>NW_026843652.1:1968362-2273506 GCF_030254825.1 Meriones unguiculatus
ATATACATATTCAAAATGTAGTTACATGAAAGTAATTGAGATAAACAGTACATGAACAAATACTTGTTTTCTTTGTTATTTTAGGGAGTATACAGGGCTTTGGGTGATATCTGAGATTCTTTTATAGACCAAGCATGAAAATCAATTTCTGGAAAGGGGTTGTGGTGTGTCTTTTAAACAGTTGAGCCATTCCAGAAATCAGAGTAGAGAATTTTCTAAACAGAAATTATAAATCTGCTGCCTGACTCTGCTCTCTTTTCCTTGACATACGTAAAAATGACTCGACATCCCACTCTACAAATACTTGTTCAGTCACCTTCGTTGCTATTCTGTTCACAATAGGTAGAAATGGAAACTCATAAATATGTTTATCATGATAAATATCATACATATAAATAGATGTAAGTAAAAAAAAAACATAATTTAAGTAACCCATATCCAGAAGACAAATATATTTCATTCTCTACTCTGGGGCATCTAGCTCCAAATGTTGATTTGTGAGTATTCATCATGGAATAACTATAGAAACAAGAAGGCATGGTGGGTAAGCAATACAATGGCAGATACAATTGATCCGATTGAAATAAACCAGGGGAGGTACTATAATTATGAAGGAGGATAAATATAAAAAAAGGAAGTGGGTGAAATAATAGTAAATTTTTGAAAGAGTTTTAAGCAATCATACTGTGAATTATCTACATAAAATCCCTATAATACATGTAAGTCCATTCATGAATATAAACATGTTGCAATCTAGATATTTTCAATAATGCACACAGATAAGTATAGTTCACCACTGACCAAATTTTATGCTACTGCCATCTAACCTGAAAACTACAGTCCATTTCCAGCCTGAAAAGATGTTTTTTTGTTCGGTCTGCAATACCTGAAAATAACATGATACAGGAGGAAGTAGGAAAATGAAGAGGATCCATACTAACTCCTGAAAGTTTAATTTCCACCAAGTGTCAGATTCTTGGAGCATAACTTTATAGTTATTCTCAAGTGCCTGCTTTTTCAACAATACATAAGACATTGAAGACATGGCATGCATGCTTGTGGGTGCTCGTGTTTCCCTTAACATTCACCATAGTCCACCTAAAGAGGAATGTACACACCAATCCAGCCATACACCTTTCACTCTCCAATGGTAACTTGCCTACAAGATTTGCTGGTGTGCTTGTGGAACAAATTTCATGGAAATGACCAATTAATATTTGGTTGAGTTTCAGGAGGCCCACTCCATGAAAAGGAACCTTGATCCAACATGGCTTGGGTGGCCAGGAGCCTGCATCTACACAGGCCAGGGACATCAGAGAAATGTAAATGCTATAGTTGCGCTAAAGGAGCACAGCCATAATCACAGATCGATGCCTTACTCAGCCATCATAGAAAACTTCTTCCTGCAGCAGATGGGAACTAATACAGAGAACCATATCCAGTTGATTTGCAGACAGTGAGAGGCCTTGGACCATTCCACCCTAAATGAGATGTCTCCAGCAATTCCCTCCCCTAAGGGCTCAAGGAACTCTGTGCAGAGTGTAAGCACCAGAGGGGATGAAGGACACGAGGGTAACAAGGTCTTTTAAACACAGCAGGACCAACACACATATGAATGCACCCTGACCCACAAGCTAGCTTTCTATCAAATTCCCCTGTTGTGGCTACCTTGCCATGCCACAGGGGAAGAGGATGCACTGAGTCCTGATGCGACTTGATATGGTGGACATAGGGTAGGGGTGATCCCCTTCTCTGAGGAGCCAAGTGAGGGGTGATAGGGGAAACAGGGAGTGTGGAACCAGGAGGAGAAGAGGGAGGGGTCTATGACAGGGATGTACAATGAATCAGTAAAAATTAAAATAATAATAATAATAATAAATGATGGGGCTGGAGAGACATCACATAGCTTAAGAGTGCAGGCTTCTCTTCCAAAGGTCCTGAGTTTGATTTCCAGCACCCATGTGGTGGCTCACAAACATCTACAGTGAGATCTGGTGCCATTTCTGGTATGCAGGAAGAATACTCTACAAATAATAAATTTTTAAAGAAAAAAAAATAATACACTATGGATCATCAATAAAGTTCCCCTCCCTCTAAAAAGAACACTCACTACCTCTTTAAATAATAATAATAATAAATTTTAAAGTTAGTTTTCTCCAAGGGGCCACAAACCAAACTAACCATTTAGCCCCGTGAGCAGCAACAGATGGCAACAGAAAAATTCAAGGGCATATTTGTGGGTTGTCAAAGCTACAATATATATTTAATTCTTTTGTATGCATATGGCTTCTGGTTCCATGCTTTCATGGCATCTCTGTGTAAGTGAATATCTGTATCTCTGCACCCACGTTGCCCTCATGTTTTTTCTTTGCTCTTTTTATTAATAACATTAGACACCTCAGCAGTATTATTGATTTCTGGAAGATTGGAGCCTGACAATTTCCTCTTTATGAAATACAAAAGTGTGTGCCTGTGACATAAATCCACCTCCCCAAACTAATGATCTGGTCTGCCATTCAGGGTTTTCTGGTCATGGGTTTGGTGCATCTCTGTCCTTCTTTGCTATCACTGCTGTGGTTTTGGATCAATGAAGTACTAAGCTTTTCCTGGCCATTGTCAAGGGCAATCCCAGAATTCTAAGCCGTCTCTTGATTATCTGCTGCTACTGCTTCCTCTACTATTTATTCTTCCTTGGCCACCACAGCACAGTCATCTGTGTCACCCAGCAAGCCTCTCTGAGGCTCTGTTCATGATTCATTTGGGGTGTATATGTTTGAGAGAGAGAGAGAGAGAGAGAGAGAGAGAGAGAGAGAGAGAGAAAGGGAGACAGAGAGACAGAGACAGACAAAGACAGAGAGAGAATATTGTTATATGTGTGTGTGTGTGTGTATATTGCTATAATTCAGGAACACTGAGGTGTTTGCTGGTATCAGTCGCCTGTCTGTCCTCATTTGCGCTTGGATTCAACTTGTTGTCTATGGAGTTTGGTGGGAAGTTCTCTCCCATGTTGACAGATTTGCACACCCTGAACCTCACTGCAAACCTCATCATGGGAATGAGCACTTCCACAGAGGAGTTGTGTCGACAGAATCTGACTGACTGAGCAGAACTGGAGTCATGTGGAGATGTTGGTGTGTCCAGAGCCTAATAACAATTTGTCTTGGGCCATCTTTAGTCCCTATTAGTCATTCCATGCTAGCCTCTTTGTTGGACCTAGTGTCCTAGGACTAAGAATATCTTTAGGAACATGATAACTAGAACACAAGCCTCTGCCAAGCCTGATGTTAAGAATTTCACCTGATGGCACTGGAGGCCCATAGCTGAGTTTTCTATGCTTTCCCATGACCCGTTTTTCTAAGGTCTAACTGAAGAGCATTTATGGCTGTTCTGAAAGTATAAATCCTTCATGGGACTGCCTCTGTTGTGCCCAGGTCGTGAGACCACAAAAGATCACCAGGAGTTGAGCTGTTGCAGAACACATGAGGATCTTTTTATTACAAGCTATAGCTTTGGCCCACACCCTCAATGACTCAGCAGTTGAGAGTAGAGTACCTCGTGCTTAGGGTAGGTGGACTTGACTCCTTTCTTTCAGTGAGTGCCAACTCTCCTAGTCAAAACAGGGCTGGTCTCAGGAAGGCAGACACATACACAGAAATTATAAATCATTTTTAAAGATTATTAAAAAAAAGCCAGGTATGGCATTACACCCCTGTGACCATCAGTGGGGCAAGCAAAGGCAGGTGTCAGTATCAAGTCATCCAGGTTTGCAAAGTGAGTCCAGGACACACAAGGTCACACAGAGAAACCCTGTCTCCAAAAACAAGGGTTTGCACCCCCTGCCAGCTCTTCACACTCACATGTCTGGACATGTCCTAAGTTACATACTACAACTTCAACCGAGCTATAAGAACATCCTGCCAAGCATGGTGGCACAGAATTTTAATCCCAGCACTGGAGAGAAAAAGGCAGGAGGTTCTCTTTGAGTTTGAGGCCAGCCTGGCCTTCACAGCAAGTCCAAGACAGCCAGGGTTACACAGAGAAACCCTGTGTAAAGAAGTCAATAATAATAATAATAATAATAATCCAAACATCAGAGCCACACCTGCTGGCAGTTTGCAGGGTTCCTTTCACAAGGAAGGCTCACAGTAAAGTTTATAGAAAAAGATAGTGGGTGGAAGAAAGATTTAAGTCTTCATTTTATTTCAATTTTTAAATCTCCATTACAAGAAATTCTTAATGGGTTAAAAATAAAAGAAGTCAAAGATGGCAGGAGAAACTACAGAAGACCCATGGCAAGGGCTAGGGGGAGACACAGGGTTCTATTTTTATTTTGTATAGAGAACATTTAAGATCCTTCTACTGAAGATGAATTGTGTGAAACACTTGAGGAAATATTCTGCACGTCAAGGTCATATCATCATGGTCCTTCTCAGTTGCACATTGCTTCAAAATGTGCTTTTCTAGTTGTGATTGCACATTTACTTTTTAAAAGACACATATGTTGTGTGTGTTTGTGTGTGTGTGTGTGTGTGTGTGTGTGTCCATGGATGATAGAAGAGGATAATGGATCCCTTAAAGTTGGAATTATAGTTGATTAGGGGTTGCCTGACGTCTATACATTTTAATATCTTATTAAATGTGTGAGATACATTAAACATACCAAGTTTGGAATTCTTAAAAGGTGATAATCCTCGCAAACAGAGAACTGTATCATCTGCTTCAGTATTCTCATTTTAGCGGCCCAAGCTTTGAACCCCAACATTCAGAAGGCTGACACAGGAGGATCACAAGTCCAAGGCTGGCCTCTCCACCTCCCCATGAAAAGGTGCAATTTACTCATCCATCCAGTTAGCTCAGCTAAGGCAGCATACAGCCTCCCGGTGGTCATGAGTAAGAAAAATCCTGAAAACACAATGATAAATTTCATTCACCACATGGTGACATAAACTGTTGAGATATACTCGACAGTATTCATTCAAACTTATGTGTGACCATAGTAAAGAATCATTAAGACATTTGTTAATAATCTTTTCATTTTCCTCCTTGAAAAACAATGCCTCATTCTACAGATGTTCATAACACATTCATTTATATTTTAGAAAATTTAAGTAGCATGAAGTAAAGAAAAGTGGGACCAGGGCTAGAGAGGTAGCTCCGATGTTAAGAGCATTGGCTGTTCTTGTAAAGGCCCTAATTTTAATTCCCAGTAACCACATGGTGGCTCACAACCATCTATAGTAAGATCTCATGCCCTCGTATGGCTTGCAGTGATACATGCAGGCAGAACACTGTAAAATAAAGAAATAAATAAACCAATAAATCAATAAAATAGAAGAAAGAAAGAAAAGACCATGAACAAATTAATACCTTAAATTCCTTAATGTTCTTGGATGAGGCTGAAGTGGTGGCTCTGAGGTTAAGGGCACTACTCACTATTCTTCCAAAGATTATGAGTTCAATTTCCAGCAACCACATGGTATCTCACAACCATCTCTACTGAGATCTATTGTGCAGGCAGAATGTTGTATAAATAATAAATAATTATTTAAAAAGTTTTGGAAACATGATCCTCCTACCTCTGCCTCCTGAGTGCTTACCCTGCAGCTTTGTTCTCCACATCTAGCCTTATCAGGCCACAGAGGAAGACAATGCAGCCAATCCTGATGAGTCCTTATAGACTAGGATCAAAGGGAATGGAAGGAGGACCTCCTTTATCAGTGGATTGGGGGAGGGGTAATGGTAGGGGAAGAGGGAGTGACGGTGGGATTGGGGGGAAGGTGGGAGGGAGAGAGCTACAAGGGGGATACAAAGAGAATAAAATGTAATTAATAAAAATAAAAAAAACATGTAGCCTTGTTGGATAAATGTTGCTTAACAGACATAAAGAAGGGGAGACAAGTAAACAGATCAACTGTGCTTACCCCATCTCAGAGAAATTATATTGTTCCTAAATATAAAAACAATAGGCAAGCTGGGTGTATTTTATCATGCCTTTAATTCCAACAACCCTCAGGAGGCAGAGGCAGGTATATCTCATAGAGCTGGATGGTAGCCTGGTGTATGCAATGACTTTTAGAATAGTCAGGGGCACAGAATACTCTCCAAAAATTAATCCAACAAACAATAGATAGAAGGAACTGACAGCTCTTTGCTCAAGTTTCTACACAGAGCTATTCATTCCCTGTAGTTATATACATATCTTCTAGAAACTTGGAAGTGCCTCACTTTAAATTGTAACATTGATATGATCTTCCTAAAATGAAATCTATATTTAAACAGTTACAAATAACAGATGAAAGCATCAGCATTGTAAGTGTTGATCAAAAATAGGCAACATAGGGCGTGAGAGTTGGCTCAGCAGTGAAGCGGTTTTGCTGGTCTGGCAAATAACTAGTCCTGATTGCCAGTACTTACATAAATATGGGAATCAGGAACCATAGGGAACTGGAATGAGTGGCAACAGAGCCCACGCAGAATCCTGGGAATCAAACACCAGAGACAAGACTAAAAGGGGCAGATCTAACTTTATTATCCATTGTAACAGCCGGTAAATGACTGAAAGCCCAATCAGAACCTCCCATGCTATCCTCAAGTACCAGGAAGAATCCATGCAGTTGGTTCAACTATAAGGAAAAGAAGGAAAAGTGGGAGTTGAGTGGAGAGGCAAGGTCATGTTAGGAGACACATTGGGAAAGAATCTTCACCAACCCTTTATCTGACAGAGGGCAAATATCCAGTATATATAAAGAACTAAAGAAGCTGAAAAGTAGCAAACCAAGTAATCCAATTAATAAATGGGGAACAGAGATAAACAAAGAATTCTCTGTAGAGGAATACTGAATGGCAGAAAAACACTTAAAGAAATGTTCAACATCATTAGCCATTAAGAAAATGCAAATCAAAACGACACTGAGATTTCACCTTACGTCCATCAGAATGTCAAAGATGAAAAACTAAAGTGACAACACATGCTGGAGAGGTTGTGGAGAAAGGGGAACCCTCCTCCACTGCTGGTAGAAATGTAAACTTGTACAACCACTCTGGAAATCCAGCTGGTGATTTCTGAGACAAGTAGGAATCGTGCTTCCTCAAGATCCAGCCATACCACTACTAGGCATATATCCAAAAGAGGCTCACGTACATAATAAGGACATTTGCTCAACCATGTTTGTAGCAGCTTTATTTGTAATAGCTAGAAGCTGGAAACATCCCAGCTGCCCCTCAACTGAAGAATGGATGCAGAAATTGTGGTACATGTACACAGTGGAGTATTACTCTGCAATGAAAAATAAGAAAATCATGAAATTTGCAGGTAAATGGTGGGACTTGGAAAGGATCATCCTGAGTGAGCTGTCCCAGAAGTAGAATGACACACATGGTATATACTCACTCATATAGACTTATAACATAGGATAAACCTACTAAAACCTGTACATCTAAAGAAACTAATTAAGAGAGAGGATCCTGACTAAAATGCCCAATCCCCATCCCTAAAGGCAAACAGATGGACATCAGAAGAAGAAGAAAACATGAAACAACCTACAAACCTGCCACAGAGGGCCTCTGAAAGGCTCTGTCCTGCAGACTATCAAAGCAGATGCTGAGACTTATGGCCAGCTGTTGGGAAGAGTGCATGGAATCTTATGTAAGAAGTGGGAAATAGTAAGACCTGGAGAGGACAGGAACCCCACAAGGAGAGCAACAGAACCAGAAAATTTGAACAGAGGGGTCTCCGCAGAGACTCATACTCCAACCAAGTACCAGGCACGGAGATAACTTAGAACCCCTGCGCAGATGTAGCCCACGGCAGTTTAGTGTCCAAGTGGGTTACATAGTAATGTGAAGAGGGACTGCCTCTGACATAATCTGATTGGCCTGCTTTTTGATCACCTCCTCCTGAGGGGGAAGCAGCCTTACCAGGCCACAGAAGATGACAATGCAGCCACTTCTGATGTGATCTGATAGACTAATATCAGAAGGAAGGAGAGGAGGACCTCCCTTATCAGTGGACTTGGGAAGGGGCATGGGTGAAGAAGGAGGAGTGAGGGCGGGACTGGGAGGAGAGGAGGGAGAGACTTATGGGGGGATACAAAGTGAATAAAGTGTAATTAATAAAATAAAATTTAATTAAAAAAATCAGGCTTGGCATGAACACTCACTTTCTGTGTTTTTACCCATTCTGATTGAATAAAATTCTTATGAGATCTTTAGGAAGATGCTTCGCTATTCAGATTAATTAATTCCTGATTATATAATTCCTGATTTGATTCAAACTATTTTAGAAGTTAACTTGCTTAGAACTTCTAAAACAATTTTACAGTTTTATGGCTGCAATAAATACTGTTGTGGTTCTCCATAAGCCTCAGTAAGAGAAGGGCTTGAGACAGATTGTGGCTTCAGATAAGCTCTCACTTTAGGGATAGCTCCATTCATTCTTGTATACAGCAAAAATATAGGCAAGTTTACACTTCTAAAAATTATAAAGGGGGCAACCAAGAAATGACTAAATTAAATACAAAACTTGATGTCACTATGTACAAATTGTTTCACTGTAATTCCTTATGCCTTGTCAGTTTATGGCATAAAATACTGTCAGTCTAAATTCCCTTTGTATCTTGGAATGAAAGACAGATAAAATGTTGGTCCTGAACTCACTACAAACTAAGAGATAGCTGGAGAATATGTAGCCAGGTCAGTCCTAATTGAGCAGACATATATCTTCTTGTAATCTCTTGGACCCTGTTAACCTTTAACCTGTCAACCTTGGTCATTCTGAACTCACCATGAATTCTATAATGGATACACAAATACAAAATATTTAGTTTTAATGAAAATACATGTAACCTGTTACATTTTTTAATTCTTTATCTGTAATCAATTACCTTTTTGACTATTAATTTACTCCTTTGTCTCAGAAATAAAAAAAGCTAAGACCAGGCCATAAGCAGGACTGAAGCCCCCTGCAAGTTGCTTCATCCATGAGTTGTAAATATGTGTATTGATGTGTTTGCATGAAATGTCTTTTTGTACACGTTATATGAGTGTATGTCAATTGCTGCCTGTAAGGTGCTCCTTTTGCATCATCCATGGAATATGTGCATAAATATGTACAGGTTTACATATCTGATCATTTGTCTATGTGATTGTATGTGGGAACCAGCCATAACCGGTGGACCAGGAAGATGTTCTCCCAAAGGCAGCCTGAATTTGCTGCAGTTTATGCGGAGGAAATGCTAGCTAAAACCAACATCATCATCATCATATGTAAGCTTGTGGGAATTTGTTTGAAAAATTTCTTGTTTCAGTGAGTGTGTATGCCTGAGACCTCTTTCTTTTCTCTCCATTTCTCATTCATCATTCACAGAGGGCAGTGGGACCCTAAACCTCTACCAGCCCTGGGAGCCTGCCTCAGAGAGGACAGAGGATGGACAGTCAGCCCATAGTGGCCTGAAGAAAGTGTCTGAGTAAGCAAGCCTGAAGCACTTTGTCAGTCTAATTAAGACCACCTGTTGTTAAGCAATAACATTAGGGAAAGAGTAATTTTGGTGGGAGGGAGACCAGAAAGCCTTAAGTGGATCAAATGGTAAAGCACCAGGCTCCAAGTAAGGAGACTGGGGGTTAATACTTAAATAAAACTCTTTCTGACTTCCTCATCAAGATGCTCAAACTAAGTTTAGGTACACAGAAAGATACAAATATCAGTCTCTGACCCTGAATTCATGTGCCACAGTCTTTTCACCCTCAGTATTCACTTCTGGATTAGAAGTGAATTGATTAGAATTTATCAATTATTTTGAGTCTATAGTTTCATCACAAAATTTCTTCCTTCTTTTTTTCTCCCTCCAGGCCTTCCCACATACGCCCCTCCACACACACATACTCACCTTAAAATCAAAGGCTTCAACTAAAAGGAAGCTTGATGGTGTTCAATCAGAGGACTGACCTCTTGCAGGAGCAAATTGATACCCTATGGCAAATCGCTCAACCTGGCTGTCAATGAAAGTATGCTGGACTTTGTGTCACTAGCATACAACATGAGAATTTTTCCTGCGCTGCAAATCTGTCTAAACAATTGTCGAGCTATATTTTAGGTAATTGGACTGGAGAATTCGATACTACGATGGAGCAGCTGAGAGTGGCCATTGTCACAGTAAATTCTACCGGAGTGGACGCAGGACTACCCACAGGATTATCAACATGGATTGCTGCAGCCATGAATCATCTGAAGGAATGGGCGGGCATGGGAGTGTTAGCAGGCCTTCTGGTGTTGGTCTCCTTGGTTTGCCTGTGGTATATATGCAAGATTAGAGTCTCACAACAGTGTGATGCAGCCATGATCATTCAGGCCTTTACAGCCATTGAAGCAAGACATTCTCCCCAAGCATGGTTGGATACCATAAAAAGCTAAAATGATACACTCAGGATGCGAGGCTAAGCACTGCACTCAGGGTCAGCTGCTTTGGACCCAGAGAAGAGCATGTCTGATTGCATGCGGGTTGATGCCCCAGGTCCCGCCTCTGAGAAAAAGGTATCGGACGGGTCCGATGCTCTTTGGGTGGATGACACCTAAATGAACATCTGTACAAAGTCCCAATTTATTTCTAATATCAGAGATCAGACCTCTACTCTTGCCTGATGCGTCTAAAACAAAAAGGGGGAACTGTAGAGAGCTGCGGAATGCTATGCCTTAAAGATGGAGCTGGTTTCCGCCTTCCACCTTCCCGATGGTGAGTGCTCTCTGTCACGAACAACTCCACATTTGGCTAAGGCCGAGGATCTGGCTTGCTTCCATGTATGTGGACCTATCTGCATTGCCCCCGTGGCACGCCTGGGTTGGCTACCCAGAGGCTATTTAAGCTGTGGGCTGGCTTTCCCCGGGGTCCGAGGATTGTTCAAGGTTCCTGAATAAACTGCATTGAAAAAAAAAAATCAAAGGCTTCTTTGTTCATTGTTACTTCATGTGTGATATATACATGTATTTTGAAACATAAACTGCTTATTTTTTACAATGCTAACTATATGTATGTTTTCAAGGATGAACAACATTTCTTTATATAAGAAAACTAAATGTTCTAAGTAATTGTATTTAATTTATAGTTATATACAGGAATGAAAGTAACCAATAATAATCAATTTTAAAAAAACTAAGGAAACACCAAAATGAACAAAATAATGGGAATTTATAAACATCTTTCAGTAAAACCTCAGTAGTAAGAGACCCAATCCTACAACAAAGTGGCAAAATTTTTAGACAAAACATTTTTACAAAACAATTAGAATTTTTGCTGCATTCAAACAAGTTTAATACATCAATGACAGTGATTTTATTTGTTGTTTTTATTATTTTTTATTTTTTCAATTACAATGTTATTTCAAACATAATGTAATTTTATCACTACCCCATATTCCTCCTTTGAAACACTCTCATACACTCCTCATTGCTCTTTCACAAAATTGTGGTGTCTTTTTTCATTGTTATTACACGCACACACAAACAAACAAACACAATTTTTGAGCATAGCATTAGAAACAATAACAAAGAAGCTGGAAAATGCTTGCTTAAAAACTACCCCATGCTCAAGAACAACTCCTAGCATTCACAATTCCTGAATGAAACCTCAGGGGCAGAACTAAGTTCCAAAATTTATCAAGCCACTTAAAATCTCCAGCTCCTAGTACTACAGCAAAGATTCTCACTTCTTCCCTCAAAAGACTGGCACATCAGTGTTCTGACTGTGAGAAAAATCCTGCTTCTGGAAATGCCTGTCTTCTCTCTATTAATTCCATGTCAACTTCATCAATTTTGATATAACAGACAGTACAGCATGCACTGAGGAAAGCAGAGAATCATAGGTTCATATTTTAACTCTTCATTCAACTAAACATTCAAATATAAATATAAAATATAAACTGGTAGACTTCTACATGTATAAAATCTAACAAGATTAAATCAAGATGAAGTAGATTATTTAAACAGAAACATAACAACCAAAATAGAAAAAGTAATTTAAATCTTTCAATTAAAAGGGGCAGGGAGGAGACCAGGGAAGGAGTGTGGGGTTGGGGAGGGATCGGGATACAGCTGGGACACAGAGTTAACAAAATGTAACTAAAAAGAAAAATTAAAATTAAAAAAAAAATCAAAAACAAAAAACAAATAAAGTAGAGACTAAAAAAAAGAAAAGAAAAGAAATCAGGGACACGGCCAGTCTGCCTACTCTCTCCATAAAAAAAAAAAAATAAAAGCGAGCAAGCATAGGTTTAGATTCAGCATGAATTCTACAAAATTCTCAAAGAACTCACTGCAATACTCCTTAAGGTATTCCACAGAAGGGAAAAGGAAGAAATACTTCTATATTTTGGTAAGACACCAGTATTATATTGATAACAAAAAGTCAACTCCTGAAAATTAATAACTCAACCTAATACTGTGATAACTAATAACTCATGTTATTAAAGAACTTCTATATAGGTATACAGTTATCTGAACAAGAGACATACCAACTTACCAGACATATTATGACTAGAAGCCATGATTATAGATTATGTCAATATCTATGTCAAATATTACTTATTCCCATAACACTAACTTACATAGTACACTAAAGATTCATAATTCGTCTTGTATTTACCTATCATTGACTGAATGAAGAGATCTTGAAGAGACTTGCTCAACAATATTCTTGATGATACCCTATTTGAAGGTGATCTCCAAGGCTTGTTAAGTGTAAATGAGTCCTAAGTTTATATATTGTTTGTTTAAAACCCTCACATTACATTTATCACCAATACATTGAGATATGTCCCAGGCTCAAGAGCATTTTCTGTATTCTAAAATTTCATAATGGAAGCAGTTTTGGTTTTACCTTCATCTTACTTTACTAATACTAAATAATACTATATACTAAATTAAAAATTGAAAGCAAATTACTTTTCAGTTACTGTTGACTCTAGGGCAGGGTATTTATTGTCCACAAAGGGATCTTCTTATGGTCTTGTATCATAAATATAGATTGTAATTTTGGTGAAATGGCTACTTTGGATATGATCCCCTTGTTTATATCTTATGGTGTTGGACATATTCCATGAATTATAAAAAAAAATTTGTTACTGAACTTGCTATATTTTTGCAATGATTACACTTACAACTTACAGAATTTTATCTCACAATGGGAAAACACTTTTTGAAATATATTCAAATTTAATGTCTTCAAATTCGTGCTTTCAATCTCAAAATCATGTAAGATGACTATAGACATATATGCATATATTGTAATAGTTCCCTTTTCCATTTTAACTTATACTTTTAATTATATGATGAAAATGTTTTATTGGCTTGACAACAGTAAATAACTTACCAATAATGTAAGATCCGGGTGCTTCCCTTGCTTCTGAGTGAGGCTTACCTGGCATGGTATAAGTCCACCCTTGATTTTGTCTTGTTTAGATCCCATTTCAGGTTTCTTCAACAGCATTTTACAGACGGTATATGCCACTGCATACACTACATTTCAGATAGAATAGCTGGGCTCAGAATTAGTCATTACAGCAATTTCTTCTGGATTAGTCTTCATAGAAATATGTGCTAGGTATGGCTTACAATTTCTACACAGCAAAGCAGGATGCGAGGAATTAAAATTGTCAATTCATAGTTTATGGAAGTAAGAATCTCCTGAGTACTGGGTGAGTATAGGTGCCTTGAGAAAAATGCTTTAAGCAAGGGATGGTTCTTATCTTTGAATATGAGAAGCTTTCTCTGAAAAAGTTCATCAAGTCATTCTTATTTATAGACTCTAAATATAATGTGCTGCGTTGCCATAGACTCTAAATATAAGGTGTGTTCCACACCTTCCTTCTAGTTGAAAATATTTTATTTGCCATGCAGAAAAACATCATTTATTTATACAATTAGAGACTATGTGCACATCTGCCTGTGTCTGGTTTGAGTTCAGCAAATCAACACCAAATAATACCCAAGTTTCAAATAGATGGGAGTTTTTCTGAAAAAAAAAAAAAAAAACAAACAAACAAACAAAAAAAACCGATAGATTGATTGATGTTCCTTCCTTCCTCCTCCACCTCCTCCTTTTTCTGTTTGCCCATGTATGTATGCCTTGAGGTCAATATTGGTGGCAGGATCCTTATGTACTGTGTCCCCAGCACCCTAACCACTAAGCACAGTACAACTTACCTGTTCAGCGCCTAACCCCCTAAGCGTTATTTATACTGACCTGTCTGCTCGTGCATCTGTCGGCCATCAGAGGGCGCCCAGTACAAGGCCGTGCACAATCTCAGTCATGGGAAGGGTTAACCCATTTCCCCAGGATGCACGCAGGCGGAGTGGGAGAGGAGGCCTATGCCTCTCTCTTACTGCCATCCCCCTGCCTGTGGTCGGCCCCACGCACGAGCTGCTGGGCAGGCAGACGAGCAGTGGATGGGGAAACGCCCGCAACGTCCCCTTGGATGCGGAATTCTGGCGAAGAGCTTGAATAGGAAGGATGCTGACCTGGAAAAACCCGCAAAGGTACTGGCGCACCGATTGCGGAAGTCCCGCCCCTTCCGGCCTTGATTCCGAATCTGCCCTGCAGAGAGCAGAGACTTCAGGACTTGGAGCCTCTGAGGCTCCCCTCCCCCACCTCCCTTTCCACTTCCCGCCATCTCCCTGGCCTCGGACATGGGTATGTAAACACACATGGGTATGTGTGTGTGTAATGTGGCTATGGGTTCTTAGAGGCCATGACAGATGTGTGAAGACTTGGTGACAGCTTTGTGGGTTTTATTTTGTTCATTGTTATATGATGTTCAACGTCATGTTGCCAGTTTTGCTAACCACAAACATTCCCAGGTGAGTTCATTGAGCTTCTTCTATTTGGATTATAAACCTATTCTCATATAAGGATGGAAGAACATGAAATAATTTGAATAATAAATACTATTTTCAAATTAAAATAATATAATGCTGTCGTTTTTTGGAATGTGTTAATTCATTCTTAGGAGTAAAGACATATTTATAACACTTTCTCTGATCTACAAGTGAATGTCACAGAATTGTCTCAGTGGGCATCGTTGGTTGTTTCTAAGCCTGATGATTTGAGCACAATTTCTGGGTAGCCCATATTACCCCTATAGATTTTTTTCTAATATCTCTATACTTGGGCTATTGTATACACAAATTCACACAGCAGCACTTACATAAATCATTTTTAAACCTAAACAAGAGCCATTTTTCACTGGCCAAAGGACTCTTTGGGTTTCATGTCGAAAACTCGTGTGGAATGTAAACAGATAGTAAAGAGCAATAAATTGTCTTCTCACTGGCACATACATACAAACATTTTTCAATGGATGAAATTAAAGTAAAGGAGAAAACGCACTTATTGACAACATCAGAAATTATTTGCAAGTGTAAATCAATGTAGATTTTGAATACTTATTACTGTTCATTAAAAGAAAAATGGAACCTTTGTACATCTTATTTTATCCTTTCATTCCTTGATTCAGGAATAGGTCATTTAAAAAAATATGAGATGTGTCCCTGTCATCCTAGACCTGGGAGTCCATGGCAAGCTAATCTTTCCGAGATTGTGGTCAGCTTGGTCCACAGAGTGAGCTCTCTTTTGTGTTTGTTTGTTCGTTCATTTGTTTTTTAGACAGAATTTCCTTGTGTGTATTTCTGGCTGTCCTAGACTTATTTGTAGACATGGCTTGCCTCAAATTTTGGTCTCTTCTTCCCTGAGTGCTTGGATTACTGGTGTGTGCCACCATGCCCAGCTCCAAAGATTGAGTTCTAAAACATGCATGGCTATGTAGAAATATCATGCATTTATATGATCCCCAAAAAATGTACTCTATATCTCAAATTACACGGTTTTAGTGCCCACAGAGCTGGGTCCTGGTACTGTTCCTGGGCAAGGTGCAGTCTGCTCTCCTGCGTGCAGGACGGTTGAGCTGACAGAAGTCCTGCTCTGCTCCTCTGGTCAAAGCTTCAAGACTTGGGGCTGTGTGACCTTGGGTTAGAACCAGCCTCCAGCTTGACAGGCGCCTACCCTGAGTTCCTCACCCTCCTTCTCTTCCTCCTCCTCATGGAACTTCAGCCTCTTGGACTCCTCCTCCTCCATTTCCCAGAGGATCTGCCTGGCCTGGCGGTCCACCTCTGTGGTGGGCACTTGGATCCTGGCATAGTCCAGCACCTGCCTCATGACGGCCAGGTCCAGGGCCCCACAAAAATCCTGAGGGTATTTCTGCAGCCACTGGGACAGGAACGAGAAGAAAGCCCTGTGGGTGAGAGCAGGGCAGACAGGAAGAGGGGTCGGCAGCCTGGCCTTGCTTCTGGGCTGCTGGGTACATGGGTATCCCCCAGGACTCTTCCTCTCCTGTTCCTCCCTCTGCTGCTCAAAACCCAGGAGACCGGTGGGAGACCTCTGTCCTCCATGAGCCAGTGATGTTGCAGGGACAGTCCCTAGTGAGAGAACCCCAAAGGCAGGGCTCATGGCCATTACTGGTCCTCCACCCTGGCCACCCCAAACGCCCCTCCCCACTCACCTCCCTCTCTGTCCCAATCCCATTCATGTCTTTGTCTGCTGGTCCTCCTCACAGTCAGGCCTGAAGGATCTATACCTGGGTCTGAGGGTCTGAGGGTCTGAGGGTTGGATCCCTGGTAGAGCCGCTCGCCTGCTTTTTCAGGATCAGTTCCAGAACCACCACCGTGGTTGAAAACTTTGGATAAAGGACCAAAAGAAGCAGAGGGACACTCTGTCGTCTCTCTACACAACGGTGGGAAAATAGGGGATCCACAGGACACTCGCCCAGGCTGCCCCAGCAGTGGATCGGGGATGGAGGTGGACCAAAAAGTTCCCCCACCACAGGGCAACCCTGGTTACCTTGGTCTCCCAGCGAGGAACATGCCAGAAAACTGTCAAGGAGCGTACCACATGTCTCCAGCAGCGGCCCAGGCGACCACCGCTGGCTTCTCTGGGGCCTGAGCCCCTGGAGGTCTGGAAGCAGAACAGACTCACCACCCCAGCTCCTCCAGACTGGCTGGTCTGTCCAGGCCGCTCTTGATGCTTCTGGCCTTCGGTTACCTGGCAACCGGAGTTCCGAGTTCCATCTGGAACCCGGCTGAGGGAGTATGGTCACTTCCTGGAGTCACCTGGCCCGAGCCTCCCCCTCATGGGTTCTTTCTGGGAGCCACCAGCCCTGCAGGCTCCGCTCATGAAACCATGAACCATTCCAGAGAGAAATGATGGAGAAGTTGCCTCCAAGAGAGTGCTCAGAGACACAGGAGAAGGTATGAAGATGAAAAGAACTGCAGCAGAAGAGAAGGATGGCTACCAGGACTGCTCAGAGGTTAAGAGCACCAGGTGCTTTTCCCGAGGTCCAGAGTTCTATTCCCACCACCAGTGGCGGCTCAGAGCCAGCGCCCTCTGCTGGTGTGCAGATTAATTAGGAGACAGTGAAACAGGAGAATACTGGTCCTGGTTCTGGTCCTGGTCTCTCCCATACTGGAGAGAAACCTTATGAATGCAACAAATATAGTAAGGCCTCTGTATCCTTCAGTCCACTCAATACAACTCAAACACTAGTTCAATGCAAATGACAAAAATTTATTGTTACCCAGGCACTACTGGTGGATTAGGGCCACATAACAATCTTTGGAGCTCAAGTGTGACACTTACACACCCACGGAGACAGAAAATTACAGAGGTTCTGAGCTTGAAAAATCAAAACTGTCTGTGCTGTCTTACAAATATTTTTTTTTTCCATCAAACAATGTTTAGGGATATGTGATGTCTTTATGTCATTGATGATGTCACCTGATGCAAAATGTAGGCTTTACAGTAGAACCAATCATATCCATTTGTTCTTTTGTGGTTAGGAAGACATATTATGTCTTAGGGAACAGAAAGTTTAGCTTGGGACAGTCATTATGTTTAGGGGAACAGAAGTCATGGTATGAAACCATCATATTTTGGGGGAACAAACTATGAATAAGCTATTGGGAAGTCTATGGCTTTTCTAGGGACTATGCACTTAAACACAGTTTCAGAGTGTGTAAGCAACCTGCTGAAGCCTTTGCATATCACAGTAGATACTTTGAGAACCTGAAAGAATTCATTCTGAAGGAAATCTGTTTAAAGCAAATATTTGTTAAGATCTTTGACCAACCAACTTACATTCAGTTATACGAGATTAGTTGAAGAGGGTAGGGGATTTTAACAGGTGTCAACAATGTATTCATGCATTATGACATCCATCCTTATTTTTTTTTTCGATCTTAAGCTCATATGGACAATGGCGATGTGAGCGGGCAAGGAGGTGTGCATGTCAAAGGAGGTGTGAGTCTGATATGGGGTGAGAGCCTGCAAAGAGGCAAGAGTCTGCAAGGAGTTGTGAGCCTACAAGGAGGGGTGAGCCTGCAAGGAGCTGAGAGCCTGCAAGAAAGTTGAGCCTGCAAAGAGGTGTGAATGTCCAAGGAGGTGTGAATGTCCAAGGATGTTTAAATGTTCGTGGAATTGTGAATGTCCAAGGAGGTGTGAATGTCCATAGAGGTGTGAATATACAAGAATGTGTGAGTGGGCAAGGAGGTGTGCATGTCACAAGAGGTGTGAGTCTGATAGGGGGTGAGAGCATGCAAGTAGGTGAGAGCCTGCAAGGAGGTATGAATGTCCAAGGAGGGGTGAGCCTGCAAGGAGGTGTGAACGTGCAAGGAGGTGTGAGCATGCAAGGATGTGAGAGCCTGCAAGGAGGTATGAATGTCCAAGGAGGTGTGAATTTCCAGGAAGGTGTGAATGTCCACGGAGGTGTTAATCCAAGGAAGTGTGAATATCCAAGGTCAGGACTGAGGGATGCTTGACAACCTGACAGCCAGGTCTGCTTTGTTTTGTTAAATAGGTGCCTCAACCATTCATCCCAGCATTTGAAACTTAACAGTAGAGTAGGATGAGTAGGTTGAATTGATTTCATTATAATCTCAAAAATTATTTTTAAAAGTTGAAAATGGCCTTATGGTCCAATATTCTTCAGGGAATTCAAGTATATATTAGAGCACACAAGCTATTACTCACACCTTTTCTCTCAGGTTGTGCATTTTCAAATGAGGGGAGGGGAAAACATTCCTGTTAGGCACTACAGCAACACTTTGTCCAGATCTTCTGTGTGTTTGAACTAGTGTAACTGTAGAAATTTGCTTTCCAGAAACAAGTTTGACAACTATTTCATATTCTTGATTCTCTTTGTGTATGACTCACAGCCCTAAGTGTACACTTTTCACTTTTACTGACCATCTAAAATTGATTACCTGACTCATTGCCATCTTCCCTCCTCCCCCTCCCTTTCTGTGTTGTGACAACACCAGCTTCAAATTAGGTCAGTGAACTCATTTCTTACACAGGTGCTTATTTACTTGTAATCATCCACCTCCAAAAACAAACAAACAAACAAACAAACAAAACCCAGGGAGGTCAGTGGACACTCATTCACTGATCTCTTTTACTTCACAGTAACCAGTCAGGGCCCACCTGAAAAGAGTTGCAGGATTATTTTCTAGGGACTGGGCAGTAGAGGTAGCATCCAGTGTTTAAATAAAGTGTAAACTACATAACATGTGAAAGTCTGATCTACAGGAGACATTGCTTTAAACAAAAACAAAAATCAAAGCACTAGAGAAAAAGGAATGAAATTCTTAGTGACTGGGGATTATCAGAGAATATTAACTAATAAAGGACTAGAGCAGTGATGCATCAACAAAATAAAATTTATTAATACCAACAACCGACTTATTTATTTATTCATTATGTATACAGTGTTCTGCATGCATGTACACTTGCACACCAGAAGAGAGCACCAGATCTCATTATAGATGTTGTAAGCCACCATGAGGTTGGTGGGAATTGAACTCCTGATGTCTGGAAGAGTAGCCAGTGCTCTTAACCTCAGAGTTGAAAAAAAAATACACATAGGCATACTGATTTTGAAAAACACAGGCCATTCTCTTGTAGAGGGAAAGCCATTAATAAGATACTGTTTAATGTTGTCCCTGTGTACAATATTAGCTGCTGATCCCTGTAGCCCAACAAAGCTTTAGCCAATAGCCTGTATCTCAAATTTGAACTGACAGAACTGTGTCAGTGAGGATTGTACATATGGGCCCAGGACAGTCCCTTAATTCAAAATTCAATATTCACTGGATCAAGCTACCTGACCCAAATTGAACACCCACCAATCTGGTCTTATTTCATTCACATTCATGAATTAATAAATGCACGTTGGAAAAATTACAAATTAAAATAAAACTCATCCTGCCACATTTCTAGATAATGCTGGTGAGCAAACATGTGTATCCCAGGATCCTAATCTCTAACAGGACTGGTTAGCAAATTACTTATCTGTGGAGTGTTTTACAGACAGTCTTCCCTCAGCTAAATTCTAACTGGGACCCCTAGTTTCTCAGCAATAGTAAATTCCTTACATCATCAGTTCTACTCTTCTATATCACAGCTTAATATTGGAGTGCTCTCTGACACAGGATATACCATTTACAACCCATAACAAAATCCAAATGGACCTTTTAGAACTGAGAGAACCTACTTGACACCCCCAAATGTCACCAGAAACTAGGCCTAAAAAGGTCACCTAAAGGTCACCAGACTAGTGACTCTACCATAAGGTAACCAGAAATTGGGCCATGGGTCACCAATTTGAATAACAAGGTTGTAAGATTCCCTACCCAAGGAACAGCCTGAGGATAACCACAAGGATGGGAAGGTATCTTATCTCAAAGTAGGGCATTTGTGCTGAGCAGCCTACCAAACTTGTAGTAGAATATTCAATGACACAGAAAATACCTAACATTCCTGAGGCCTAGGGATAGCTTGCTTAATGTTGGTTATTTTAGCTAGCAAAACACTTTGTAAAAAGCTTGCACTTTCTGAATGTTACCCAATTCTGTAACTGATAAATTGGAACATCCCAGTCCTTCCTAAAACCCCAATCAAAACCCTGCCATGCATCTTCTCAGGGCTCTCCTCTCTGATTCACTGTGTTGGTGATGATGGAGAGACCCAGTTTAAGTTCATATAAAACTCTTTGCTCTTGCATTTGTGGTCCAGCTCCTTATGATCTTTGGGGACCCTAAGATCTAGGCATAACATTTGGGGTCTCATATTGGATCCCCAAGTCTCCCAAGCACCCCTGGCACATGGGGCTGAACAACAGCCAGTAAGTGAGCACTCTGTCTGGGTCTTTCTCTGTGTTTCTCTAGTTTCCTTTTTAGGGCCTTGGGGCAAAATTTGTAATTTGTGTGGTCAGAAAGGTTAGAGCTGATGCTTTGGACAACTGTGGGCCAGAGGGTGCCTGCAAGACTTTCCAGAACCCCCCTCAAAGGGGTAAATCTGTAAAGGGTTGAGTACCGAGTTTTCTGTGTTCTCTGGATTTCAGAGAGGATGAATGTGCCCCTATCTGTAAAGGGTGGTAGAGTACCCAGTTTTCTGTGATCTCTGGATCTTTGGACGAGGACAATGCAGGTAGCTCCTGTATCAGAGATTCGCTGATATCCTACTTTCATTTTTTCCACTGCAGGAGTGGTGGAATCTGCTGTCTGGCTCTGTGTATTTTTCTGCTGCACAAGCAATGGGATCTAGCTGTCTGTGTCTTGTTTAACTGTTTTGACTTTCACTGCCATTTCTTTTTGTCTCTGTGACTGAATCAGGACATGGGACAGAATCCTTCAATACCCCTAGATCTGATTCTTTCACATTTCAGGGAGGCTTGAGCCATGCTTCACAGGCTCCAGTGAGAGTGGCAAGGAGGTGCCAAAGGATGGATACAGTATGTGGAGCCCAAGGCTTGGAACCTCTGCCAATGTTCTCTGGTCTCTGGTCTGGCAGAGCTTATCCACTACTCTGGGCTCAGGTCTGGCAGAGCTTTCCACTGCTCTGGACTCTAATCTGTCAGAGATTAGCTGCTGCTGTGTTCTCTCATCTGGCAGAGTTTGGCTGGTGCTTTGGCCTCTAGTCTGGTAGATATCAACAGATAGTTTACTTCTCCATTCTCTGGTCTGGCTGAATGCAAGCCACCGTTCCAAACTCTGGTGTAGTTGGGCGGAGCCTGATTTGGGAGTAGGACAACACTAATGGAACAGGATAGAGGGCCCATAGAGAGACAGGCCATTGTTTTGAGTTTTGGTATTTTCTTCTTCTTCCATTCTCTTTGCACGCATTGTACCCAGTACATTTTTTGTCTTCTGTTTTTCTTTTGTTGTTTTGTTTGCTTGTGATGGTCTCAGTGGGCCAGTAACCAAACAGCTGTGCTCCATGGTTACTTTCCTGCCCCATGCTCCCAGTGCTACAAGCTGGGGCACCTCTGGTCTCCAGTGGGAACACGCATTTCCACAAGGTTGGCTGTGAAGGCTCAGTTGGAGAGGGGTCTGTGTGCAGAAAATCCTGCTGGGCTGGACCTCACTGCCTCCTTGCTTCCTCCCTGAGGAAAGTTGGTGACCTGAGGTTAGCTCTGGCTTGGAACAATGATCACCAAGTATGCTTTTAGCCGAAATATATTTTGGTTATTCCTATTATTATTATAATAATAGGAATAGGTTAGGGTCCCCTGCAGCCAAGCCTGGTCTGAAACTAAACAGCTATAAGATGACCTTGAATTTATGATCCTTCTACTCTACCTATTATCAACTGAGCTACACCCCTAATCCCTCAAACTTCATGTTTGTTTTTTTCCCAGTTCTTACATAAAATTCCATTCACTCTACCCAACAGTTGCCCATCACACTCAGCATCTGCTTACAAACTTCATGTTTTTAACCATAGATGCTTTCAACAAGGAAGTGGACCGAATCCATTGGCTTCACTGAGCTCCTGGGTATCTTCCAGTGTACTGGCATTGTGCTAAGAATACCCACCTGAGAACCTTGGCACATGACTTATTAGACTGGCTGCACTTACAAAATTGTCATTTGAGAACTAAATCAATTCTTTTTCTTGTTTTATTTTTTATGATTTATTTTTTTATTCATACAATGTTCTGCCTGCATGTGTGACAGCACGCCAGAAGAGGGCACCGAATTTCATTATAGATAGCCATGAGCCACTATGTGGTTGTTGGGAATTTAACTCAGGACCTTTGGAAGAGCATTCATGCTCCTTAACCTCGGAGCCATCTCTCCAAACCAGCCAATTCTTTTTTTAGGCAAGGTCTCAGACTGGCAAGTAAAAGAATTTTGTTAGAAAAATCTTAGAAAGCACATGTATGCTTGTGCTTTTCTTGGGTGGGGACACTCTGTCAATATGCTCTCTGAAGGGCTAAAGGATGTAAGGGGGGATAGATGAAGATTTCACCATGTCTGAGAATCTACCCCTCCCCCCCTAGAAAATGAGTTGCTTTACTTAATCACCAGTGCAAGAAAAAATATAGCTACAATGGATTTTGGGTTCAAGGTCTAGAAGTGAGGCAGCAGAGGTCGTTTTAGCAATGCATTCTCAGAATTGTATCCATTCAAGTGTAATGTTTGTAAATTCACACTGAACAAGGAAGGAATGGAATGGGAGGGAAGGAAAGGGGAGGGGAGGGACATGTTCAAAATTTTCCTGGCAAGGAAACAGAAAGTAAAAAAATCCTGCTTAATGAAGTTCCACCTTTTGTGTGTGTGCCCAAGAATTCTTAACTAGCATTTATGTGTACATCCTTTTATCATATTTACATATATATGTATATATACACATGTATTCACAAACATACACACACAGATACACACACACACACACACACACACATATATATATATATATACTCTAAAAGCTTGCTGAATAATGGTATTTCAATGTCTTCCTCACATTTAAACTGCATTATTTTTGGGCCCTAAAATTAAAACCAATTCTTATCAATATTTGGAGGTTTTGCTTGGTTTGAACGTGTGGTTTTTTTTTTGTTTTTTTTTTCTTAGTTAACAGTGTGTACACAGTCCTTTATACCAGGTTTATCATACTTGGGTCTCTAGAAAAGTAATGAAAAACAATAAATAGTACTAATAATATTAATGACTAAAATGAAAGTAACTGAGTGCATTGCACAATGATCTCAGATGTTCTTTTCAGACAGGACATTTTATGATGAACGTTTTTTCATGAGGTGCCTGTTAAGCTTAGGGCTTGTTTACAACATTCTCTTGAAAACAAGGTTCAAGATGCATCCTGAAGTCATAACACCAATGATGTACAGAGAGGACATAATCAGCTTTGCAGATATGCTCTCCTAGGGATAAGCATGGCAGGATGCAAAACCCAGGACATTTTCTGAGAATATCACCTCTCATAAAATGTAATGAAAACATAGAATCTTCCCAGAAAATGAACATGCACATAAAAGAAAGTATGTATAAAGCAGGTATACAGTGAATGTCAGGAAAGGGACCAGGTTAAAAACTAACACCAAATAAGTATTACTGTTGCTGTATCTGTAATTTCTACATTATTTGGAAGGCAGTGACAGGACAACTGTTAACCCCTGTATTTAAGGCAAAGCATCTCTATAAAGAAAAGCAATGCTTTGCTTCTCCTGTTCCTTTTCTTTCTCCTCTTTCTCCTTCTTCTTTACCTTGTATATGTGAAGAAAATGTTCTACCTCTGAGCTGTATTCCTAGCTCCTAAACAAAACAGGTAGATACAGATATTCTTTGCATATGATAAAGCTAGATGCTAAACCTCATTAAAGCTTAAAGGAATTAACTTGTTATGGGATAAATGAAAGAGAACACAGAGAAAGCAACAGGCATAGAGGAGGCTGTCCTAGTAACAGCAGTAACAGAACAAGATAAAAAGACTCAAGGAGAAGTTTATTACAGATTGCACAATGGCTGGCATTAACAAATAAAATGGGCTCCCATCCTCTAGGTGGAAATTCTGTTTTACTATCAGATTATGAAGACTTTGTTAAAGGAATTTGCTGTTTAAAAGGTTATTTGTCCTTCCCCAGATAGTTACTGTTTGTGAATTAGGTACCCAATATGGTGCTATGTCCTAAACACACAAAAATGATTAATGCAAACATCATTCTCTATGAGCTTACAATCTTATGGGGTTATCTATCACAAACAAACCCATAGACCATGCATACAAATGTATACATCACTCTAAATTCCACTATGAAACCTAAAGGAAAGCAAGAGGGACCAAAAACCCCAGAAGGGATAAGGAACGTATATATTCAAAGGCTGAGAGGTGAGAACATTTTAGTTCAGTAGGGGAAATGAAAGAAGGTGAATTTGTTTGGAATATACTAGGCAAGAAGAAAGGAATGATAATAATAATAATAAAAGATTAAAGAGGAAGAGAGAGGAGATGAAGAGATGACTCAGTGATGGAAAAATACCTCCTGTGGGGCTGGAGAAATGGCTCAACTTCTCTTCCAGAGGTCATGAGTTCATTCTCAGCAACCACATGGTGTTTCACAACCATCTATAATGAAATCTGTTGTCCTCTTCTGGCCTGCATTCACACATGCAAGCAGAAAACTGTATAACAAATGAATAAATAAATAAATAAATCTTAAAACAAAACAAATCATTCTTTTTTTGTTCAGAGTTCCTAGAATGTCCATGGTGGTTGACAATCTTCTGTAGTTCCTGATTCAGGGAATTTGAAGCCATATACCTACTGAGATATAAGGCACACATTGTGGTACACTTATATACATGCAAGTAAAATACTCTTATCACTCATCTGCACAAAAGATAAAAATACTCCCTTCAAAAAAAAAAGGGTCAGCGGGTGTAGTGGCACACATTGGATCTCTGAGTTCAAGGCCATCCTGGTCTACAGAGTGAGTCTAGTCCAGACAAAGCTACAAACCCTGTCTTGAAAAGCAAAACAACAACAACAACAACAACACAAACAAAAACTAAACCAACCAAACAAAAAAGATCATAAAGCAAGTGTGCTGACACATTCTTGTAAATGGATCATTAGGAAAGTCAGGAATGAAGGTCAACCTGGACTATACGCGAAACTCTGTCTCAAAAACAAAACAGCAGCAACAACAAAACCACACAAGAATCGGAGTGCCTGGGATGCTTTGGGACATTGACATTTTTTAATCTTAATTCTTGGCTACATAGGAAGCAATGTTGAGGAGTGTGGTTGTTTGACCCCTATAGACTCATAAGTTTGAAAATCTGGTTCCCCATTGGTGGAACTGTTTTGGAAAAATTAGGAAGTGTGATCTTGTTGAAGAGGTGTTCCACTGTGTGTGGGATTTGAGGTTTTAAAATCCCACACCATTCTCAGTTGGCTCTTTGCTTCATACTTGTAGATCAGGACGTAAGCGTTCAGCCAATGTTCTCTCTGGTGCCTGCCATTCCTGTCTGCCACCATGGTCCCTGCCATGATGGTCATGGACTTACCTTCTGAAACTCTATGTACCCAACCAACTGTTTCTTCTATAAGCTGTCTTGGTCATGATATCGTGGCACAGTGATAAAAAAGTAACTAAGACAAGGGGTTTGAAAACAGGACATAAATGATTTGGTATACGCTTATCTCAAAGATTCTTTAGTCCTCTAAAATTAATAATAAGATTTCAGAAATTTAACACACACACACACACACACACACACACACACTTTTCTGTGCTTCCCAGAGACAGATCCATATGGCACTGTTCTTGATTTCTGGCATAACTTAAAGGGGAAAGTTACGCAATGTCCTGGGCCCTTTATTTCTGGCAGATGAGGGATGAGGATGTCCGCAAATTCCTCACCACAGAAACCCAATTAGGTGGCACCAACCTTGATTTTCAGATGGAGTAATACATCTACAAAAGGAACAGTGATGATATCTACATCATAAATCTGAAGAGGACCTGGGAGAAGCTGTTGCTTGCAGCTCAGGCTACTGTTGATATTGAGAAACTTGCTGATGTCAGAATCATCTCCTCCAGGAACACTGGCCAGCGAGCTGTGGTGAAGTTTGCCACTGCCACTTGGAGCAACTCCCGGGATCTTCACTAAACAGATCCAAGCAGCTGATGACTGAACTCAGAGCTGACCACCAGCCCCTCACAGAGGCTGCTTAGGTCAACCTGCCCACCATTGCTCTGTGCAAGACAGATTCTCCTCTGAACTATGTAACATTGCTATCCATGCAACAACAAGGGAGCTCACTCAGTGGGTGGATGCTAGCCCAGGATGTATTCCACATGCGTGGCACTATCTGCTGTATTCATCCATGGCAGTTTATGCCTGATCTTTATTTCTATATAGACCCAGAGGAGACGGAGAAGGAGGAGCAGGCTGCTGCTGAGAAGGCCATGACCAAAGAGGAATTCCAGGGTGAATGGACTGTGCCAGTTCCTGAGTTCACTGCCACTCAGCCATAGGTGGCAGATTGGTCTGAGCATATGCAGGTGCCCTCAGAACCCATCCAGGTGTTCCCAACTGAAGACTGGAGTGGCCAGCCAGACACTGAATACTGGTCATCAACTCCCACAGCATAGGCTACTGAGTGGGTTGGAGCCACCACTAAGTGGTCCTGAGCTCCTCTGAAGAAACCTGTGCAAAGAGAAAAGGTAGAAGAAAAATAAAGTGCCTAAAAGCTGAAAATATGCACACACACACACACACACACACACACACACACACATTTTGCAAACAATAGTTTTGAGTGTTGGGCGTAATGATATACTTCTGTAATATGGCTCTCAGGAGGTTGGAGCAGAAGGATGGTGAGCTTGGGCTATGTAGTGAGATCATCTCAACAATAATGACAAGACTACAACAACCAGAGATTGTTTTGAGGCTGGGGCATGTAGCTCAGTGGTAAATCATGTGCTAAGCATGAACAAGATGGCTCTAGGTTCCATTGTCATCTCCAAAATACCAAACAACAAAAGCAGAATATTGTGGCTGGAGAGATGGCTTGGAGGTTAATAGAACTGGCTGTCCTTCCAGAGGACCTCAGTTCAATTCCTGGCAACCACATGATGGTTCACAACCATCTATACTGGTATCTGATGCTCTCTACTGGCATGCAGGTGTATATGCCATGTAGAGAACTCATAGACATAAAAAAACAAAATCAATAAAAAGAAAAAAAATACAGGCTGAAGAGATGGCTCAGAGGTTAAAAACACTAGCTACTTTTCTAAAGGTCCTGAGTTCAATTCCCAGCAACCACACCCCCTTCTCCACTCCAGCATGCACACACACTGCACCAACAGAGTCAGCTTTGTGGAAACACACCATATTCAGGAGCTAGGGATCTGCACTCAGAGGAGCCCTCCTTTGTTCTAATGCTCTGCTAAAGCTTTTGAAATCTTTAACTTTTGAACAAGGGATCTTTCACTTTTGTTTTGCACTGGACTCTGCAAATTATGTAGCCAAGGCCTGTGTACCAAACTTTCAATCTATATAAGAACAGCCTGCAAAGCCTCTCAGTACCACTGTGACCACTGAGGCCCCAGGTACTTCGAAAAAAATGTCAAGACACAATGGCCTAAGACACAGTCTGTCAGCCATCTCTGGATTTCTCTTTCCTGCACCCCAAACATAGTTCAAACTGAAAATGTGTGCTTGGCACACAAACTTTTTTTTCTCAAAACAGGGCTTTTCTGTGTAGACCAGGCTGGCCCTGAATTCAGAGCGACCCACCTGCCTCTGCTTCTCTGAGTGCTGGGCTCACAGGTGTGTGCCACTGCTCCAGTCCAGGCTTACAGACTTAATTTTAAGACTGGGTCAATATCTTCCTTTTTGTCTTTAGGTTTTTTATATAAGGGCTTGGAATATAGCTCAGTTGGTAAAGTGCTTGCCTTGCATCCATGAAACCTCATGTTTTGTACACACCTGTAATCCCAATAAGGAGGTGCAGTCAGGGGCATCAGAAGTTCAACATCATCTTAATGTGTTGGAATTTTTGAGGCTAGCCTGAGATACGTAAAACCTGATCTTAAAAAATAAGTTTTACATGTAAAAAGCCATTTTTTTACATACATGGAACCAATGAACAGGGAAAAGGGTAAGGAAGATATTATAAACTATCAAGATGGTAGATGACAATGATGTGAGTGTGAAGTGGACATGTGGGAAGTAGGAGCAACAGGACTGAATGACAAATGTGGGGTTGAGAGAAAGGCCAGTATTAAGGGTGGCAGTCATTAAGATTCTTGCTTAGGCAACTGAGTGGTCTGAGATGTGGTGATGTAACAGGGAAATTTCCAACACATCTCTCAGTCTCCTTTGTTATGGGTCGTGAGAAGGTATAATTGGGGGGCATCCCACAATAATAATTTTAAAAGTCACACACAGTCATGTGGTGTCCCTCCCCTTCTGGTAGCTTCAGAGAACATGAGGGCAGTTACAGTGGGCCAACTCTGACTTCATAAAGGACTTTCTTAGAGGGCTGGCTGTTAAGCTGTGGAACAGGCTGTCTCTGGAGGAAGTGAGATTACTCTTTACTGAAAAAAGTGAAGAGCTCCCAGGGACATGACTGGGAAAATGTCTACAGGAGGTGTGGTGGGAGGTTTTGTTTGCTTTAATTATTTTGAAAAACAATCTACTCTTCATCACTTATGCTGACTCCTCCATCCGACTAGGAACCATTTACAAAGGAGGTCCTGAGTTAAAGGACCCCCTCAGTTTCAGTTCTTCTAGCATGGCCAGGCCTAAACCCGCTCAGACCCCTGCTGAAAAAGTCTGCCCTGTCACTGGGAATATAGCTTAATGTTAGAAGGCTTTCCTAGCATGTATGAGACCATAAATCCAATTACTGGCACAGAGTCGGGAAGGGAAACAATGGCCCATAAAAGAGACCTAGTCGACCAAAGCAGCTGAGCTTATGACTGAGTTCACAGCCCTAGTCACGAGCTTTCTGCTAGTCATTGGCAGAGGGTGTATGTGTTGCACTAAGCACATTGGCAGCTACTATATACAACATGTTAAGGATCAAACCCCTCAGGGAATGATGTCCTCACAAAGATAATTTCTAAACCACTGGTTCTGAAAACTTCAGTCTTAATTTGGGTACATATTCAACTACTAAAACTTCATGGTCATTAAGAAGTGACAAAGTAAACTCATCCAAGTGTTGTGCCAGCCAAATCTGAAAACATCAGTAGTGGATATTTTGACAACAGTGACTGTCTCTGTCATGAACTGATTGGCCTGCTCTTTGATCACCTCCCCTTGACAGGGGAGCGGCCTTACCAGGCCACAGAGGAAGACAATGCAGCCAGTCCTTATGAGACCTGATAGACTAGGATCAGAATGAAGGGGAGGAAAACCAGCCCTATCAGTGGACTGGCAGAGGGCCATGGATGGAGAAGGGGGAGGGTGGGTTGGATTGGGAGAGGAGGAGGGAGGGAGCTACAGGGGGGATACAAAGTGAATAAATTGTAACTAATGAAAATTTTAAAAATTAAAATAAAGAAATAAAAAGATAAACTCAATCGACTAGGATAATCTCTAGACTGGACAAAGAGCCCCAGGAATTTATCTGACTGCCCTTTTGCAATAGTGCAACTTGGAAGTTAATACCTGCTTCAGCTACCAGAACTTTGAGACAAAAAAAAAAAAAAAAAACCAGTGAAATTCAGGTGGGCAGGTCTCCCTGGGGAGAGACAGGACCATTTCAGGAGGATCCCTGGGATGCCCTGTTTCTAGGAGGAACCCAACTCTCTTGGGCACTCAGAGGAAAGCCCAAGCTGACCGCCCCCAGCCCAGGCAGCCCAGAAACCATAGGCGCCTCTGAAGATTGCACAAGTCTTTTCCACCCCCGCCAGCTCGGTGGCTTGTTTCTAAAATTCCCATCTGCACAACATAAACAAAAAACGTGCAGCCAGAAAGCCTTGGCGATGCAAATTCCAAGCTTCCAGCCGAGGGCGAGAGAATCTCCTCCCTGTTGCCAGTGGCAAGCAGGCAGCAGAAAAGAGCAAACTTTCCACTGACCCCGAACCCCTCCATGCTCTTCTCCCCGCACTGCAAAAAGGAGAGAAGGCGGAAGGAAAGACCCTACTCCAGGAAAATAAAGATTAGGGGAGGGGGGTGTTGAAGCAGATGCCCGGCCTCTAAGAGCTCCGCCTCCGTGGTGAGAATGCGCCCAGCCGCCCACTTTCTGAGCCGCGGGTCGGAGCAGCCTCCGAGGAACCCTAAGGCCTGAGCCCTCTCGGGTGGGTGGGGGAGGAGCTTTCGCTAAGCACAGCGCAGGCGCAGTGCGCGCCTCCATTGTCAAGCGTGACGGAAGCGCCGTTGCTATGGCTACAGACGCTGAAGAGAAAACGCTGAGCTCCTCCCGGGCCTCGAAGGCAATGGCGGGGGCGAGGGCGGCTATGGGAACCCGCTTCCCGGGCGCGGTGGCAGCGGTCATGGCTCGGCTACTACTTCAACGTAGTAGGCTGAGACCGGGAGAAGCCAAGTAAGCTTGTGGGGCGGGTGCTGGCTCCGGACTCCTCTCTGCCCCCGGGCTCCGCCTCCGTCTCCCCGGGCTCCGCCTCCACCTCCGAGGGATCCGCCTCCCTCTGCCTTGGGCTCGGCCTCCCCCACCCCGCCGAGCTACTCCTCCATCCTCGGGCTCCGCCTCCACCCCGGGCTCCACCCCTGCTCCCCCTGGGCTCGTCCCTCCGTTCCAGGGCTCTGCCCCCTCCCGGATCCGGGTTCTGCCTCCATCTCCCGGGTGCCGCCTCCGCCTCAGGTTCCGCCTCTGTCCCCAGGGCTGTGCCCCCCCCCCCCCGCCTGCAGACTCCTCCCCCGTCTCCACCTCTGGGCTCCGCCTCCGCCCCCAGCAGCCGTCCAGTGGGCTAAGTGGTGCTGGGCCTGGCATCGTGGCTGGGAGGTGCGGAGGAGAGAGGGTTGGGTCCGGCGGTGGAGGAGCCGTCAGTCCACGGGTGTCGGCCACAGCGGAGCAGCTGAGCCTGGCTGGCTGTGGGCGTGTGTAAGGGAACCGCAGGACGGCGGTCGCGGGGCGATGGCCACAGCATCGCATCCAGGGACTGGTGGGCTGGACAGGTCCGGAGAGCCTGCCTGAGTTCTGCCGAGAGCTTTTGTGGAGGCTGCTGGTACCTGGGACTGCGAGATCTCCCTTCCTCTGCCTCCCAAGTGCTTCGGTTAAAGACCACGCCCAGCTACCCCACAACAATTTTGAAACAATAAAAAACTTGAAAAATTTTCCAAGTATGGTACACAGTTAATGCTGCCAGGGTTGGGAGGGCGGGAGTACACTCTAAGGATTTTCTAGGATACCCTTGTGCTCTGCATCCTGAGGAAGAGTGATGCTGGGGCCAGTCCTCCAGGAAAGGAAGTGCAGAGAGTCCGGTGCTGCCTCCTGCCTGCCCTGGGGCTTGTGGGGTGGGGGAGCTTGGACATCCAGGTCGAAAGAAAGCAGGGTACTTGGAAAGGGCACAGGATCCGTGCACATTTCTAGGAACATTGTTTGAGGACCTATGTGCAGGCATTCCAGAATGAAATGACTCTTTTTGAGTAAAGGCAGCCACTACAGGTGGTCTCTCTCACTTAGCTTTCACATGATTTAATTATTCTCTTTATTACTCAGAGAATTCTTCATAAGGAACAGTTTGGTAGATACACTGCTGTTTATTATACTTTGATGGACTTGCACAACCAGGAGTATACAGGGTTCGTGCGGGCTTATTTTCCTATTTGTATTTCTTTGGGTTGCTATGTGTAGATAATCAGGATATAATAACAAGGTTACTGTAGAGCTGGGAAAGCTCTTTTATTTCAGGTTTATTCCAGTTTTACGCGTGCAAGGAATTTTAGCTACCAGCCCAGCAAAACCATGTCTCAGGAGGTGCTTAGGTTGTGTTTGGATGATTGTTAGTCGTTGGTAGCACTAGTGTACTAATGTTCTACTCTTCTCTTTTTTATTATTTATTCATCCCTAAGAAATTGCTTAAGAGAAGGGACCCTTCACCTTTTTTTTTCTCATTATTACCTAATTGAGGTCATTTAAGAGAATTGCTTGCAGGTCGGTAGGATGGCTTAGCAGATAAAGGCTCTTGCTGGGCAAGCCTGGAAACCTGAGTTTGATCCCTGTTTATACTTTGATGGACTTGCACAACCAGGAGCATACAGTGTTCATGCAGGCTTATTTTCCTATTTGTATTTCTATGTATTGCTATGTGTATATAATCAGGATTTAATAACAAGGTTATTGAAGAGCTGGGAAAGCTCTTTTATTTCAGGTTTATTTCAGTTTTACACTTGCAAGGAATTTTAGTTACCAGCCCATCAGCCCCTTGTCTCAGGAAGTGCTTAGGTTGTGTTTGGATGATTGTTAGTCATTGGTAGCACTAGTGTACTAATGTTCTACTCATCTCTTTATTACTTATTCATCCCTAAGAAATTGTTTAAGAGAAGGGACACTTCACATTTTTTTTCTCACTATTACCTAATTGAGGTCATTTAAGAGAATCGCTTGCAAGTCGGTAGGATGGCTTAGCAGATAAAGGCTCTTGCTGGGCAAGCTTGGAGACCTGAGTTTGATCCCTGAATTCCTGAAAAGGTGGAAGGCAAAAATGATTGCACAGAGTTGTCATCTGACCTTCCCATGTGTTCACTACTATTCATCCTTTACCCACATCATGAACACCCCCCCCCACACACACATACACAATAAAAAAAGAAGACTGTGGGCTGTATTTAGAGAATCTTCTTGCTGTTCCAAAATGTCATGCCATTTCATTTTTCATTCTCTTACAGACATGGTCTTACCCAGACTGCCAGTGTGGAAAATCAGCTTTGTTTTTAATCTTGTTCAGTTTTCAATTACATTGTTCTTCTTACAACAATTTTATTAAATTTTTTTACAAACTTGAAGATGGTTCCAAGTGTGTACAATTAATTGTTGTTTTAATTTGCACATTTTGAGAGGAAGCTGCTGACCTTATGCCCTTATGACCATTCTGACCTTAAGCACTCAGAATGGCTTAGTGTTGATTTTATACAAACAAGAACTTTGTCTTACATAATGACAGTGCAGTTATCAAATTTGGTAATTCATGCTGACACAGTATTGCATTTAATTTGGGGTTTTGTTGACAATGTCATTACTCACATAATTGTCGAGGAAGTTGGTACATTTAAGTTTTGTATTGTTTCCTTATCTCTTTAGTCTCTTTCAATATGGAATAGTTCCATCATCTTTTTCATGATCCTGTCACTTTTGATGACGGTGGGTCAATTGTATTTTGTCTTCATTAATTCATTTATTTGTTCATTTTACATCCCACTCACAACCCCACTCCCTCCTCTCCTCCCAGTTTCGCCCTCATCACACTCACCCATTTTCCCCAGATAGTCCCCAACCAATCCACCCTGGAACATCAAGTTACATCAGTATTAAGTACCTCCTCTTTCACTGAGGCAAGACAAGGCAGCCCTGCTAGGAAAAGGGGATCCAGAGGGAGCAACAGAGATAGGAGCCCAAGTCAGAGACAGATCCTGATCTAGTTGTTAGGGGACCCACTTGAGGACAAACAGCCCTTCAATTTCATATATGGAGGGGTCCTAGGACTAGTCCAGGCATGTTGTTTTGTTGGTGGTTCAGTCTCTATGAGGCCCCATGGTCCCAGGTGAGCTGGCTATGTAAGTCTTGTGGTGTACTACCACTCTACCAGCTCCCTAAATCTATCCTCTAACTCTTCCACGAGACTCTCCAAATTCTGACTAATGTTTGTTTGGCTGTGGGTCTCTGCAACTGTTTCCATTATCTGTTGGATGAAGCCTCTGAGATGATAGTTATGATAGTCCCCTGTCTATAAGCATATCAGAGTATTATTAACAGTGTCAGAAGTTGAGTCTTTCCCATGGGTTAGGTCTCAAGTTGTGCCAGTCATTGGTTGGCCATTTCCTCGATCTCTGTTCCATCTTTTATTCCTACATGTCTTGTAGGTGACAAATTTGGGTGGAGGGTTTTGTGAGTTGATTGGTGTCCCCCTCCCTCCACTGGCTACAAGATGGGTCCACTTCAGTCTCAATATCCCTGCTGCTGGGCATCTCAGCCAGGCTCACAACCCCATATTTTCCCAGGTACCTCCAGAATTCCAGGTCTTCATCTTATCACAGATATGTGGCAACAACAATTTCCCTTCTCTCCTAGCCCTCTCACCCCCATCTGCACTTTTTCCACACCCGATCCCCTGTCCTGTACCTCTCTTCACCCCCTCTCACACCCATTTCCTCTCTCCCTCCACTTCCCATGTCTGTCCCCTCCTTAGTGGGATTCAAGTATCCTTTCTTCTACCTCCATGTTATTTAGTTTATTTAGGTCTGTGGGTTGTAACATGGTTATCCTGTACTATATGGCTAATATCCCAGGTTAGTTATTTTTATAGACTCTCTCTAAGCTCTCTGTGTTCTCATGGATCAATACATAAACTAGGACAAGGGTATCACAAAAGTGCAACACATTGTGTCCTATCAGGTTGGACATACTTTCACTTTGATTACTTGTAATCAGTGTTTTCCAGCATTTTCTGCTACACAGTTAATACCCTGCACCCCCATGAGTACCGTGACATTCTGTGTCTTGGTCCTCATCAGAATGTTAATGCATTTGCCATACACTTACATCAATATGGATTCATGATTTATGTGCTTTCTGTAGTGGACTGGACTGTTACTGTTTGTTTTAGTCTGCTGGGGCTAAATGACAAATGATTTATAAACAAAGGTTTTACTTTTCACAGTCATGAACTCTGGAAAGTCTAAAGTTAAATTATAAGATCTAGTTGGTGGCATGCTTGTCTACAGTCCTGTTCTCACTTTAAACTCAGTGTTCTAAAGCGCCACATGATTTTATATGATCTCATCAATAAGGTTATGAACCTATTTATAAGGGCTTCACCACCCAGACCTGAGTACCTCCCAAAGATCTCCTGCAGTTCTGTTACTTTGGGTCTCAGGACTTCAACATAGGAATTTTGGGAGGACATAGATATGCAGATCATTTTGATGTTTAAATTGTTTTGTCATTTGACCAATGAGAGTTTATAAATCTGGTTTCTTTCCATTTTTAATCTTAATTTTTATTAATTACACTTTATTCACTTTGAATCTTCTGTGCCCCCTCCCCCTCCTCTCCCAATCCCATCCTCCCTCCCCCTTCTCCACACATGTGCCTCCCCAAGTCCACTGATAAGAGAGGTCCTCCTTTTCCTCCCTATGATCATTGTCTATCAGGGCTCATCACGAATAGCTTCACTGTCTTCCTCTGTGGCCTGGTAATGTTGCTTCCCCTTCCAGGGGAGGTGATCAAAGAGCAGGCCAATCAGTTCATGTCAGAGACAGTCCCATTACAATGGAACCCACTTGGACACTGAACTGCCATGGGCAACATCTGTTCAGGGTTCTAGTTTATCTCCATCAATGGTCCTTGGTTGGAGTTATCCATCTCAGAAAAGAACCCTGTGCCCAGATGTTTTTGGTTCTGTTGCTCTCCTTGTGGAGTACATATCCTCTCCAGGTTTTATTATTTCCTACTTCTTTCATGAAGTTCTTTGCACTCTGCCCAAAATTTGGTACAAGTCGCACCATCTTCTCTGATATCCTGCAGGGTAGAGCCTTTCAGATTCCCTCCGTGGTAGGCTCCTGTCCTGTTCCCTGATTTCTCCCTCTTCTGATGTCTGTCCTCTTTGCCTTTATGAATGAGGATTCAGCATCTTAGCCAGAGTTCTCCTCATTCATAAATTTCTGTAGTTGTATAGATTTTAGTATGTTTATCCTATATTATATGTCTAATAATCACTTGTGAGTAGTATATACCCTATGTGTATTTCTGATTCTGGGCTACCTCACTCAGGATGATCTTTCCCAGTTTCCACCATTTGCCTGCAATTTTCATAATTTCCTTGTTTTTTTTATTGCTGAGTAATATTCCATCAAGTAGATGTACCACATTTTCTGTGCCCAATCCTCAGTTGAGGGGCATCTGGGTTGTTTCCAAATTCTATTACAAATAAAGCTGCTACAAATATGGTTGAGCAAATGACCTTGTTGTATACTTCAGCATCTTTTGGATATATGCTTAGGAGTGATACAGCTGAATCTTGAGGAAGCACTATTCCTAATTGTCTGAGAAAGTGCAAGATTGATTTCCAACATGATGTACAAGTTTACATTCCCACCAGGAGTGGAGGAGGGTTCCTCTTTCTCGATATCCTCTTCATCATGTATTGTCACTTGAGCTTTAGATCTTAGCTCTTCTGATGGGTGTAAGGTGAAATCTCAGGGTTGTTTTGATTTGCATTTCCCTGATGACTAAGGGCATTGAGCATTTAAGTGTTTCTCTGCCATTCCTCTATTGAGAATTCTGTTTAGCTCTGTACCCCATTTTTTTAAATAATTGGATTACTTGATTTATTGCTGTTTAACTACTTGAGTTCTCTATATATTCTGGATATTAGCCCTCTGTCAGATATAGGGTTAGTGAACATCCTTTCCCAATATGTAGACAGTATCTTTTGCTTTACAGAAGCTTTTCAGTTTCATGAAGCCCCTTTCATTGATTGTAGCACTTAGAGCCTGTGATTTTGGTGTTTTGTTACACCAGCAAAGACACAAGACCTGAGAAAGAGATTTTCCTGGCACAGGCAAGAAGAGCATAAGAGTCCTTACCAAAGCAATGGTTTTCTTCAACAAAGCAAGCACCGGAATTTAACTTATGGCATATGGATAAGTTAAAATGTGGGTTTGTCTACTCAGAGACATTCTGAATTAAGTCTTATTCTGAATATGATAATAATGTAAAAATAAGAGATAAAAAGGCACTCTTGGCTCAAAGTCATGGAGAAATAGATGTAAAATTTTTAAAATTATGGACAGAAATGCCTCTGGAATATTTACTTTTGACCACAGTTCTTAGCTGAAAATGAAGTAAATGAGGCAATGAAAGTAGATTGCTCAGGGAGCAATGCCATCTGGTAATAATGTCTGATCTATGAGAGGGATATTACAATGCTACAGTTCTCACAAAAAGGACAGAGAGCCCAATTTCAGAAAACTTCTAACATCCCTGTGTACACTACCCCTCAGGAAAAAAAAAATCTATGACTTGAAAGATAGTTTGCATTTTGAAATCATTTTGATACATGATATTCCTACATAGCCATGTGTGTTTTAGAAGTGTCCGTGGAGTTAGGCATGGTGGCATACACCTGTAATCCCGGCACTCAAGGAGGAAGAGGCAGACAGATTTATGTAATTTTGAGGATGGCTGGGTCTACAAAGTGAGTCCAGAACAATCAAAGCTACACAAGAAAATTGTGTCTCAAAAACAAAGCAAAACAGAGAATACAGTCTGTGGAACAATCTGGCCTCAGTCTCAGAGAGATCAGCCTGCCACTGAACCCTAGGTTTAGGGTGACAAGGATGCACTTGTGAGCCAAGCTATGATTTTTAAGTGGTCTATCCTTGAATCAATAAATTAAAGGATAAAATAAGATGTACAGAGGAACCATTATCCTTTTCAAGAACAACAATAAGTCTTCAAATTCTACAAATAATTTCTGTCATGTATAAGTGGCTCCATTGCTTTGTTAATTTGATCATTTATAACTGGATATAAGATATATAATACAGGATAATTATACTAAAGGCTGTACAGCTAAAGAAGCTAATCAAGAAGGAGGACCCTGGGTAAGATGCTCAATCTTCATTCAGAAAGGCAAACGGAATGGACATCAGAAGACAGAGAAAACAGGACACTGGACAGGAAACTACCACAGAGGGCCTCTGAAAGACTCTATCCAACAGGGTATCAAAACATATGCTGAGACTCATAACCAATCTTTGGGCACAGTACAGGTAATCCAATGAAAAAGGGTGGAGATAGAAAGACCTGGAGGGGACAGGAGCTCCACCAGGAGAGAAATAGAATGAAAAACTCTGCACACAGGGATATTTGGAGACTCATAATCCAAACAAGAACCACAAATGGAGATAATGTAATACCCGACAGATTTAGCCCATTGCAGCTTGGTGTCCAAGAGGGTACCCTAGTAATGGGAACAAGGACTGACTCTGACATGACTCAGGGCCTGGCTCTTTGATCACCTCTGCCTGCAGGGGGAACAGCCTTACCAGTCCACAGGGGAAGACAATGAATACAGTCCCCATGAAACCTGATATACTAGGTTCAGATGGAAGGAGAGAAGTACCTCCCCTATCCAGTGGCCTGGGGGAGGGGAATTGGAGAAGAAGAGGGAGAGAGGGTAGGATTGGGAGGGGATGAGGAGGGGTCTATAGCAGGGATATAAAGTGAATAAACTGTAATCAATAAAAATAAAAAGAATTAAATAATGCTGGAGTGTGTTTGTGTATACATACATGTTATTGTGTATATGTGATAGAGTACAACTTATTGCTATTTATTATCTACATCCCATACATAAGTTCTTGACATAGAACACAATGAGTCTTTTGGCCAGTGACCACACTGGCCCTTATTTAGCCTGAAAATATATTTACATATATGCTAGTGTGTGATTTTGCATATACAGCAGCCCAACTATAGAAACATTGGAAAAATCTGTAGCACTGATATGAACTACTCAGGGATTGAGCTCAAATCATCAGGCTTAGCAATAATTAAATTTACCCACTGAGACAATTCTCTGATCTTCACTTGCAGTTTTGAGAAATTCTTAAGAATAAGTCTTTACTCCTAAGAAAGAACTAACACATTCCAAAGCAAGACAGGAGTGTATAATTTTCATTTGCAAGTAGCATTTATTATTCAAATAATTTCATTTTCTTCCATCCTCAGGTGACAATATATTCATAATCAGAATAGAAGACAATATTGTACTGATGTAATTTTTCAAGTAAATTTTATGAGTCTCAATGAGCTTAGTGGGGAGTGTTTGTGGTATGCAAAAGAGACAACATACCTTGAAGATCATAGAACCATGATGAAAATAGATCCCACACTCTTCATAGATCTGTCATAGCCTAAGAATGAATAATCCATCACACACATAACATGTCTTTTTGAAATAAATCTTGTTGCTGTTACATTAACTATCACTTCTAGATAAATCTCTAAGAAGGCAATACTTCAAAATGATGTGCCATATAGTAAATATGGGAACATGTAGAAGCATGAAACTTCAAACAATATATACATTCCTGTGTACACACATACTATAAAGCATCAATTAATTATTGATATTTAAGAAAGGCTTAAAAACAAACATCTTAATTTGTGAAAACATAAAAAAGTACAAGTTCTCATAGACCCTTCCTTGAAAACTATGATCTCACACTGCCTGATATAAATAAGCAATGGACCACATAGAAGATGGGGATTCCATTCTATACATTGCAGCAGAAAAATAACTATCGCGAAGTGGAAATGCATTAGAAGATGAACAGCTGCCACAGAGGGAATATCAGAACAACCGAATAAACTTCTGTGAATGGATTTGCTACACACACAGCAAATTCAATAGCTACTCCACTGTTTCAAAATTCAGACCACAACCACAATTGGTGATCTCCTCCTTTATAATGAAGTGAACATGGTAAATAATTTCTTCCTCTGAGGCTCTGACAAAAACAGATTCCAAATAGTTTCTTTTCTTGGAAATGAATACATTTTTATGTCCAAAGTAATAACGCTTTTGCACAAATAAGATTGCTCTCTTCTATGAATTCTTTTCTACTTCCTGACATAAAGGTGATATATTAAGATTTAAGATATTTACAGTACTAGATACATGGCTTTGCCGTTAAGACAAATTCATTCCCAGGAACTATGTCAGGTTTTGGACAACTTTCTATAATTATTGGTATGAGAACATCAGTGGGTCTAGTCTACATGGAAACTAGAATGGACAGGCACATAAACACAAAAAGACAAACTATTATCACATAAGGGAAATTAAAACAAATTCTTAAATATATGTTTACTCATAAATGTTTTACTTAAATAATTCATTACTGAACTCAGGTGTTGAGACAACTACAGGCCTATCTACAAATATTTTCTTCATCATGAATTCTTTCATGAAACAGAAATCAAACATGTAGGTTTGAAGTCAGAGAAATTAATCCTTCTCAGATGGTGGTATCATTTGGGAATGTTTAAAAAATGTATCCCTGCTGGAGAAAGTATGTTACATGGGGTGAGTTTCATAGTTTTCAGCTGCATACCTTCTGTAGTTCCTACTCGCTGCTTCATGCTGCAGGTGGTGGTTGTGAGCTCCAAGCTTCCTACTTTAGCTGCCATGTAGGACACTTGTGTTACCAAATTTATAGTGATCCCATATCCTCTCAGGTCATAAGGCAAAGTAAACCCATTTGCAAGTTGCCTTAGACATTGTGTTTGGTCACAGAAAATGCACAAATATGCACACATAAATTTTACAACTGGATGATTTATTTCATGTAATTGAAGTGAATTGTGATTAAAAAAAATGATTATCTTATTGTTTGAATTCATATGCCTTTAGTCCTTATAAGATTTCAATTGGAAACAAAATAAGGATGGATGTCATAAATGCATGCATACACTGTTGACACTTGATAGAATTTTCCTCGAAAATAATCTAGTGTAATTGAATGCAAGCTGGTGGGTTAAAGATCTTAACAAAATATTTTATTCTAATAGATGTTCTTCCGAATGAGTTCTTTTGGGTTCTCAAAGACTACTGTGATAAGCAAAGGCTTTAAGATGTAGCCCACACAGTAAAGCTTTTACTCTTATACAATGGTAGCATGAAGTAGAAAACCTTACCATACTGCCTACATTCATGGAGTTTCTCTGCAGCGTGACTTTTTCTCATGATTTCAAAGAAAACCCTATGAAAAGGATATATCACATTGCTTAATCAGAGGGTTTCACTGCAGTGTGTGTTCTTTTATGTATTTGGAGGTAACTGTATTAAGAAGGGGCTTTATCACATTGAAGTCATGTATAAGGTTTCTCTCTACTATCTGACCATTTGTACACTTGAAGATGACTTTGATATGCAAAACATGTAAAAGCAAATTGTATGTGGGAACATGGAAAAGCAAGGTGTCCTAAGTATTTCCTTTTAGTTACCAGCCTTCATTGATTTATAGGGTGAACATAAGTTTAAGTTCATAGTCCCTAGGAAAGCTGTAGACTTCCCAATAGCTTATCGGCTTTAATCACTTAACTTTTTTTGCCCAAAACATGACTGTTCCATACCATGATTTCTGGTCCCCTAACATAATGACTGACCCAAACCACAGATTCTCTTTTCTAAAACATAATACCTTTTCCTAACCACAAAAGAACAAATGGATATGATTGTTTTGACTGTAAAACTTACATTTTGCATCAGGTGCCTTCCTCAATGATGTAAACAAATCCCATATCCCTAAACCATAACTGACGGTAATAATTCAGTTGTAAAACACTAAAGATGTTTACAATTTTCAAGCTCAGAACCTCTGTAACTTTCTGACTCATTGGATGGGGAGGGATAACAGTTCAACATTATGTGTCCTTCATCACACTGGATAACAATATTTTTTTCATCTGTATTGAACTGTTTGAGTTGTATTGGATTCAGTGGACAGAAGAACACAAAAGCCTTACCATATTGATTATATTCTCAGATTTTTTTCTCCATTTTGAAACTTTTATGATGATGTAGAATATAGATATGTGTAAAGGTCTCCCATTTTAACACATTCATAAATTTTCTCTTTATGAATTCTTTCATGATGATGAAGATTATACAAATGTGGAGTAGCTTCACCATGTAAACACACTCATAGTCTTTTGTTCCAGTATGAATTCTTTCAAGACGTTGAAGATGATTGTGAAGAGCAAATTTTTATTAGGAGATGACTATTATGTGAAAAGGCTTCGCCACATAGATTACATTATTAAGGTTTCTCTCAAGGGTGAGGTCTTTTGTATATTAGGAGATGACTGTTACATACAAAGGCTTTAACACATTGATTACATCCATGAGTTCTCTCCAGTGTGAGGTCTTTTTTTGTATTAGGAGACTACTGTTACATGCAATGGCTTTACCACCTTAGTAACATTCATAGGGTTTCTCTCTAGTATGCTTTCTTTATGTCATAGGAGATTACTATTATGTCAAAATGCTTTATCACATTGGTTGTTTTGATAAAGTTTCTATCCATTGTGCTTCTACATACATGAAAATTATTATGGCATGCAAAGTTTTTGACACATTGGTTATATTCATAGGGTTTCACTACAATGAATGTTCTTGTTCAAGATAATTCTTACATGAAAAGACTTCACAACATTAGTTATATTCATAAGAATTCTGTGCAACAAAGATTTTTATGTCTTAGGAGAACACTATTATCTACAAAGGCTTTACCACATTAGTTACATTCATAAGGTTTCCCTCCAGTGTGAGTTCTTTTATGTACTAGATTACTGTTATGTGCAAAGGCTTTACCACATTGGTTACATTCATAAGGTTTCTCTCCAGTGTGAGTTCTTTTATGTCTTAGGAGATGACTGTTACGTGCAAAGGCTTTGCCACATTGGTTACATTCATAAGGTTTCTCTCCAGTGTGAGTTCTTTTATGTACTAGGAGATTACTGTTAGATGCAAAGGCTTTATCACATTGGTTACATTCATAAGGTTTCTCTCCAGTGTGAGTTCGTTTATGTACTAAAAGTTTACTGTTACATGCAAAGGCTTCACCACATTGGTTACATTCATAAGGTTTCTCTCCAGTGTGAGTTCTTTTATGTATTAGGAGATGACTGTTACGTACAAAGGCTTTACCACATTGATTACATTCATAAGGTTTTTCTCCAGTGTGAGTTCCTGGTCTTAGGAGACCACTGTTAGATGCATAGGCTTTACCACATCGGTTACATTCATGAGGTTTCTCTCCTATATGTATCCTTTTATGTCTTAGGATATGACTTTTATGTGCAAAGGCATTAACATATTGGCTACATTCATAGTGATCCACACCAGTATGCATACTTTTACATGTGTGGGGCCTACTGTGATGTGCAAAGACTTCATATTGAGTATCTTCAGGGAGTTTTTCTGCACAATGATTGTTTTCATACCTGCAAAGATAATTGGCACATATGACAGCTTTTCCACATTCATTAAACTAATGGATGTTTTTGCCACATGACTTAATTTTGCAGTTTGAATTAAAGAAGAATTACATTTTGAGTTTTCATCATTATTTTTATATTCACGGTTTTCTCCTCTACTGGTTGTTTTGCTGAGCAAGCAATCAGCTAAGTACTGATGAAATCATAGTATTGTTAGTTCTATGCCTGATCACATGTCGTCTATGTTGTAAACATTTTTCCTTCCTTACTTATCTATTGTACATAATAAAGAGCTAACAAGTGATAGCAGGGCACAAAATGGAGGACAGAACTTTTGAGTGAGAGAGGATTGCTAGGAAGAAGAAAGCAAATGACACACCATTCACCAGCATGACAGTGAGGTTAACAGATGGACATGACCATGAACAAAGAAGTAGAGCTGGCCATGCATCCAGACACTGTGCTAGGTTTGTGTTAGTGAAAAAAAGGGTTCAGAATCTGCCCAGTAAATTGCCTAAGCTTTAAAATATTAAAAAGCCTCTGCATCATTATTTGTATTGCTGGAAGCTCTAAATAGCCCATATAAAGCATAATAGGTATCAATTTTTAAAGATCTACTCAAAATGGGGACTACTATACCTTTTAGTTGTTCTGGGTGGTACATTGTTTCTTTCAATATACACATATTAAAATGACTTGGACTCATTGTGATATATATCTATTAAAAGGATAATAATAAATGACATGGTTCCATGATGCATTCACACATTTGATTTTTGTTCATCACAGACATGTGCTATAGGGATTATGGTTTTTCCACAACATTCGTGACTCTAAAAAAACTGCTTTTCTCACAAAACTTAGGAACATTACTACAAGTATATGAGTAACCCCATTTTACTATGGATGAGTTGATTAGTATAATGTTTTGGATATACTTTCATCACCTATTTACTGTGAATACATTTGGCAATATCTGTGTTGTAGGAGACTAAAACAAATTGCAGTTTTACTTCAGCGCTAATGAGTAAACAATTGAAACATTGATCTTGCGTAAGTATGATTTCCTTGCATTCTTTCTTAGAGGAGTGCCTTGCAAACACACATCAAATACCTAACATGGAGGTACATGGTTTAGTAACAAGTTAGTCATCATCAATAAATACTCTTAAAACAGTTCATTTACACTGTCCCTTCTCTTTCAAACTTCCAGAACATATTAAAATTTTCTCAGAACCATATTCATATCAGCTGACATTGAAAATTACCTTGTATGTCTTCTAGAATTTTGACAATGCTCTTCTATATTATGACTTTCCCAATTGTAGCCTAAAATACAGTAACAGAAAATGTATGCTTTATTATTGGAAATAATACAAAGTTTAAGTCTTGATCTATGGTCAAAGATCCAGTCATCTCATTCTTCCTCATCCTCAAGAGAAATTACAGAAGCACATCAATAATGAATAAAGTGTTTCCCCATATTTTAAGAAGTAAAGAAAATTCACTGTCCTACCTATAGTAGTGAGGTTCCTGTAGGTCTCCAGCATTACATCTTTGTAGAGATTCCTCTGGGAAGGATCCAGCAAAGCCCACTCTTCTCGAGTGAAATTCATATGCACATCATTGTAGGTCAATATACTCTAAAATATCCACACACATGTACAAAAGAAAGCATGATACTTAGAATACTGGAAATGTATACTTCATTTACAATATTTTCAATGTATTCTGGTGGTTCTTCTACTTAGTTTCTGACACACAAGATGTAATGTAATCACCAACTCTTTTTAGGAGTAAACTCAGTAGTGAGGTTCACCTCTCTAATTTCTGCATCCTTTTAGTAGGATATAGCCTTGCAGGAGAAATGTCAAATAACAGATATATAGAGAGAGATAGAGTAAACAGTCAACAGTACTGAGCCCACATGATAGAAATTGTATACACGATTCCTGACTCTCATAAGAATGGGCTGGCTGGGTGTATTTTCTGATGACTTTAATTCCAAAATCACTCAGGAAACAGAGGCTGGTGTATTTTATAGAGCTGGATGGTAGACTGCTCTTTGAAATAAGTTCCAGGACACTCAGGGGTACATAATAAGATCCTGAATAATATGCAAAAATTAATCGAACAAGCAAGATAAAAAAACTTAAAGATCTTTCTCAAATTTCTACAAAGATTTATATATTCATTTGAGTTCTGCATAAATATCTAGAAACCTGAAGTTCCTCATTTTCACCTGTAATATTAATGTGATCTTTTAAAAATGAAATGTATGTTTGAACAAATACAAAAGGAGATTGAAAACGTTAGCAATTTAAATGTTGATCATAAATAGGCAACATGAGGGACAGAGGTATGCCTGAGTGGTTAAGAACACTATCTCTTCTTCCAGAAGACCTGGGTTAAATTCCCTGCACCCACATGACAGCTTATAGCTGTCTGTAAAACAAATATGTTCAATAAAATACCTAAGGAAACCCAACCAAGATAAAAAATGTGAAGTAGACTAATGTTACCTATGATTGTATACATATAAAAATTAAATGAACACAAATGTCACAACTAGACGAAAACAACTCAAAGTGACCTCCGACTTTTTCAAATTACCTTCTAGGTACTACTGACCTTTTTTTTTTTTTTTCAAACAGAGTCTACATGCCCTAGAATTCTCTGAGTAAATGGAGGTCAGCAGAAAGGTAGGCTATGGCACAGTAGCCCCTCATGGACCCCTAGTGATTGCAGGCAAACCCAGTCCCACTGATGCCCATAAACAAAACAGTGTTAAATAGTAATTTTATGTCTATTTACTACCACATCTATTACAGCACAAGATGTAAAATCTTCCCCATCTAACTACATAACACCATGTACACCTCAAACCTCTCTGCATCTCAGAAACTCCTTTTAACCCTGGAATTCAGTGCCTTAAGTCCCATCACTGTGGCTGCTATTAGTGGAAAGGTTAAAGCATGCTAATCAAATACTGCTGAAATTTGATCCACATTTTTCCTTGACACTAGTTTCCAAAATATTTGTAAAAATTATCACATAAAATTGAATTTATAAAACAATGTTAAAACTTCCAGAAATGAACTTCGTTTTTCCAAACTGTATTCCCACTGTACAAAAATAAACAGATAATTACATGACTCAAATAAGTAATTTTTAAAACTCTGCTGTGGTATTATAGCCTTTATCTTAAGAATTTAGCAAGGTCAATGCTCTGGGGAGCAATAGACTGGGATCAATGTGACCTAAGCCAACAAAGTTTGTCTCAGAAATATTTTTCTAAAATGTTGAAGATGCAGCTGTTCTAGATTTATTATCCATCCCCAGGAAGAAAGTACGGTAAACAAAATTAAATGGTTAAAGAAAAAAAATATGTGTAGCATGTATCTACTTCTAGTTAATGCTATAAGAGAAGAGAGGCTGAACAGATTTTGCATTCCATGCATGCAGTCTTCTTTAAGTCTCGTTTAAGTTTAGGATCCTGGCTATATAGTAAACAATTTCTGAACTAGAGATTTCAAGTCTAGCCACTGAGACAAATGGGAGATTTACACAGCAAAGGCATTTCTTGAATGATTTATGTACTACACTCCCTTAATGCAGCAGGTCATTATTCAGTGACAGAATATAAGTGAGAGGTCTCAGCGGTTTCAAATGTTAGGAAAAGTAGAAGGTAGAAAATGTAAAAGCTAGGGTGGATAGGTTTTGCACAAGCTATGTCTTATCCAAAGTAAGCTTCTTAAGAATAGCATATTGTATACTTCTTGGGGAGAAATGGAAGGAAACAGTAGACATCTATGAATTGATCAGAAACTCTCATCCAATGGGATAAAACTACGAGGAGTCTAATAAAACAACACTGCACAAGGGGAACACAGGATCTCAAGAACATTATTTACCAATACCACAGTGACTTTGGAACTGATGAGGGTGTCTCCATGTTTTGTAAAGGGTTGGGTTCTCATAATATGAAGTAAGTCTTCCTCAAATGCCCTAAGCATGCAGCTCACCCCTTTCCTAGTTTTAGGAAAGGATCACTGCTATATTTTAAAAACCTCAGATTCTTGGGGAAATCTCCCAAAGCCTACGCCACAAGTTGTACTGGCTTAAGCATATTGGAGGACTGTGAGAAGTTAGGTTTTTCTCCACACATGAGGACCTCAGGGAAAGCTTTATTTGAACAGAGCAGCCCTCAACACAACAGTGTTTTCTCTATTCAATTGGTTGCCATCAGATGTCTTCCCCATGTGACAGAGCTGTTTTGCTCAAGAAGAAAACTGAAACTTTATGACACACAAGTCTTTAATGTTGGCTGTGAGTCTGTAATGGCAATTAAGCAGCTTGTTAGATGTGTCTTCTTTGACATGGAGATGGGCCAATGGTTGGTATGAATCAGGGTTGTCTCCTTGGTTATGGCTGGAGACAAATTTGTTGACTATCCTCTTAAGCATACATGTGTTTCCTAGCATCCTAATCTCTAACAGGCCTGCTTGGCATGCTACTTAACTACTTAGCGCTTAGCTAAATTCTACTTGGTGTGTTTTTCTGCCACCTAAACATTGGTAAAACACTTACATCAACAATTCTATGCTTTTACAGCACAGCTTTATATTGAAGTGCTAAACGCATATGTCATTTCAACCTCCACAAATTAATTCCATATGAATCTCATATCTAAATGTTAAATGCCAAGGTCAGATCTTGGAGAAGATAGTAGAAACTAGGCTCCTCAGAGTTAGCATCCTACCAAGAATATTTCCATGTTCAAGCATCTTCTGCAAATACTTTGTGAACATGAAGCTCCATAATGAGCAGGCCTCAGACCATGTCAGTAACTGAAAGTTTTATTTACCATAATCAAGATGACAACAAGATCATCACACTGAGGAGCAACAGATTGGGATCAAGGTCAACTGAGTCAACATAGAAGAAGCTGACTCAGAAACAATTTTCTAGAAGCCTTGAACTGCAAATGTTCTAGAATTAACATTCATCACAGGAAGAAATCACTCCCTACATCTAAGAGTTTAATATAGAAAACCTCTTTAAAGATAGAATGCATTCAACTATGTATACTGCTCAAAGAGGAACTGACTACAACACATTTTGCATTCCACATATGCTGTCACCCTTAAATCTCTTTCAGGTTCAGGTTCCAAGTTAAACTTTGACTAATTCCTATAGGGACAGAAGACTGAAAGTACAGTCCTGAAAGTAGATAAAATTATACAGAGCAAATCTGTCTTCTAGAGCATAAGCTATAATCTAGAAGATAGATTTTAAGGATTTATGATTGTCAAAATTCCCACACATAAAAAGGAGAGAGAACACTCATGCAAAAAAACATCACAGAAAAGTTAACTATGAGCACTGTGTTTGCAGGTCTTTGATGAAAGCTATACTGAGCTAGTCTAACTTCAGAATATAGTGGCTTTTGTCTCTGAGGAGGCTGGCTCACAACAATACCACAACTGCTAATATGCAGGACCAAAATGAGTTCATTTCAACTAGCCTTAGCTGCAGTCTCTCTCAGGGCTATGACATCACTGCAGCAAATTCCATTTCATTAAGCTTTATTTTAATTTATATGGATCTTTTGCATGTGTCTTTGCACAGTACCTACAGATGCCAGAAGGGGCCATCAGTTTCCTTGGAAATGAAGATACAGATGGTCAGCTACTAGCTGGTTTCTAAAATATGACCTGTGTCCTCTGTAACAACACCCAGTGCTTTTAACTGCTATGCCACTTTTTCTTTAAAATTTATTATTTTACATGTTAATTAAAATATATTACATCAATTTCACCTTGCCATGTCCTTTCTTCATCTCTTCCCAAATTCTTCCATTCCAATATTTCTCTTTAAGTATGTGAGCAATTATGTGCAAATATATGAATTAAATCTGAGTCCATTTCTGTTGATTCTGTGTATATGGATTCAGGGCTGAAGTATTTCCATTGGATATGTAATTAAGGAGCTCATCCCCACCTAAGGCTAATTTTCCCACTTGCAGGAGAGTTCCATTTAAGGAGTCTGACCCTGAAGTGACCTAAGCTGTCTTCTAGAAGAAACATTAGAAAACACAAAGTGGTAAGTTAATACATTAGCAAAAAAATTGTTGGTGCCATGGCTCTGAGTTTCTGGAGCTGCAGGGAAGATCATGGATATTGGCCTGGGCCAATCAACACCTCTCTTTGTTCTAAGGGCCTCCCACCATACCACTGACCATTCTCTCCTTGGGTGACTTTCAAATCTTGAAATTCCTGCTTCCTTTTTGTAAGCACCATGATTACAGGCTTGTGTTGCCATACCTGGCTGAGGTGGCTTCAGCTCATTTAGTAATGTTATAGCAATTTGAGCAAGATGAGCAGTTACACATAAACTGTATTATAAAACCACTCATCTCTGTGAGCCTGAGTTTCACTCTGTAAAATAAGGATATAAATCTTCCCCAGTCTTTAGATGACTTATAACAGACTGGATGACAAAGGAAAACAACATTCCTCATAGATAAGGTTTTTTAATATATATACTTGATCTTGAAGAACTCAGAGCTACATGACACCGATTGCATTAATAGATGTTTTGTAGAGTGAGTCACATTACATTAGTAAACTAAACCAGGACAAATAGAAGAAATTCCACATTCCTAATACTTATTGGAATTTTGCACAGTGTAATACTGCAGATGTATTCCCAATGAATTTGGAAAAGTAATTATCTTAGTTTAATATTTATTTTAATATATTAGTAATTAGTTTAATGTATTTGTGATCTATTAGTTAGAATGGATTTTGATAATGTGATACAAGTTTACAATTAACTTATAAACAATTAATTATTTAGCTAAAAATGAAATATAGATTCACAGTGTTATCACTATCCAATTTTTCCTTACAAAGATGTGTTGAATATTTCAGAATATACTGACATATGGATGTTGTTTATCTGAACATCACTTGGAAGGAGTACGCTTTGCCAGATTTGCTCTAGAAAAGCTCTGCAAGCATGTGATGCTGGTGACCTACAAGATCCTCACTCGTATAGGATGACCAGTGATTATTTTACAATTTAACCATTGTTAACTAATTAATAATTAATAACAATGTATTTATCACAAATAGAAAGTGCACTCAGAGTAGTGAGTACTACATATCTTCTGCTTGTTCTCTGAGAAAGATTTATGTTGCTTCTTTTGGTATCCCTAGGCTCACATGGCTTATAAGTATTTTGACAAATTATATCCCTATTAAAAGAAAAATAACAAGTGAAACATTATCATATTCATATAGTTTGACATTTTGTTCCTTGTGGACATGTGGTATAAGGATTAAGGTTTCTCCACAACAACATTCTTGACTCTCATAAACTTCCCCTGTCTAAACAAGTATATGAATGAGTAACACGAGCTTTACTGTGGATTATTTGCTTATTAGAATGTTATTGAACATATATGTTGGTATAATGTTCCTTTGGAATGTATACGATTTATCCTTGTTCATTCAAAGGCTGATTTCTCTACCCCACTATCTGTTTTCAATCCAGACACTGCATTGTAATGCTTATTCTAAGTATCACCTGTCTCAAGTTTGTGTAAGTCTCAAGTTTGTGTAAACATGCCACCACTTGTCTATATTGTCAATTAAACAACCAGCCCCAGTGCTGTGCAATGGGGAGGATGAGGTGGAACATCCTGATTGGGAAAGGAGAGAAGGAAGTGAGGAGGAGAGATCAGCAGGAGAGAACTTGGAACCATGAGTAGAGATGAGCTGGACCCTAAAATATGACTGAAAGCAATAATGGGTGAAATCTGAATGGTTGGAAACTATGCGGGCTTGGAGGTTCAAGATGAAATAACTATTGCCCAGAATAGTGTGCTGGGTTAATTAAATAAATCTCAGTCTCTGCATCATAATTTGGGTATATAGTTGGTTTAGAATTAACCACCGTGGCAGCCAAAATGGAGTTGGTAGTCAAAAAGAGTGTGTATTGCTATTTGGTGCTGAGTTTGAGCAGTGGCTTCTGGTAATTGGAATTTCACCTCCTGGCCTTGGCAAACATGGGTATTATCTAAAGCTCAGTTTCTCACAGACTGACTTGGGCATTCCTTACAGCTGGGTGTTTTATCCCTGAGAACTATAGAATAAATTCCTTACAACCATGGAAACCAGATAAGTAAAATTTTTGTAACCTTGAGTAAATCCTCAGCTGCTTTGCTAAGTGATACTGTTACCTTGAGATAATTGCTTGTGACATCATAATTTATAAGCACTGTTTAAAGGCTCAATAAATGGCACCTTGATCAGAGTCTTGCTTTGGTGTCTTCCTTGTGTCACCCTGCTCTTTTTCCCCCAGCCCTCACTTAGGCAGATTCAACTGTTGCGGTAGGCAGTGAAAAACCACTACTTAACTAAAGGTAAATAATAGTAACCATTAAGAAACACAACAAATGGCACCCAACTAATCTAAATATCGACACCCTTTAAATCATACTTCAACATAATTTGGTGGAATAAGCTCCCAGTGATACAACCCAAATTTAAAACCTAAAATCTCCTGGGTCAATTACTGTCCCTTTAAGAGAGACTCTTAAACAGGCTCAGAAGCAAAAGGCAGCCTACAGTGGGAAGATCTGAGACTGAACATAATAAAACTGAAGGCTGTTACAGTCTAACAGGAGGGGGACACAAGCATGGCTTCCTTATACTGTGGCTGGCTCAGAGCAACAGCAGCAGCCATGGCTGGAAGGAAAAGGAACTGTAGGCAGACAGATCTCTAGACAGAGCTTGGCATAGAAGTGCGTCTAAAACAAACAAACAAAAAAATGCCATGGCAGAGGGGGTTTTAATCCCTTTGGCTTTGTTTTGGTTGTCATAGTCGTGGATCTGGTTGCAATATGTTTAAGGGTGATGGGTCTTCTCCATGCCTTCTAAGAGAAAGTTCAAGGAGAAAATGGGAGAAAACCCAAAGATTGGAATACTAAGTTACAGACAATAAAAAGGTTATTCCCCCTAATAAAAATTAGATTAATAACAACTAAAATCCAAAACTCTCTGGCTACAAGATACTTGTCAGCTCTTTCTGGTAAAGGTCCACCATTTAAATATAACAACGACTAAATCCAAAAAATAACCAACTTGCTTGTTACAGTCTAATTCACACAACTGACCCAAAATGTAATATTTTCATGTCTCTTTGCTTGATTTTCATTTAAAGGCTTTGCTTTACAATGATATGAATTTGAGACTATTTAAACAAGTTGGTGAAGGCACATTCCTTTAATCCCAACACAAAGTAAAAAGAATCAGGCATATCACAGAGTTGCTGATCAGTCTAATTTACATAATAAAAGGGTGGCATCTCCTGCTGTTATAGCCACTTGCAGAAATAAGATTCAAAATGACAACATTTTCCTTAAGGTTACCATGTAATTTCTTTTCTCTTAATAATAAATTCTATGTCTTTACTGTTCTAAAGATTGGATACATACCAATTTTAGGTTTATGTAGAGAGAAATTATATCACATTGACCTAAAAAGGCCAGCCAATCTCAAAAACTGGTACTTCCACAAAACTGGTATAAAAGGGTATTTTGGCTTAAGAAATATGTTCTGTAGGTCAATGTCAGTACTCAAAATTAGGCTGGGAGACAAACATGCAAACTGCATGTCTCCCATGTATAAAAACTTTTAAATGCTGACTAAATTAAGATGTCACACTGCTCTGGAAGCAGGCTTATCCTTTCAACTGTGAGACATGTTCACAGAAGACAAATGTTGATCATGCTTGATGTAAAAAAAGACACAGGAGGCTTACAGATGGAAAAGTACACACCAGCCTAGTTAAGTCCTAAAAGATCAAAATTTATAATTCATATGTTTAAAAGGCAGAACTGTCCATCCCATATCAAAGAAGGGGCAAGCCAAAGATAGACAAAACAAATGTCAAAACCCAGGTGCAAGATGCCTAGGATATGTTTAAATGCTAAAGGTAAAAGGGAGTTTATATAAAGTTTAGCTATAAAGGCTTAATTTCCCATTCTGTATAAAAAAGAGACAAGCCAAAGAATAGCCACAGCCAATGTAAAAATCTAGGTACAAGATGCCTAGGGTTTGCTTAAATACTAAAGGTAAAAGGGAGTTTTTATTAAGTTTGGTTATGAAGGGATAACTGCCCATACTATAGAGGATAGTACAAAAACAGCTGCAACTTATGTAAAAACCTAGGCATAAACCTCTAAACAGGTACAAGATGGCCAGGGTATGCTTAAAGTCTAAATTAAAAAAGGCGTTTATATAAAGTTTACTTAAAGCATGCCTTTTTAATTGCTCAAAGCAACCAATTTGTCACAGCAATGGGAGGCCTTCTCTCAGGAAATAGGTAGCAGCTTGGCCTAATAAAACAGGCACTCAAGAGCCCAAAAATGTAATTTTGATCTATACAACCTTGTTTTGATTTTAACATGATAATGATTGTATGTTCAATAATAATGGTAACTTATATTGCTGATCCCTTTACATGGGAAAAACTCTGAAACTGACTGACACATAAAATATGTCTCCAGTAAGAACTTCAACAATACACGGCCAAGAAATCCTTGGCTATAATACTCTCAAAATTTATTATGCCATTCTTTCAATTGGCATAGATAAAAATGGCTTACATTTTAGTTTTATCCTGCACATCTCATACATTTATAATTTTATAACTGCATAATGCTTGTGGAAAGTTGTATGTTTGCAGAACAAAAGGACTGGACACTAGAGACACTAGATGAAACCTGACAGAAATCATCCTTTGAACATGCTGAGACATTGACATATCTGTTCCAGCATTACAAGTTCCAGCATTCTGCTTGTTCCTTCCTCAACTGCTTCAATAGTGATTTTTCATCAAAGCATGCTCCCAAGAGAGTGTTGAAGAAAGCTACTAATTTCACTTTGTCCAGAATTTTAGACTGTTCCAAACAGGACTTTCATTAAGCCTGAAATTTCTCAACATTCAAGGACTAGACCACAGATGATAATGCTTGCTTAATTGGCGATTTTCCCAATTTCCTTTGGGACCCCTAAAAGGATTTCTGCATGTCCAAAATGTCAGCTAGAAGAAATCCATGAGAACAACAAGGAATGCTTGTTAAATTTTTAGTTAATCAAGTCATAGTTGTGTAAGACACTAATAATAATTTATCATAGGAGTATACATCCTAGGTTACACAGATAGATATAAATTTGTAGACAGATCGATTACATAAAGATAGGTAGTCTTCAAAAACTTCAGAAACCTACAGAATATGGCTTCAAAAAACTTAAGGCAAAAACCATGCAAATGTTTCATGGCCTGTTCTCTTGTTTCTACATTGTCTCATGCTCAGCTAGTTCTCTTATCCATCCCAGGGCCACTTGCTTAGGAATATTGCCACCATCAATGGAAGACCCTTCCACAGAAACCATCAATCAACAGAATCTCTCACATACACAGAAACCAGCCATTTTTCTCAATGGTTTATTTATTTATTTTTGCTTTACATCCTCCTTGCAGTTCCATACTTCCTCTACTCCTGATATGTACTCCTGATATCATCCTCCTACCCTCCTTGTCCCTGCGATTCCTTGTCCCATTCTTCTCAGAAAAGGGGACCCTCTCCATACTAACTCTCCTCAGCCCATCAAGCTACATACAAACTAAGTGCATCTGCTTCCACTCAGGCCAGAAAAGGCAGCCTAGTTAGGGGAAAGTGATCCAAAAGCAGTCAACTCTGTCCATGTCACAGACAGCCGCCTTCAACTGTTAGGCGAATGGCATGAAGACAAAGCTGCCCTATAGCAAGATATATGTCAGATGCTCAGGTCCAGTCCATGCATGCTTTATGGTTGGTGGGAACCAGCCATTTTATGATGGCATACTGTCAAATGAAATCACCATGTGAAAACAACTCAGAATTCTCATTATGATTGAGAAAGCATATTACACACATAGAAAAAAATGACTGCTGTATTTACTGTACAGCCACAGCAACGAGGATTGTGCACAATTATTTGTGAAAGAATAAAGCAAGGCAGAAAAAAATGCCAAGAACAAAAGTCCAACAAAATAGTTAAGTTTTCATCAAGGTATCTATGGGAACTCAGCCACAAAAAAATGTGAAGTAGTCCAATGTTACCTATGATTTTATACATGTAGAAATAAATACAAACATCAAAACTCTCACAAAAATAACTCAAGTAAACACTATCCTGTTCAAATAAACCTCTGATACAACTGATTTTTTTTGAACAGTTTCCATGTGCTAGAGCTCTTTGTAAATGGAGGTCATTAGAAATGTGGTCTATGGCACTACAGTCCCCCCACTCACCGTGCGATTTAAGACAAACTCACCCCCTCTCATTTCCATAAAGAAAACAAAATTAAAAAGTAATTTTATGTCTACTTCCTGCCACATCATAGATAGCACAAGATATGAAATCTGCCCTATCTAACTGCAACATAGCCTGCACACTTGAGACACCTTTGCAGCTCAAAAACTCCTTTTATATGTTGGAATTGAGTTCCTTAAATCACATCATTGTGGTTACTACTTGTGGAAAGTTTAAAGGATGTTAATCAAATATTGCTGAAGGTTGATCTACAGTCCTTCCTTGACAACAGTTTCTAACCGATGTGTAAATTAATTTTATTGCAAAAAATGAATTTACAAAGCAATGTTGAAAACGTCTAGAAATTTGACCATCATTTTTCCAAGCTGTCTTTCCACTGCATACAAAAATAGCTAGCTCATTACATGACTCACATGAGTAATTTTTAAAATTCTGCTGTGGTACAACCTTTACTTTAAGAATTTAGGAGTTTCAACTAAAAGGAAAGCCCTCACAAACAACAAAAAGACTGTGATCAATGTGACCTGAACCAATATATCTTATCTGAGAAATATTTTTCCAACAGTTTGAAGATGGACATATTCTATAATTAGTATGCATCCCCAGGGAGAAAGTAATGCAATTAAATTGTTAATAAAAAATTCTCCTTAATACTAGCATGCATCCAGCTCTAGTTAATGCTAAAAGAGAATACAGCTTTAAAATGATTTTGAATTCCCTATATGCAGTCATCCTTAAGTATCTTTTAAGCTCAGTCCCCATAGTAAACAATTTCAATATGGACTAGAGATTTCAAATATGGCCAGTGAGGCAGATGGGAGATTTGTACAGCAAAGATGTTACTAGAATTATTTAAGCACTCCTCTCCCCTGATACAGTGTCACGGTCATGTGTGGAATGGAACAGAGGTTGCAAATGATAGGAAAAGTTGAAGGGAGAAAGTATAAAAGCTGGTTTTAGAAGGTCTGACACAAGCTATGTCTTCTCCTAACTAAGCTTCTTAAGAAGAATGCCATCTTGTATCCTTCCAGAGAAGAAATGGAAGGAAAGAGGACACATCTATAAATTGATCAGAAACTCATATAATGGGAGAAAATCACGAGGAGTCTCGTGAAACAATGCTGCAAAAGGTGAACATTATTTACCAAGACCACAGTGGCCTTGAAACATAGTCCCATGTGTTGGAAAGAGTTGGCCTCTCCAAATGTGAAGCAAACCCTCTTCAAACACCCTGGCCCAAATCTCAACAGTCATATACCTGGCTTTAGAAAATGAGCTCTTTTTTATTATCAATACCTCAGAATCCTGGGGAAATTTCAATGCTTATTCCCTAGGCTATACTGACTTGGCTAAGTATATCTAAGAAGGGGGGTCAGAAGCACTTATGCCATTCTCCATATATCACCACCCCTAGGAGAGCTGTGTTTCATCAGGCCAGCCCTCAACACAGCAGTGTTTTTCCTGTTCAAATGGCTGTCCCCAGATATCTTGCCCATGTGACAAAACTATGCTTTTCTCAAGAAAAAAACTGCAACTTTTTGGCATACCAGGCTTTAATGTTGGCTGTGATTCTGTAATGCACCATTGAGCAGCTTGATAGATGTCTCTTCTCTGACATGGATATGAGCCAATAGTTGCTATGCAACCAGGCTGTCCCCTTGGTTATGGTTGGAAACAAATTTGTTGATAATCCTCCTGGGCAAGCATGTTTCCTAATCTCTAACCGGCCGCGTTCACATGATACTTATCTATGGGATGATTTAAAACATCCCTTAACTAAATTATACTTGGTGTGACTTGCAGCTTCTAAGCACTGGTAAATCTATTATATCAACAATTCTACTCATTTCCATAACAGGTTTCTACTGAACGTCTACTGAACTCAACATAGATGTTATTTACAACCTCCACAATTCTTAATGCATCTTACACCTACGTGTCCAATACCAAGGGCAAAACTTTCAGAAGATACTAAAGAAAGTAGGCCTCTCCAAGTTTGGCATCCTGCCACATATGTTTCTACATTCCTGCCCCTGTTACAAATACTTTGTGCATATGCAGCCCCAGAGCATATAATGAAGCAGCCTCCAGAGCACAGTCTACTCCAAGAAACTCTTACACTTTGCTACCTCATTTTGCTAGCAATGTGAAATAATTTCATATTCCCACACTTACAGAGCCATCTCCCAGTCAGCCTCTTGAAACATTTTCTTAATTATCTGTTACCTGGTTAAACTTGCTATTATTTTAACAAAGATGTCTAAATTGTTAAAATATATCACCTACAAAGCCCTCACTTACTAATGGATAGAGGACCCACTTCTTTGTTCCCTTATCACCGTGTACTCCAGAACAAACATCTAGGAATGTAAATTAAGGACCTTGGATTCCAGACCTGGGAGTAAAGTTTAAGGAATTGCAGACAGGTGTCCTGGATCAGTGCATACTCTAACAGAAACTCCCTTGCTTAACTAAACACAATTTTAAAATTTGATTGGATGATCCCAGCACGGATTTAACCCTTTAAATATACAATAAAGCTTACCCAGGGCACCGTTCATATCCTGAACTGGCCATCTCCCTGGTCTCAGAAAATAAAGCTTTCATTTTAACCTTCTGTTCCTGAAGTGAGTTTTCTCAGCTTCCACTCTAAACCAATATAGTGAAGATATTCAGATGTCCCCTCTGTGTTCATGGATAGGACAGGGATCTCTCCCATGACTGCTTCTGGCTGCAGGTTCCCACCCAGCCACAGGAAGAACCCTACACAGCAGCTCTCACTATTCAGATTAGGGGCAGAGGACATACACTCACCATGTTGCGACTTTGGAACCCTAAAATTCCCTCACAGCACACAGCAGCTACACTCAGACCACAGCATACCAACCATTAAAACCTGCTCAGCTACAGAGCGAACAGGAAGCATGATGTCCAGAAGAACCAGCCTCTTCCTCTGACTGGGGGGATGGCCTCAATGTCCTGAGTGGCCAGTGAGTCTTGATTGACATGAGCACCTCCCTTAGGATTAGAGTATACTGAAGGAACAAGGTTTAGTGATTCCTGTCTCAGGCTTCCATTTTGGGGCCAGACCTTTTCCAGATCTGCATATTTGTACTTCATCATCATTTGTGCCTGTCTTCCCCTAGCTTCCCCTCTGTCATCCAGCACTAAGTAGGCATGTTTCTTCTCTTCCTCCTGGAATTAAGGTGGATAGCTGCTCAGCCCATTATTCAACCTGTCGTAGAGTGAACAATATGTCCCACAGGTAGAAGGCTGCCAAGACTATTAATAATTAAAGAAAAATTTTAGAAAATGAAATGGGAATTTTTTTTCTATGAAATCAGAGGAAAAAATTGGCTGGTGTAGTGGCTCTGTTGGTACAGTGCTTTCCTTGCATTCATGAAACTGTGGGTTCAAGTCCAACACCACATAAAATTTGACATGGTGGCATTGTTTATAATCCAAGCACTTAGGAAATACACATGGGAGAATCAGAAGTTTAAGAATAGCCTTGGCTAGTGAGTTTATGACTATTCTCAGATCCTGTCTAAAAAGGAAAAGCAAAACAAAACATGGCTTTTTTGCAGCATTGAGCATGAAATCATTTCTCTCATACATTCCTCACATGCTTTCTACCATGGAGTTACATCCTCCAAGTCCCCAGATGTACTTATGTCAATTAAAATTAAAAAAAAAAAAACTGAGAGAACTGAAGGAATGGCTCAGTGGATAAAACACTTCCTGCTATTCCAAAAATAAACCTGAGGTTGATTCATAGTATCCACCTAGGGTGGCTCACAGCAGCTGATCCACTTCCACTGGATCCCATGACTTCTTCTGGCCTCCTCAGATGACCAACACAGGAACCAAACTAAAACAAACAAACAAACTAACTAACAAATAAATAAAGTCTTTAATGACAGCTGCAGCAGGCTGATACCTGTGAGTTCAAGTCCAGTCTGGTCTACAGAGTAATTCCAGGACATACAGGGTTACATAATGAGACCCTATTCTGAATAAATAAATAAATAAATATGAGAATTTAATTTTTTTTCAATTTAATTTTATTGCATTAAAGGCCAATAGAGGCATCAGATATCCTAAACTTGGAATTGCAGTTGGATATGAGCCATGAGATATGGGTGCTGGGAAACAAACTCTGGCCCTGTGCAAGAGCAAACTCCTTACCCACCTGGTCAGGTGCTCCTTCCGTTTTGAGGCATAGTTCCATGTAACTTAGGATGGCTGCAAACTCTATATAGCTGAGAATGACCTTGAACTTCTGTCTTTCTGCCTTCACCTCTCCTGTGCTAAAGACTACATATGTTTACTACCATCTCTCACTTACAGAAGTACTGAGGATAAAACCCAGGGCTTCATCCATGTTAGGTAGTCACTCTACCAACTGAGCTACAGCCTCAACAGGGGGCCCATTTCTTGTTAATGTTCAACAGAAGCCAGCATACAAAGTGGCTATAGAAGAACATATTTTTAATGGGGTAAAGAAATAGAGGAATATGGATGGCAGGAGAAGTTAATTGAATTTTTATCACATGAAATTTTAGTAATAGTTTAGATTTTCTTGACACCTTCAGTATTTTAGTAGGTACCATGTAGAGGGAAAGAGTATGTGTAAGCTCAGTAATACACTCCAGGATTCTCTGTACTCTGAAATATGAGGTAGGAAAATCCAGAGTTTGATGCCAGCCTAGGCTGTGCTGTGAGTTGGAGGTCAGCCTGGGCTGTGTTGAGACCCGATGTCAAACATAAATTGAAAAAAAGGCCACATGAATGTCAACTGTTATTCACAAAATGAAAGAGAACCCCTAACTATATAATAGACCTTGTTTTTTTTCCTGTCTCCCTATCTACAGCTACCGTACTGAGCTTTATTTTACCTAGAATGGTCTAGAACTCTTTCTGTGAATCAGGCTGCCCTCCAGCACTCAGAAGTCTCCCCTAGAGGGGAACCACCATGCCTGCTGTATCTATGATCTCACCTTTGCTTCTATTACACATCCCACCCTGCCCACACTGTCCAAGGCCCATCCCCACATCCTAGAATAATCTATTTTATGAGTCATGCTGGCTGTCACTGATGGCCCAAACATGGTCTTTTCCCTCACTTATTAAAGAATCTAGGGTCTGGCCATGATGGGGAAAGGGAGGTGAGGAGGGAGGATATGGAATTCAAAGTCACCCTCTGTTATATGGAAAAGTTTGAAGTCATCCTGATCTATAGGAGATCCTGTCTCAAAAACAAATAAATAAATAAATAAAAAGGAAAGGGAAAGAAAGAGGAAGGGGTGACAAAACTATCATGGGCCCATTCACTCTTTCTTCAAGTTTTTATAAGCAGCTTTCACATGTATGGCTCTTGACCTCAAAAGACCTGACACATGCACACACCTGCCCTCCCTACCCTACTCTGCCCCAAGACAGGTAACAGTTGGAACGGGTGGAAGATGCAGTCCGAATTTTGATGCCAGATTCACCCAACATGGAGGCTTAAGACCTACCTTAACCACCCTTCCCTTGATCCAGACCTGGGCTCTGAAGATGCTCTTTCTGGTCATACCCATTCTAAGACCCAAGCCAGAAGCCCCACCCTTGTCTGATCCCACCTATCCTTACACTGGAACATGCCCCTCCACTAGCTCCTCCTCCATTTCATTCAGACTCTGGCCTTAAGTCCCACTGCCCAGGACTCCAACCTCATTCCTATTCTCATGACTCCATTGGTCAAATACCACAAGAGCCCACCTTCGACCAGTATCACTGGCTGCTTAGATGACAATCTTCTTCACAGTACACCTTCTCCCATCTCAAAAGTTACCAGGGCTGAGACTGAAGTAGAAAATAATGGACATCTCAGGACCTCCCATTATTGGGTAGGGTAACCAGGGTCCAGCCTCATGGGTCATGTATCAAATGGCCATGTCTCTTATCAGTCTTCTGTGGTGGACCTAAGGGGGTGGCAAATTGATTGAATCTCCTTGGGATGGGGGAGGGCAGCTGCTCCCTTCAATGGATGAAATGGCACCTGCAGCCTTCAGAGACAGCCTGGTCTGCATGGGTTGCACAGATGTGATCACGGGCATTGGAGAAGCAGTAAAAGGACAGGGAAGCTCTGCTCTGTGATTGTGATGCTCTCGATGCAGGTAAACCTGCTCCAGATGGCCTCTTCTCCTGGAGGCATCAAGTGCTACTAGTCACTGCGGGGGAAGCCAAGCTTAGGGGATGACATGGGGTCACCTCACCTCCACAACCATCCTAGAAGCATGGACAAAGCATTCCCAGCTCTGGATGCTAGAACTCGATCCTCATCCCACCACGTTTGCAGTCTCCCTCCACATCCCTCTCAGGGCTTCTAGGACCTCATGTTTCCTCTTCACAATTCCCCACACAGATCAGGATCCCTAGACATCTTTCACAGGACCCTTCTCTCAGAACCTGTCCTTGGCTTCTCATACACCAATCTATAGAACTGCCCTTCACCATGTGTGTCCCTCACCAATCCACCAGCAGTGTCCCAGAAACCCTCCCATCTGTACTTCCATTTCCTTTATTTATGTCATCCTAAACCCCTCACTTGTGTTTGTCTTATGTGTCTGGCCTGTACCCAACATCAGAACCCTGTACCCTTTCCTTCTGACTCCTCAACATCCCATGCCTTGCCTCTTAAATGAGAAGTTTCCCAACTGAATACATAGACATCAGCTCAGCCTGATCATTTGGCATTCCTCCTTATCAGGGGCACCACCATAAAAATCATTTTTTGTCTTCTGAGAGGACTATACACTGTTGATGATTTTGACCCATCTAGACCCCAGCTTCCTGAAGAAATGAACATGCAGGACTTCCAAGAAGATAATGCTGAATCCCACTCCCCATAGGCGTACCATGGTGTACTGGCCTGAGAATTGTTGATCATCATAACATTGGTTACCTCACTACAAACAGCTAGTGCCAACTACTGTTAATGCAAAAAAGCTGTCCATCTCTTTCTCTTCCATCACTTTCTGTGCTGTGACTATACCAGTTTAAAATCTGGTCATAGAGGCCAATTCTTGCACAAGTCTTTCATTTGTAAGCCCAATAAGAGACAGAGAGACCGGAGGACACACATTCAGTAGCCTGTTTTTCATTTTCACTGATCAGTCAAGGTCCAGCCTGTAAGAAGTTTTAGAACTCTTTTCCCAGCACAGGGCAGCAGGGGTAGGATTGGGTTTTCAAAGAAATTCCCCATAACATGGCATGAAGTAAGCCTGGGATCTAGGAGACATTTCTCTATACAGAAATAAATAATCAACAGCATTTGAGAAAAATGGAAAGACATTCCCAATGATATAGAATCACTGGGGATAAGAAGAGATAAGGGCAGTGATACATTTAGAGACAATCAAATATAATAGAAATCAATAACTGACTTTTTAAAAAGATAAATATAATTTAAAAAGCAATAGACCATAGGTATAGTGACTTGGAAAAAGCTCAGGCAAATCCCTGGCAGAGGTAATAGCATTCATAACATACTGTGTGACCTTCCCTCAATTGTGATGTTGCTTAGTTCTGTAACCTGACACACACAGCTACAATGAACGGCCTTTGTCTCAACCCTCAGAACTGGCATAAATGCGTAAGTGGATTAGACATATCTGCAAACGACAGTCCTCCAGTTGGATATTCAATATACATTGGATCAAGCTAGTCTCCCCAAATTGTACACTCACCAATCTGGTTTGTCTTCATTTATCTGACATTAATTCATACATGCGGTGAAATAACAAAATCATGATCAGAACCTTTTTTAAAATGCTGACATCACAGTTGGCCTAATCTATTTCTGCCTGTGATGTGCATAATAAGCCAGTCCTCCTATTCTCAGCTGAAATCAGAAGCTGAGCTCTACATGCATATTTTTTCCTGTGATTGCAATGGAGAGTTGACTATATGACCCCAATAAGTAATTTTCAAACTCAGTGGTGGTACTGCCCTTTAACTGAAAGTTTTATTTACCTTAATCAAGATGACAAGGTCATTGTCCTGAGGAGTAACAGACTGGGATCAAGGTCATCTGAGTCAATGTAGAAGAACTTGACTCAGAAACATTTTTCTAGAAGCCTTGAGCTGCAGCCGTTCTAGAATTTACATCTTTCACAGGGAGAAATCACTTCCTACATCTAAAGTTTAATGAAGAAAAACTTCTTCAAAGATAGAATGCATTCAACTCTGTATACTGCTTAAAGAGGAACTGACCACAACAGATTTTACATTCCATGTATGTTGTCACCCTTAAATCTCTTTTTTAGGTTCAGGTTCCAGGTTAAACTTTGAAGAATTCCAATAGGGACAGAAGACTGAAAGTCTAGCCCCATAAGCACACAGAGTTTTAGAGAGCAAATCTATCTTCTAGACAATAATATATAATCTAAAAGGATTTATGATTGTGGAAGTTCTCACATATACAAAGGAGAGAGAACACTAATGTAGAAAACATCACAGAAAAGTTAATTATGAACACTGTGTTTGCAGTTCTTAGATGAAACCTAGACTGAGCTATTCTAACTTCAGAATACAGTGGCTTTTGCCCCTGACGAGTCTGGCTCAGAATAAAGCCACAACCACTTATATGCAGGACCAAAAAGATTCATTTCAACTAGCTCTAGCTACAGTCTCTCTCAGGAGAGTTCCATTCATTAATGACTAACAGGAATCTGACCCTATGCTGCCTTGGAAACAGAACATTGGAAAACACAAAGTAGTAAATACCTTAGCAAACAATTGCTGGTTCCATGGCTCTGAATTTCTGGAGCTACAGGGAAGACTATATATACTGGCCTGGGCCAGTTTCTCTCCACTATGTGTTCTTTCATGCCTGCAAAAACAATTGGTACATATGTAAGCTCTTCCATATTTAATAAAGTGATAAATGTTCTTATCTGTATGAGTTAATTTTATAATTTGTCTAATTGTAAAGAAAAATCAAATCTTATGGTTTTATCACTTTGTTCACATTCGTCGTTTTCCCCTTCATTATGGAATGTTTTGTTTCTTTGAAGATACCTGTGATGGTGAGAACATTAATTACATGGCTCACATTATAGTGTACTTTACTATGAGGATTTTACATATCTTTATTTGGAAGAACTCAGTGCTATATGATACTGATTTGCATTAATAGATTTTTCTATAGAGTGAGTCATATTACATTAGTAAAGTGAACCAGGACTAACAGAAGAAATTCCACATTCATAGTACTTCCAGGGATTTTCCACAGTGTAAGATCGTAGATGTATTCCCAATGAAGTTGAAAAGGTAGTTAATTATATTAGTTTAACAGAGTAGTAATCCCTCAGGTAGAACAGATTTTGTGAATGTGATACACATTTACAATTAACTTATTAACAATTAATTATTTAACTAAAATGAAATATAGATTCACAGTGTTCTCATTATCCAATTTTTTATTGTATAGATGTATTGGATATTTTAGAATGTAGTGACCTATGATGTTGCAAATGTGAACTTCACTTGGAAAGAGTATACTTTGCCAGATTTGCACTAAGAAAAGTCTCTACAAGCATGTGATGTTGGTGACCTACAAGAACCCCATGCCTACAGGTTGAAGAGTGATTTTTTTACTATTTAATAGTAATTTAACCATTATTAACTAATTATTAATTAATAATAAAGGAACTAATCTTGTATCACAGTCAGAAATTGTACTCAAAGTGGGGACTGCTACATATTTTTCAACTTTATTCAAAGAGAGAAATATGTTGCTTCATTTAGTATCCTTATGCCCATGTGGGTTGCAATTATTCTGACAAATGATATACCTATCAAAAGAAAAAAAGTAAGTGAAAGATTACCACATTCACACAGTTTGACATTCTGTTACTCATGGACATGTGCTTTAAGGATTAAGGTTTCTCCACAAGAATATTCTTCACTCTTACAAACTGCCTCCCTTACTAGCAAGTACATGAATGAGTATCACCAGCTTTACTGTGGACTATTTGCTTATTAGAAGATTATTGGACATATACTTATCACTTATTTAATGTGTATTCATTTTGCAATGTCTGAGTGTCATGAGATAATACATTTGGAGTTCTACAGCATAGCTCTGATGTACCTATGATTCTAATGGTTGATATCTGTTAATCCATTGTTCTCTTGTCTGCTTTCTTAGAGGAATGCCTTGCAAACACAATTCATCTGACATTAAGGATTTGGACTTGTGAGAATTTAATAATCATCAATACACTTAAAGTAGTGCTTTTTTACACTGTTGCTTTTATTTATAACTTCTGGGACACATTAACATTCCTTCAGAGGCACTGTGAAAATATATATTTGCATCTGTTTGCACATGAAGATTACCTTCCAAGTCCTCCAGAACTTTGACAAGGTTCTTCAATATTATGGTGTTCCCAACTGTAACCTAAAATGTGTAACAGAAAATGTATGATCTATTATAAGAAATCCCACAAATATAAAGTTACTATCTTCTGTGAACTGTAGAATGATGCCTGAGTTAATCAGCTTATTCTTCCTTCATTACAATTAAAATTACAGAAGAACCTCAAAAACAACAACAACAGTTGCCCCATTGTTTTAGAAAGTGAAGTAAATTAGCAGTCTTACCTATAGCAAACAGGTTCCAGTATGTCTCCAGCATCACATCTTTATAGAGACTCTTCTGGGAAGGATCCAGCAAAGCCCACTCTTCCCGAGTGAAGTTCACATGCACATCATCATAGGTCAATGCATCCTAAAATATTCCATACATGTGTACAACAGAAACCATGATAGTGGCATCACTGTAACTTGTATATATCATGGAAAATATATTCACAAAAGTCTCATGCTTCCTCAAGTTATTTCCTGACACAGAGGTACTAATGAAATTACTAAGTCATTTTAGAATGAAAATTAATAATAAGGTTCACCTCTATATTTTCCTCAGCTTTTGCATAGGATATGGCTGGCAAAAGAAATGCCAATTCACAGTCAGAAAAAGAGAGAGGCAACCAACAGAAGAAAAGTACTGAGCACACATCCAAAAACTTGTATGAACAATTACTAACTACAAAAATTGATGTGCAAGCTGTGAGTGTTGTCTCATGCATTTAATCCTATCACTTTGAAGGCAAAAACAGGTGTATCTCACTGAACTGGATTCCAGCCTGATTTATGGTTATTTGTCCTAGGACAGGCATACATACATATTAAGGCCCTAAATCCACTACAATAATCACTCTAATAAACAAAAAAGAATGTAAGAACTCCAGGGATTTTCCTGAATTCTCTACAAAGAAGTATAAATCCACACGAGCTCTGTATTGACCTTCTAAAAACCTGAAGGGTCCCAGTTTAAACGATAATATTAATAAGATCTTACTAAAAGAATATGCATGTTTAAACAGTTATAAATGGACAAATGAAATAGTAGCAATTCAGGTGTTGATCATACATAAGCAACACAAGGCAGAACAAATGGGTCAGCAGTGAAGAGCTCCTGATGGTCTGGAAAATAATTGAACACAATTGCCAGTATTTACATGGGGCTCACAAGTATCCATTATTCCAACTTCAGAAACTCTGAGGTCATCTCATGAATAACCTGAAGACTACTTCTAACTACCGTGAGGCACACAAGAGGTGGCATATTCATGCATACAGGTAAAATACTCATATTCATTCATTTAAAAACTTCAAAACAGATAGGTAGTAAGAATGTCATGCACCTGGAATGCAATATCTCTGAAGACTCAGATGTGGTAAACATATGACATCCTGAGAAACAGAATATACTCTGCCAAATTTAAAAATTCAGAGAGCTAATATTAAGAATATATGAAGAACCTAAGAAGTTAACCATCAACAAACCAAGTAATCCAATTAAAAAAAATGGTGTACAGAGCTAAACAGAGAATTCTCAACAGGAACACTGAATGGCAGAGAAACACATAAGAAATGCTCTCAAAATGAATAAAGTGTAATTAATAAAAGTTAAATAAAAAAATTTTAAAAAAAGAAATGCTCCACATCCTTAGTCATCAGAGAAATGCAAATCAAAACGGTCCTGAGCTTTCACCTTACACTCATTAGAATTGCTAAGATCAAAAACTCAAGTGACAACACACACTGGAGAAGATGTGCAGAAATGAAAACCTGCCTCCATTGCTGGTGGGAATGTAAACTATGAGATGTTTTAAAGCAGTCCTTAGCTAAAGTCAACATGGTGTATGACTTACTGTCACCTAAGCACTGGTAAATCCTTTACATCAAAAATGCTACCTATTTACAACACAGCTTTCTAATGAAGTGCTATGAACACATATGTATTTTCAACATGCACAAGATTAAGTCCAAATGAATCTTACACCTACATGTCAAATGCCAAGAGCAAAACATTGAGAGGATACTAAGGAAACTAGGCCTCTCCGAGTTTGTGTCCTGCCAAGGACATTTCTATGTTGAAGTCCCTGCTGCAAATGCTGTGAATATGCAGCCCCATGGTGTGTAAGGAGGCAGCCTCCAGAGCCCAGCCTTCTCCCCCATTTTGGTAGCAAAAATAAACTAACTTCACATTCCCAACCTTACAGAGCTATCTCCCGCCGGGCCCCTTGTAACATTTTCCTAAGTATGTGTTAACTCATTAAACTTGCTGTTACCTTAACTGAGGCACCTAAATTGTAAAACTATATCACCTGCAAAGAGCTCACTTACTATGGACAGAGGACCACCTTCTTTTTTCCCTGATCAACTTGAGCTTTAGACCAAATATCTACGGGGATGAATTAAGGCCATGGATTCCAGACCGAATGCCTTGGAAAACAGTTAAAGGTCTAGAGTTCAGGGGTTCTGGATCAGTGCAGCCTCTGACAGAAACGCCCTTGCTTAACCCATAATGTTAAAATTTAATTGGATGACCCCAACACTCACCAAGGGCACCTCAACTTGTGGATGTAATCCTTTAAATATACAATAAAGTTTACCTTTTAGGACTGTTCAGATCCAGAAATGGCTGCCTCGCTGAGCTTAGAAAAGAAAGCTTTCATTTTAACTTTCAGTTCCTGATGTGAGTTTTTTTACCCTTCACCGTGAACCCAAACATAGATATTCAGATGCCCTCACTGCGTTCATGGCTAGTACAAGGGATCTCTCTCGTGGCTGCTTCTTGATGACGGTTCCTACCCAGCCCCAGGAAGGACTCTACACGCAGGTCCTACTGTTCAGCCTCCGGCTCCATCAGGTTGGGGACACACACTCACCATGTTGTGACTTTGGAACCCAGCTGAAATCCCCTCACAGCACACAGCAGCTGCACACTCACATTAACCACTCAAGCCTGCTCTGCTAAACTGTGAGCAAGCAGGATGGCACCCGGAAGAACCCGCCTCTTCCTCTGACTATAGGGATGGCCTGAAGATCCTGATTGAGTGACATGAGTACCTCCCTTTGGGTTAGAGTGCACTGAATGAAAAAGGTACAGTGATTTCTAGCCCAGGCTTACATTTCAGGACCAGACATTTTCCAGATCTACAGAGATTTGTATTTCAGTATAATTTGTACCTTTCCTCCCCTAGCCTACCCTTTGTCTTCCAGCACACAGTAGGCACTGTCCCTCTTTCTCCTGGAATCAAAGTGGATAGCTGCACAGGCGATTATTCAACCTGCAGCAGAGTGAACAGTCTGTCTCACAGGTGACAGGATGCAAAGCATACTAGGCATTAAAGAGGGATTTTAGAAAATGCAATGAAAAAAAAAAGGAAGGGATTATGCTCAGTTGGTACAGTGCTTGCCTAGCATTCATGAAGCTGTGGTTCAAGCCCAACACCACATAAAACTTGACATGGTGGCATTGCCTGTAATCAAAGCACTTAGGAGGTACACGTGGGAGAATAGGAAGTTCAAGCACATCCTTGGCTAGTGTGTTTATGACTATAATCGGCTCCATGATGTCCTGTCTGAAAAGGAAAAGCAAAACTACACAAGCCTTTTTTTTTTTTTTTACAGCATTGAGGATGAAATCTTTGGCCTCATTCATGCTGAACATGCTTTCTACCATTGAGCTACATGGTCAAATTCACCAAATTTACTTATATCAATTAAAAGTAAAAAAAAAAAAAATGAGAGGGCTAAAGGAATGGATCATTGGAAAAGAACATTTCTTGCTATTTCAAAAGTAAAGCTAAGTTTGATTCATAGTAGCCACTTAGGGTGGCTCACAGCAGCTGATCCACCTCCACAGGACACCAAGAATTCTTTTGACCTCTTTAGATGACAAACACATCTAAAACAAAAAGTTTGTAACTAGAACAAACAAACAAAAATAAACAAACAAATAAATCTTTAATCCCAGAATTCGGGAGGCAGAATAAGGCACAGAGCTCAATTCTTGCAAAAGCCCTTCTTCATTTGTAAGCAGAATGAGAGCCAGAGAGACTGGAGGACACTCATTTACTGGCCTTTTTCTCTTCTTCACTGACTGGTCAAGGCCCAGCGTGGAAGGAGTTTTAGGACTGTTTCCCCAGCACTGTGCAGCAGAGGTGGGATAGGGTGTTCAAAGCAATTCTTGATAACATGGCATGAGGCAAGCCTGGGCTATAGAAAACATTGCTCTATACAGAAAAAAAAAAAAATCAACAGCACTTGAGAAAAATGGAAAGACATTCCCAATGACATGGAAACATCAGGGAAGAACAACACATGAGAGATTAGAGCAGTGACACACTGAGAGACAAACAAATTTAATAGAAATCAATAATTGACTTTGGAACTGATGAGTATATCTCCATGTGTTGGAAAGAGTTGGGTTCTCAGAATCTTAAAGCAAACCCTCCTCAAATGCCCTGGCCCCACAGCTTACCCTATTTCTGGTTTTAAAAAAGGGAACACTGATTTATCTTAAATACCGCAGAATTTTGGGGAAATCTCCCAAGGCCTAGGCCACAGGTTGTACTGGCTCTTTCAAACATATTTGAAGAGTGTGAGAAGTTAGGTCATTCTCCATACATGAGGACCTCAGGGAAAGCTTTGTTTGATCAAGGTAGCCCTTAACACAACAGTGTTTTCCCTGTTCAATTGGTTTTCGCCCATGTGACAGATCTATGCTTGTCTCAAGAAGTGCATCTTTATGGTCCACCAGGCTTTAGTCATGGCTGTGAATCTGCAATGTCAATTAAGCAGCTTGTTAGATGCTTCTTCTTTGACATGGAAATGAGCCAATGGTTGCTATGAATCAAGGCTGTCTCCTTGGTTATGACTGGAGACAAATTTGTTGACTATCCTCTTGACAAACATGTTTCCTAGCATCCTAATCTCTAACAGGCAAGATTGACATGCTACTCATCTATGAGGTGTTTTAAAACAGCCCTAAGCTAAATTCTGTCCTGTCACCTAAGCACCAATAAATCCCTTACATCAATAGTTCTATGCAATAATCACAGTTTTACACTGATGTGCTACTCAATACATAAGTTATTTAGAACTTCCACAAAACATGCAACCACATAGTGTGTAAGAGGTGGCCTCCGGAGCCCAACCTTCCCCAAGCAGCTCTTCCATTTTACTAGCAAGATAAATCTAACTTTACAGTCCCAAGGTTGCAGCGCCATTTTCCACTGAACACATTGAAACATTTTCCTAATTATCAGTTAACTGGTTAAACTTAGGTCCCTTAAATTGTAAAAACTATCAGTTAACTGGTTAAACCTAGGTCTAAATTGTAAAAACTATATCACTTACAAAGCCCTCACTTACTAACAGAAAGAGGACACAATTCTTTGTTCCCTTTTCATCTTGAGCTCCAGAACAAATGTCAAGGGATATAAATTAGGGGCCTTAGATTCCAGACCGAATGTCTTGGAAAACATTTAAAGGCCTTGAGCCCAGTTGTACTGGATCAGCAAAGCCTCCAACATAAACTCCCTTGCTTAACCCTCATTTGATTGGATGACCCCGACTCTCTCCAAGGGGCCCTCACCTTGTGGATTTAACCCTTTATATATACAATAAAGCGTACCCTGGGGCACCGTTCAGATCTGAACTGGCCGCTTCCCTGAGCTCAGAAAATAAACCTCCTGTTCCGGAAGTGAGTTCTCTCTGTTCCCAACCAGAACTCAATATATTCAAGATATTCAGATGCCCTGCTATGTTTAGGGCTAGAAAACGGGGCCTCTCTAGTGGCTGTTTCTGTCTGCTGGTTCCCACCTAGCCTCAGGAAGGACCCTAAACAGCTTCTCCTGCTGTTCAGCCTCCTGCTCCACCAGGCTGGGGGCAGTGGACACACACTCACCATGTTGCAACTTTGGAACTTGGCTTAAATCCCCTCACAGTACACAGCAGCAGCGCTTATAGCAGAGCAGACCAACCAATCAACCCAGCTCAGCTAAAGAGCAAAAATGCAACATGGCACCAGGAAGAACCCACCTGTCCCACTGACTGGAGGAATGAAAGCATTTGATTGGCCAATGAGTCTTAAGTGACATGAGCACCTTCCTTAGGATTACAGTGTACTGAATGGACAAGGTTTAGTGATTCCTGGTCCAGGCTTCTCTTTTAGGACCAAACCTTTTTCAGATCTGCACATGTTTGCATTTCATCATCATTTGTGCCTGTCCTCCCCTAGCCTACCCTGTGTCTTTCAGCACTCAGGATACAACTACCCTTTTCCTCCTCGAATCACAACCATTATTAAACCTGTAGCAGAGTGAACACTCTGTCCAACAGGTGGAAGAGTGCCAAGAATTTTAAGAATTAAAGAGAGATTTAAGAAAATGCAAGGAGTTTTTTGTTCTGTGACATCACACTGGGGTCAGGTAAACTGCAGCCACTTTTCTCCTGGAAGATAAGAGACAATCCAGGAAAGAAAAAAAAAAAACAGGAAAAACAAGACACTTCGGAGTACCACCATCAGGTAAAACTTCTTCCTCAATAGGAAGAAAACAGAAACCTGCACTAGTGAAGGCTCTCTGCATGAAATGAACTGACAGAATAAATTTCTCTGTGTATGTATACATCTAATACATATATATGTATGTATATACACACACATACACACACACACACACGATTTGGCGTTTTCAGACAGGGCTTCTTCTTTTAGCCCTGGTTGTCTTGGACTAGATCTGTAGACCAGGCTGACCTTGAACTCACTGAGACTGGCCTGCTTCTTCCTGCCAGAGGGCTGGGATTCAAGGCCTGTGCCACTAAATCCATCTCAGATATTCTGTTTTAATTTTATTTTCTGTTTTGTTTTTTTAAGACCAGGTTTCATCAAGTAGGCCTGTCATGCTAGACTCTCTTTGTCAACCAGGCCAACACTGAACTCACAGAGAACAGCCTGTGTCTGCCTTTCAGGTACCTTTCATGTGCAAGCATGGCTGGCAAGACCTTAGACTTTTAAGGATATGTTTAAGGGAGGGTTTCTTATCTCACTAAATTTTTTTTTAAGATTTTTGAGTGTGTGGATGAGGGGACCTCTGGTTATTATTATCTGTATGTGTCTGTGTGTGCATTAAATCAGACATTGTTGCCATCCTCACAGACCTTCTTAGATCAGAGCTTTTACTCTTATGCTTAAGAAATTTTATTTTATTTTTTTAGAAGAACATCTCCCTAGGCAGTGAGTTCTGTGCTGAGCATCACTTGCACTGTGGGTCTGATCCTCTGAGGGCAAGGAATCATATGAAAGAAGAGAGAGTTAGTATCACCTGGAGAGGACAGGAGCTCCACAAGGACCAAATATATCTGGCCACAGGGGTCTTTTATGAGACTGTATCTCCAATCAAGGACCATATATGGATATAACCTAGAACCCCTGCTTGGATGGAACCCATGGTAGCTTAGTAGATAAGTAATGTGAACAGGGACTGTTTATGACATGAACTCAATGGCTGTCACTTTGATCTACCCCCCACTCCCAGGGAGGAGCAGCCTTCATAGACCACAAAGGTGGACACTGCAGCAAGTCCTGAAGATACCTGATAAGGTAAGGTGAGGAGGACCTCCCTTATCAGTGGCCTTGGAAAGGGGCATGGAGAAAATGAGGGAGAGAGGGTGGGATTGGAAGGGAGTAAGGGAGCGGGCTACAGCTGGGATAAAAAGTTAATAAACTGTAACTAATATTAAAAAAATAAAATTAAAAACAGAGAAAAGATCTCAATGTAGAATTCTCAACAGGAGAATCTCAGATGGCCGAGAAACACTGTTCAGGTTCAGCATCCTTAGCCTTTAAGGAAATGCAACTGGAAACTACTTTGAGCTTTAATTTTACACATGTCAGAATGGTGAAGTTTAACAGGACAAGTGACAGCTCATTCACACTGACAAAGGTGTTGGGGAAGGGGAACACTCCTCCATTGCTGGTTGGAGGGCAAACAAATACAGCCAACATTGTATTTTCTCACACAACTGGGTTGTTGTCCCAGGAGGTTGTATGAGGATGCCTAAAAGCCCAGGCTGATGTTAGGAGAGAGTGTTGCTCTCTGAAAAACAACAGTAGGGCCACACTCTGGAGGAAAGCTTATACACAGTGCACTGAAAGTGGAGAGGTGGACCAGATGCAGGCTGAAAGATTTCACCCCTATGTTCTAGTCTCTTTGGGGTGAGACAGTACTGTACAGGCTCCCAAAAAAGAAACCTGGACACAAATCCAGAATAAAAACTACTCCACCTAAAATCTGTATTGCTTGCAAGATGTAAAGGGGCAGTGATGGCCCCAAACTTGCTTGAGTGGTGAGCTAATGTTTGGTTTAACTTGCAGCCCAATTCATGAGATGGAACCCACTCCCTTGATGGCCAGGAATGTCTCCAAGACATAAACATGCTGAGATGTCATGGCTGTTAGTTCTATATTTTTGTGAGACTCCTAACATTAAGAACAGGTGTAGCTTTGACTCTCTCACCTGCTCTTGAGAGTCTTTTCCCCTATTGGGTTCCTTGTCCATCCTCACTGTGAGGTCTGTTGGCCTTGTCTTTTTTGTATCTTGTTCGGCAGTCCTATCTTAGAGGCCTGTTCTTTTCTGAAAAGGATATAGAGGAAGGAAGTAGTTATGGGGAAGAAGGGAGGTATGCTGGATGTGGGAGAAGGGCAGGGAGGGAAAACAGTGGTCAGAATATATTGTATGAGGGAAGAATCCTTTTCAATTAAAAAGCATTAATTTAATTTTCCTACCTAAAAATGCAAAGAAGAGACGCAATCAAAGAGAAGTGAAATAGTGAAGATAAGAAAAACAAAATCATGATGTACAGTTATTATTCTGTGTGCAAAGAGGGGAAACATCACTCTGGAGCTTAACAAGCTTATTCTTTAGTCTTATCTAGATCTATGAAATCAGATGTTTTGCTCTCACCAATGTGAAATGTATATCACACAGGTAAAATGAGGTAATTTTCTGGTGTTATGTGGAATTACAGGGGTCCCTGCTCACTTAATTCCAAAAGAGTACTCTTTCTTCTCTATAATAAAAACTAAAGTTTGGAGCTAGAGAGGTGGCTCAGCAGATAAGAACACTCTCTGTTCCTTCAGAGGTCCTGAGTTCAATTCCCAGAAACCACATGGTGGCTCACAATCATCTATACTGAGATATGTTGCCCTCTTCTGGCATGCAGGTACAAATGCTGATAGAACATTAATTAAATATATAGTCTTTAAAAAAACAAAAAAGTAAATTTGAATAATATTCACAATAATATAAATAAGTATGTAATGTTATACACTATTTATGCATAACTATATAATACATTAAGTATATACAAACTGATATTTTAAAATGCTAAGTGTTTAAACATGTTTTCCCAATAAAAATAAAAGTGTCATCATCTAAGGTGGGTTAGCTGATCAAAACAAAACTAAGAAAAGTCTTACTTGTCTAATATTATTACATTTTTATTCAACTGTAATTTGTCATTATTTCAATTCAAACAAAACAAGTCAGTCTGTTTCTTAACTCATTTTCACTTCATGCAGCATGACTCATTGGCAGAAAACTCTTATGCCATGAAAATAAACCAACTTTCTGCATTTTTATAGTATATTGTAAAAGCACATTTGCTTTTTATTTCAATAACAACTTTTGCTCTAAAAAGCCTGAGATTTGATTTTCCTTCTCCGCATACCAACTAAAAATATGTTACAAAAATTCTTTGAAAGTGATTGCTTTAACTAGGTTGTGTTGTTTTTGCCCTTCATTTTCTATTGTGAACTATAAGTTAGACAAGTTGACTGAAGCTCTCCTACCCAATGAACAAATGGGAATGCAGCAAGATTGAAATCAGAGAGAGAGAGAGAGAAGTTTGTTGATTTGACACTGTTTATGCTGTAATTATACACTGTTTCATGACCAATATAGCACTGACTGTGAAAGTCTTTTGTAAGTGTATAATCCCTTTACCATTGTTATTGTCTTCATTCATTTACCATACCGTCCTTCTGAGTCACAAACCATGACCTCAACAAATACGGAATTAGGTTATTTTAAAAGTTATCCACCATGAACATAAACACAATAAGCGTGAGAATACAGATACTTTTTTAAAACTAATCAAAAGCACATGAAACTTTACTGAGAAGACTGCTGGGATCAATAGCAATTTTGTCATTTTATGAGAGCTACATGCAATGTAGGCACACGTAAACATGGATACAATTAGAAGCTGTGAAGAACATGGTTTATTGTGTTTTTTGGTAATGAGGAGGTGTAGGTGTAGGTAACACCAACAAATGCATCAGATTACAAACACTAAATACTTGCAGTTTTACATGAACTATAAGAACACAAACTGATGTTACTTAATTTTAGTTCAAATCTGTGGGAATTCCTAAATTCCGCTATCAAGAGATTATTTTGTATGCTAATACATGATCCCATACCACATTCAAATTTATTGTTCAATTGTGAACCATGTTTTATTTTCACTTTTTGTCTTCTCAAATTATACATGGGGGAATAGCTTTTGTAACCATAGCAATGTATTATGTGTCAGTAAACTCTATATTGAAGTCTTCTTTCTATGGCTGTGTAAATTATTTCATCACTTTCAATTTTATATACTAACTGTAGTTTGCTAAACAAATGATTATGTAGGATATCATTTACCCTTTTATACTAGAGTAAACAACACCAATGGGATGATGTATTTTAAAAAAAAAGATGTTGGCTATTTTCTATTTCAGTATGAATTCACCAGAATCCAAAGAAAATTTCTATGAATTTCTAAGAGGAAAGCTGATTCCAAAGCTATGTCCCATGAAAAAATGACAAAGAATTCCAAATAGGATAATGAAGTAAGAGTACACACATATGCAGCTGTGACCTCAGAACGTATCTCAGAGCTACAACTATCAAGAATGTGTACAACAGTTGTGACCAAATTAGGAGACAAAGAGAAAAAGCCAAAATCATAAGCCTAAAAATATATTCGTTTTCCTCAAAAGACCCAAGGAAACTCTGCCAGGAAAAATGTGACTTGACCAAGGTTACTTATGGTTATATGTGTACAGAAATTAAATAAGCACAGACTGCAAAACTCTTACAAAAGCAACTCAAACTGACCCATAAAAAGTATATTTCTGACAAACCAGCTACTGCAGATCGCTCTTCCAAAAGGAGAGACCACATGCTCAATGGTCTGGAGCTCACTGTGGAAAAAAAGTGATCAAAAAAGAGGGCTATGATTCTAAAGCCCCTCATGCTTTCTTGTGGTTTCAGGCAAATCCAGCCCCACTGAAAGCAATACACAAACCAATGTGGTGAGTGTTTTCATGTTTGCTTACTCCCACATGGATTGTGCCATAAGATATGGAATCTGCCTTATCCACCTCCACAACACTAGCACACCTTAAAAACCTCTGCATCTCAGAAATTCCTTTTATGTCCTGAAATTAAATTTTCCTGAATCACACCACTTTGGCGAAGTAACGAAGAGATAAAAAGATTCCAAACAAAAATTGATGGAGGATTCACATTGCCCACTTTTTGCAGCTTCAAAACTATTTATAAAATTTGCCACACAAACCTGAATGTGGAATGCAAGGTTCAGAACTTCTAGAGAGCAGACCATAAGTTTTCCAATTTCTCTTCTTACCACACACCAAAAGCAATGTGTGTGTGTGTGTGTGTGTGTGTGCGCGCGCGCGTGCGCATTGGACAGTGATATTTTAAGTATCACAGCTTTAAGCTGCCAGGGATGCAGAGGAATTCTCCCAGCCCCCACCCACTGCCCGCAAGGAATCCACACTCAAGGAAGATTCAGAGACCAAGGACCAATCCCCAAGTCACCACATAGATCAACAGAATGACAGTTGACCCACAGTCTCACAATATCAGACTCTGAGAGCTTAGCAGATCTGTTCCTCCTGGTTTTTGCATGGTTTGAAGTCCCCCTCACAGTTCTCTTCAGCTTCATGAGAAAAGAATCCTGGAAACAAACTATGAGCTACCTCCCACTGGTGCTACTGACTAATAGGTCTGCCTAGAGTCCCTCGTTTCTTTTGACTACCCAGCTGGGCTTAAGGGCACTAACAGCTACTCTACTGGGGGATGAGATCAAATAGCTCAGGGAGCTGAGACCTTCCCAGCTGGGCCCACACCTTAGGCACACATAGAGCCCTACTCTAAGAAATCTGTATTTTAGTATGACTTTCCCATTTCCAAGACACAAGGAGACAGTTCCTCTTCTACCTCACAGGGTCCTTTGTGTGCACATTCCAACACACAATCATTGCTCAGTGTCGCTATCTCTACCTTATAGCTGGGAAACCCTGAAGCCAAACAAGTCAAAGTCAAACAGTAACAATTAAAACAAAAATTGACGAAGAATTTGAAAGGAGTGGTACATGGGAAATGAATGAAAAAATAAAAATAAAAAGGAAAGGTCATGGATGATTCTAGGTATGGTGGGGTAGAAAGTTTATTATAGAGAAAAGGGATAGAATAGCCAGATGCAGGGACATCTGGGGGAGTCCAGAGGGGACATGACTGTGAGAATTATGAGGAAAAGTAGGAGGGGAGAGGGGAAAGCTAGACCAAGATGCCTGGATAGTAAATGATAGATGAAAAAGCCCAGGTAACCAAAATGGTTGGATTACATAAGGAAGACCACCCAGGGGAGGGGGAACTCAGACCCTGGTCTAGAAGGCTGGGTATGCCAACCATTACCCTATGGCAGGTAGAAACAGGGATGCTGGGAGAACCAGCAGCTGAGCCTGCTTTTATTTGTTAAATAGGTACCTCAGCCATTTGTCCCAGGATTTGAGACTTAACAATAGGGAAGAATGAGGAGGTTAAATGATTTCACTATAATCTCAAAACTTGTTTTAAAAAGTTGAAACTGGAGAGCAACAGAACAAGAAAATTTGAACACAGGGAACTTCCCAGAGACTCATACTCCAACCAAGGACTAGTCATGGAGATAACCTAGAACCCCTGCACAGATGTAGCCCACGGCAGTTCAGTGTCCAATTGGGTTACATAGTAATGGGAAGAGGGACTGCCTCTGACATAATCTGATTGGCCTACTCTTTGATCACCTCACCCTGACGGGGGAGCAGCCTTACCAGGCCACAGTAGAGGACAATGCAGCCATTTTTGATGATAAATGATAGACTAAGATCAGAAAGGAGAGGAGAACTTCCCCTACCACTGGACTTGGGGAGTGGCATGCATACAGAAAGGGGAGGGAGGGGGATTGGGAGGAGAGGAGGGAGGGACTTATAGGGGATACAAAATGAATAAAGTGTAATTAACAAAAAATTAAAAAAAAGAAAATTTGAAACTGGCTTCATTCCCCAAGATTTTTCTGGGACTAGACATACATAAAGAGCACACCAAGTATTATGCACTCCTTTTCTCTTGGGATGCACCATTATTGTTAAAGCAATAACATTCCTGTTAGGCTCAGCCACACCTGTTTGCCCAGGTCTTCTGTGTTTGTTAACCAGTGTAACTATAGAAATTTGGTTTCTAGAAATAAGTTCAGTTCCTCTTCCAGAATCTTGATTGCCTTGGTCTGTGAACTCCAAGTAGTGCCAGTTTGGACTTTTCCTAACCATTTAAATTGAATAACTGACACTTCTGTCCAAGCAGGAAAACTCTCACCATCCTTTTTCTCCATCCCTTTCTCTGCTATGATGATACCAGCTTCAAAGTAGGTCATTGAACTCAATTCATACACAGGTCCCTCTTTATTTGTAAATACCCACCCTATGAAAGCCAGGGATGATTGAGGGACCTCAGTCACTGGTTCCTTTTCTATTTCACTGACCAGGTTAAGGTCTAGCCTGAAATGAGTTGCAAGACGCTGGGCCACAAAGGCAGGATTAGGTGGTTCAAAGCAAGTCTTAACTACATAGCATGAAGAAAGGCTGAGTTTTTTGAGACATTTCTCTAAGCAGAAACTAATGAGAAATCCATTTTTAATTAGGCATGAAATTCTTTTTAAAAGATATTTAATTTTATTTTCTGTGCATTAGTGATTGCTTGAAATTGGCATTACAGACAGTTGTGAGCTGTCCCTATAGCTGACTGCCTTAGTCTTTGATCTAGCTATTGCCTACCCTGATTCACACAGCAATTGTATTTAATAGATTGTTCTTCCAGTTCTGAACAGAAGGCACAAACCATGCTACACATGCAAATCCTTTCACTGTAACTACAACACGAACAGTTTGTTACCAACTCAAATTATAAAGCTCTTTTGTGGTACAGCCATTTAACTAAAGAATTTAGAAATTTTAATCAAGAGAAAAGCAAGGTCATTGCCCTAGGGAGAAACAAACTGGGATGAAGGTGACCTCAGTCTGAATAGCTTGCCTTGAAACCATTTCTCTACAAGGGTGAAGATGCAACTGTTCTAGAAATAGTATCCCCTCCCAAGGAGAAATCACTGCAAACACAATTAAAAGAGTAATTAAGACAGAATGCATTTAATGACAGCATACATTCAGCTCTGGCCAATGCTTAAAAGGAGCCAGTCGAGGACAGAATTTTGCATTACACATATCTTGTAACCCTTAAGTCACTTTTAGGTTCAGTCCCAGGTTATGTTTTCAACAATTAAAATGTGGGCTGGGGACTTGTAAGTCTAGCCACTTAGAAAGATTTACATGGCAAAAATATTGCCAGAAGTAGACTGGTGCCCTCAAACAGCAGGTCACTCTTCAGTGACAGGGTCCTGAAGTGAGTATGCCAGAAGAGGAAAAGACAGAAAAGGCAACATTGGAAAAAATAAAAGCTGGGGCGGGGAGGTCTTATGCAAGGTATGTGTTAAGCCGAGTAAGCATTTTTGTCCTTCAGTTCTTTTATTTAATCACTTGACAGCCAGATGGAAAACACCATCCTCCTGTCCTCCCTGTCTCATCCCCACACCCCACTCCTCCCTACCTCTATCCTCATAGAAGCAGATCCCCTTCCCCACTTAAGTACCAACATACCCTGATGCATCAAGTCTAAATGGAACCAATTGTTCCCTTTCCCACTGAAGCTAGGCAAGTCAGTCCAGGTGGAATGAAAGTGATCCAAACCCAGGCACAGAGTCAGAAACAGCCAGGACTCCCACTGTTAGGGGAGCTACATGATGACCAAGTTGCACATCTGCTACATATGTGGAGGGGTTCTATGTCCAGCCCATGAATACTATTTAGTTGGTGGTTCAGCCTCTGAGAGGTCCATGGCCAAGTTAGCTTCTCAAGAATAGCATCTGGTATGCTACTTTCAGGGGAAATGGAAGGAAATGGTTAACTTCTGTAATGACAGAAGAAAATACCATAAGTAGAAACAAATTCACGAGGAGTCTAATGAAACAGAGCTGCATTAAGAGGAACACAGGGTCTCTCAAGAACATTACTAACCAAGCCTACAGTGGCCTTGGAATTGACAACCACAGCCCCATGTGGTGGGAAGAGCTGCAATCTCATGATCTGAAGCAATGCCTCCCCAAAGGCCTGGGGCCCAGAACATAACAGTCTCTCCCAAACATTTTTGTGGCTTTTGAGAATAAACTCAATTTTATTCTCAATACATGGAGACGGTAGAGAAAGTTCCAAAGGCCTAAGCCCCAGTTGTTACTGGCTATGCCAAGAATGTTAATGGGTTTAAGAAAGAACTATGCCATTCCCCTTATATGAAGGCCTCATGGAATACCTTTATTGATCAAGTCAGCCACGAACACAAACAAGTTTTTTGTTTGTTTGTTTGTTTGTTTTTCCCTTTTCAAAGAGTTGTCAACCAGTATAGGCTCGCCCCTGTGGCAAAACTATTCTTTTCTCAAAAACAAAACTGGATCTTTAGGTAAATGAATTTTAATTCAGAACATGGCTGTTCTGGCAAGAGAACACATCCAAAGACTTTCTAGGTCTATATGATCTGGTTGGAATACAGACACACCTTTACTCCCAGGAGAAAGAGATAAGCAGTCTTTGTCATCAAGGCCAGCCAGTAGAGCAAGCTTCAGGTAAAGAAAAGCTTAGGTCTGGGTGTGGTGGTACAAAACTTTAACCCTAGCCCTCAGGAAACAGAGGCATTCAGATGACTGAGTTCTAGACATTTCTGCTCAGGCTGTTCTGGTAAGTCAGTGAGTTGAGAGGCAGTGAGCTCAAGTTGAGTTTGCAGAATTCAGAAAAAGTTTTCACTGGGAGACTTTTACAGACACAAGTTGAAGAGAGAAACTAGACACAGGTGAAGACAGACAGAGCCTGAGAATGAAAACCATCAGGAATATTATAACATATTGCCAAAATTAGCAGAGCAATTCAATCAGAAAAGGCGGGTTGATTCAGTCAACTTGGAGGGGAGTCTGAGCCAGAACAGTTGAGCTGAAAAGGCCAGTAAGAGTTCAGAAACAACTAGAAAGGTTGAACTTATTCAGCACTAAGTCTCAGAGGATGAAAACATTCTAGGCCTAGATTTGATTGTATGGAGGCTAGATGCTTGCAAGACTAGGCCTAGGTTAGCAGATGAAGGCACTAAGCTCCTGGAGGACAATTACATCAGGGAAATAAATGTTACTTTAACACCTTTATGTCACCACAGGATATAATGTTGGTTGTGACCCTGTAAAACTGCCTTGAGCAGCTTGGTAGAGGCCTGTTTTTTGGATATGAGGATCGGCCTGGTAGCTGGTTGTAAATCAGAGTTGTCTTTCTCCTTTGCTATGGTTGGAGACAAATTTCTGGACAAGCCCGGTCAACATGTGTTTGCTAGAGTACTAATCTCTAACAGGCCTGGTTAGCATCCTATTTACCTGTGGGGTGATTGTGAGGCAGTCCTCCCCTGGCTAAATTGTATTTACTGTCACCTACTATTTCCCAAGCATTGGAAATCCTTTACATCATCAATTCTACTCTTCCTCATCACAGCTTAATATTGGAGTGCTACCCAACACACAAGATGCCACTTACAACCCCCCCCAAAACTACCTCCGAATGGAACTCACACCTAAAGGTTAAATGCTAAGAGCAGTACTTGTAGAAGACACGAGAGAAACTGGAACACCAAAGACTCCCGCCATGAGTATGATTCTGCACACAAACCCGTGCTGCAAACGCTCTACGCGGATAAGGCTCCAGCACATGAGTGACTCAGTTGCCACCACTGGGTCCAGCAAGCGCCCAGGACCACAAGGTCCCTCCCCAGGGGCCGCTGCTGATCAGCCAGTCGCGGAAGAGACCCCGCATACCAGCTCCCGCCGCTCAGCTGCCTTCTCCTCCCTGCACTCACCATAGTGCGACTTTGGAGCTTGCCTCAGTTCACCTCGCAGCACCAAGCAGCAGCGGTGGCGCTCAGAGCACTTCACCCGGAACCACAAGAGCCTGCTCAGCAGCGGGAGCTGAACCAGCAGAAAGGGATACGGAAGGACACGCCCCCTCTTCACTGGTGGGCCCAGGCGGGGACCTGACTGGCCAGAGCGTTTTGAGTGACAGGAACCCCTCCCTTAGGGGTAGGGTGTCTCCCTTAGGGTTAGAGTGTGTGGAAGGGACACAGCCCTTTAGTTCCTGACTCTGGCATCCAGTCCAGGACTGCGCCTTCTCCAGATCTACAGAGATTCGCATTGCAGCAGCACTAGTGCCTGTCCTCCCATTGCCTACAAGTCTGCCTGCACATCCAGCCTCGGGACCGCCCAGCCCTCCTACCCTGGCCGCTCGGCCATCTGCTGCTCTCCTCTGTGGAAGGGGACCCTAGGCTCCCCAACTCAAGATCTCAGGGCATTCCTGAGCTCCCCCACAGCTCTGCTTCTTCCTCCTGGTGGATCAGGCTTCCACAGCCCATTACTAAAGTGCAGTGGAGTTGCCCATCTGTCCCACAAATGGAAGGGGTCCTAGAATAATTAACAGGTAAGGAGAACTTTTTAAATTATTCATACATTTTATAATTAAAGAACAAAATACAAATCAAGGTGACTTCTCTATTAAATTGCCATGGTGTTTAAAAGCTTTGGCAGTAATATACATATATACACACGTACATATGTGTATATATGTATATTATATATATATATGTATATATGTATATTACTGCTAAAGCTTTTAACTATAAAATATAAAAGGTAGGAATCACATACTCCAAGAACCCCATTCCTGTGAGATGATTAACATGTCTAGAGAACATATTCAGTACAATCAAACAATTCTGACAAAATGATTGCAGGCTTCATAAGTTGTGCTAAATCATATTCATCTTTGGTGGAATATCTAGTTTATAGTGATTTACAAGTACCACAAAGGAATTTATTAGATTTTATAAATGACTATCAGAGAGTTATATAGTCTTCTCAGAGAAAAATATGAATTGTGTTTTGTAATAAATGCAAAATGCACGCTTGGCAAAAAGTATAAAATCTGATAACAGAATTTTGGTTGGGACTGTGTGTTCCTTATACATTTCATTTCTTAATGTTATGAATATTTTTAAATTTTTTATATTAAGTTTATTCACTTTGTATTCCAGCTGTAGCCCCATCACTCAATCCCTCCCAGTCTCATTTTTCCCTCATTTCCATCCATGCCCCACTCCATCTGTCTTTTCTGAGACTGAGTCTCCAACCAAGGACCATGCACGGAGATAACCTAGAACTTCTGCACAGATGTAGCCCATGGTAGCTCAGTATCCATGTGGGATCCAGATTAATGGGAACAGGGACTGTCTCTGACATGAATCAGTGGCTATCTCTTTGATCACCTCCTCCTAAATGAGGAGCAGGCCATAGAGGAAGACATTAAAGCCACTCCTGATGAGACCTGAGGAGGACCTTCCCTATCAGAGAAATTTCAAGAAACAAGATTTGTGTTTTGTGGTTTCATACTGGGCTCAGATAACTGCACCTATGTTTCACCTGGTACCTGTGAACACCCTGAGAGAAAAACAGTTAACAAATGAAAAACTTTGTGGAGCAGTGTTTTTAGCAGCCATAGCTTCCCAAATGGAAAGGTAAACAAAACAAAACATATGTATTAGTAAAGATTCTCTAGCTAAACAGAACAAATGGAATGCATGTACATATGTAGACAGTGGGTTTTTTAGAATGGCTCACAGGCAGTGTTCCAACTGGTCCAATAATGCCTGTCTACCAATGGAAAGTTGAAGAACCCATGTTGCAGGATTATTTAGTTATACTGTGAACCCTGAGATGGTATCCTGGAAAAATCTGTCTCTAGTTGTGGTGTGGTTTAGTGTAAGCATATACCTTTAATCCACAAAACAGGCTTGGATTAACTCAACCATAGGTCAAGAGGCTAAGCAAGCAACCAGTTGGGAGAGATTCACATGAAGTGGAATGTAGGGACATTCAGTTTGAGAGGATTTTAAAAAAAGCATGGAAGGTGAAGTAGTTTTTGTTTTGTTTTCTGAGCCTTTGGCTGAGTAGGAAGGTAGGCTGGGTGCTTTCTCTGCCTCCCTGAGATAGTAAGTTTTCACCCAGGCATCTGATTCCAGCATCTTTATTGGTGATATCCAATATTTTGGATTTTGCTTAAAAACCAAAAATACAGTAATGGTTCAGCCAATGTAGCTCGATGTTTCAGATGGTCTTCAGTATATACCATAATTCTTAAGAAATAAGCTTTAATGCCAGTTTTTTTTTTTTTTTTTTAATGAGCTTGCTAGCCAGAGGTAGGGCCAGCAGACAAAGAAAAAGAGCTACCATCTCCAAAATTATATGTATGTATTGTGTGTGTGTGTGTGTGTATGTATGTATGTTACCATCAGAGACTGTGGATGAGATTAAAGGTGGGTTTTATCACATCAAAAATCTAGATCGTGATTGAAGAGTTTTTCCACTTCCCAACAATTTGGGTTTTAGTTAATTCCATACATATAGTCAATTTGGCTGCCTAGAATAGCCATCACAACAGTGAAAACAGATTTTTTTTTTCCCCTGTGGCAGGAAAGGAGAACATGGGAGTCTTTTCCAAAGCATGATTTTCTTCATCAAAGGAAGCTTTGATGTTTTACTTTGGGAATCTGGAAAAGTTCAATTATAGGTTTGCCTATGTTAAAGCATGCTAAGTTAAATCCTTTTTCTTAACATGGTGGTAGTGTATAAGGAGATATATTTAAATGCATCTTAGCTCAAAGTCATGCAGAAACATATGTAAATTATAAAAGTGGACAGAAATGCCTCTGGAATGTTCATCTTGTACCACAAGGTCTTAGATGAAAATAAGGGACACTAGAAATCGTTTGCATGTGGCCAGTGCTACCTGTCAATCATGTTGTATGATTTCACAGATAGAAGTATCAAGGCCATTTTCTCACACATACAAATCCAGAGAATACAGATTCAGAAAATATCAAGGAAGTCACCTATCAGCACCATGGACACTATTCTTAGAGGAACAGCTTTGCTGAGCTAGTCTAACCTCACAATGAGCCTGTTTTTGCCTGTGAGATGGCTGGTTCAGAGGAATGCTGCAGCTACTTTCATACAGGAATAGAAAGAGTTCATTTTTAACTAGCCCTGGCTGCTGTCTGTCTCAATGCTGTGATATCTCTGTAGAGATTACTACAATTTTAAGTTTTATTTTTATTTTATATACATGGGTGTTTTTCTGTGTGTGTCTATGTTCAGTAACAACAGAAGCCAGAAGATGGCAGATGACATTGACTGGAATTAGAGCAAATGGCTAGCTACCATGTGGTTTCTGGAGATGGAACCTCTATCTTCTGTACCAATATCCATTGTTCTTAACTGCTAGACTATCTCTATAGCCATGTTCTAATTTAAAATATATTTAATTAAAATATATTACATTGCTTTACCCATTTCTTGTCCTCTCTCTATTCCTTATTCTTCCCAGGCTATTTCTTCCAAGCTAAGTATGGGTGAATAAGTGTGCTCAAATATTTGAATAAAACTTGCTGAGTCCCTTTCTGTTGATTGTTTATATATGGTTTCAGGACTGAACACATTGTATTGGAAAAGCAATTAGGGAGCTCATCCTTGTTTGATGCTAATTATCCTACTTTCAGGAAAATTCCACTCTTCAGTGAACAACAGGATGTTGAACCACAAAGGTCCTTGTACCCACAGATCACTAGGGAAACCAGGAATGTTAAACATGCAGAGGCCTCTTCTCAGTGCATTAGATCAAATACCTGCATTCAATCCAAAAGGCTGGGAGTGGAATTTGTTAATGACTTCTTTGCTAGCTGTGGGGGCAGACCTCACCTACTTCTTGCTACAGAGGCAGACTTTACCAAAATTTTCCAGAATGATGATTATCTCAGACTATTTCTTTCCTAGATAGTTACCCATCTGAGTGACCAAAGATGCACCCCTATCTGTAAAGGGTGGGAGAGCACCCAGTTTTTTATGAGGACAAGGTAGGTATGATGTGCCTGATTTGAGAAATGCCAAAAGACCACTAGGAGTCCAGTCCATTGAAAATTACACGAGGATCTTTATTCAAGCTAAATCTCTGGCCACCAATCTTCCCCAACATAGCAGGTTAGAGAGTGAGGCCCTTAATCTCAGGGAGGCACAGTTTTTAAAGGGAAAAAACGGCAAGCAGGGGATTCCTAGCCTTAGAGTTACAGAGGATAAGTTTTAGGTAGGGGGTTCAGCAATCTGACCTTTTGGTTAATTGTTCCAAGCCCCCTGGCCAAACCGACAGATAGTGTTATACCCAGTTTGCGGTTCGAGAGCCCCCAGAAGATCTCCAGGAATCGACTCTGTTGCAAAACACATGAGGGTCTTTTTTATTGTAAATTACAAGCTGCAGCTTAGGCCTACACAGCCCCACTGCCGAAATGGTGGGAGCTGAGCGCGACACGCCCAGATTAGTTGGGTGATATAGATTCTGGTCCCTCCCAGCATGCCCAAGGCAGGGGCGATTCCTGCCTGGCAAGCATCTATTGGTCAAGATGCTAAATTTTGAATCGATTGGCTATAGGAAGATTCCCAGACCATTAATGACCAGGTGTCCCTCCCTAGGGGGAGGGTCCAGTTTCCTAGCAACTGTATTTCTAGTGGGTGGGGAAAGAATGCAGCGAGGCGGTCCTTCCCCTCAGGGCATTACTAGACTTCTCCACCCACATAGTTCAGGCCTTAATAATAGCTGCTAATTTTTAATCTTTTTGGTCTCTCAATAGCAATCTGTATGATAGCCAGCTGGGTGAAGAGGAGGCTCCACTAACACACTCTGTGGCATTTATGATAACATGTGGGGTGGAGGCCTGGTTATAATTATCTATTTACACATTTTGTGGTATCCACAAAACCTGCAGGATGGAGGGCCATGTGGCCCTTTTTGGAACCCAAAGGTGGTGACCAAATCATTCCAAGGTCAGTCAACTTAAGATAGAGTCTGAGAAACAAAATGGAGCCACCGCTGCCATCCTCAGTTCCTTCAATACAAACAAACTGAAAAGGCCAGAATGAGCCTAAATTCGGTGTTATTTGTATACCACTAGCTTAAGACAGTCACACTGTGAATCCCAAATCTGGCTATAGATTAAGAAATTCTGTTGCCCTGGAACTCAGTATGAGTGGTGAAATTGCCATCCTGATTCACAGGGACCCATAGCCCTGCTAATAAATTCTCTAGTCCATGTCTACTCGCAAGTGTCAGTGGATGTTCCCCTGAACTGTAAATGGCAAGACTGAAGAGCTAGCAAAGAGGAAAGCTCAGGCAGCAGGTCTCTATTATGAGTATGAGGCCAGAAGGGTCTATGCAAATGAGTGCAGGTGTCCTCAGACTCCCGAAGAATGCATTTTGCACAACAGGAGCACTGCAGACACAATGGATTGTCACAGGACACCGCATAGATGCATGCGAATTTTTAAATGCTCATGGTGTGTACTGTTCGGCTTTAAATTGAATGAGTGCAGATGAGAAATTGGGTAGGTGATGCATTTTCCATTGTCAATGGTTTTTAAACTTTGAGAATATTCACTCCGAGGCATTCCTGAGACATAAACAAAAAGCTGGGAAGATGACTCAGCAGTTAGGACATTGGCTCGGTGGCCTCCCCACTATCTCCCGGGCCACCATGTTTCTGAACTGTAAACACAAACCTGCAAAGCACAGGAGCCATTTACCTCTTTCGTTGATCAATACAGAGCTCACCAAAGTCAGAAAACTACAAACAGTCCCAGAATGCATTGTGCCCACAGCAAGCTTCTGTGAGAACTACAAGCATGTCTCAATGAGAACTACAAACATGGCGGGGTGCAGAGCAAACACTTCTGGGATTGTTTGTAGTCATCTCCGCTTACGGCCAAGCCATAACGTGGTGCAGGCGCAGAAACACAATTCCCAGAATGCTGCGGGCATTGTTTATGCCTTCACAAGGCAGCCTGGGTTGTTTTCCCTCCCTGGTAGGGTAGCCTGGACCGGAAGTCGCCCTGAAGCTGTTTTCCACTGCTGCAGAGGCCCTGGTCTGGGAAGTCACCGACCAACCAGTGCACACATCCTTTCCCCCGGTCCCACGGTTCTGTAAATGTCCCCTCCCTTTGCCCCTTGCCATCTTAGGAATCAAGACCTTTCTAGGAGCATCTCCGTGATGTCATCGCCCCGCCCCCTGGTAATGGAAGTAAACACCAGCTGCTGGAAGTAGCTTGTGTAGAGGAAGAATGTGCAGTTTGCATTCTTCTGCTCAGAGGCCGCCCACCTCGTCTATGGGAAAGGAATCCTGGGGTCTCGGCCCCCCTTTTTTTTGTAATTGCGGCCCTCCCAGTCAAAGCAGCGCTGCTCTCTCGGGAAGGCAGAAACGCGCTCACCCTGATAAATATTTTTAAAGATTAAACAACATCAACAACAAAAGGCGGCGCAGTGGCATACACCTAGGATCCCAGCACTGGGGAGGCAGGGGCAGGCGGTTCTCAGTGTGTTCCTGAAGAGAAAGCGAGTCCAGGAAAGACAGGGACACAGAATCGCTATTTCTTTCCCAGGATCCCCAGGGACAACAGGTTGGATCCCCAGGGACAACAGGGTGGTGCATGAACATCTGGTTCCCTCTGGTGATGTGCACGTGTCCATGAAGACAGAGCGCTCCTGCACCTAATAGCTAGATTTATATATGAGATAATTTTAATACTATATATTTTAATTTAGTAAAGACAGAACTGTCTTGAGTACCCACATCCTCTAGTCCTGTGGCATCGTTGGATGAACCACTGAAAGATAATGGCCTTATTCTGCCCTAAACATGGAGGGACCCTGTGCCAGAATTAAGCTCAAGGGAGTGGAGGGGAGGGGGATGCTAAGGCATTTACCTGGGCCCCTGCACCTGCATTCAACCTCTAAAAGTTGTTGCTGCAGGCTATGGAGGACACAGGTTTTCCCTTAATTTAGAAAAAAAAAAACTTGAGAGAATTTATTCCAAATTTTAATACAAACAAGTAATTGACCTGTATTGTACATGCACAACAATTTCAGTTGCTCTCCTCTGCTCACACACACAAAAAGCATAAAGTGTACATGACACTACTTCACTCTTGGAGGAAAACATGGCTGTGCTTTGGGCTGGTTTTGTGTTTCTGAGTTTTCTGCAGTGCTGTGGCAGTTATGATCCCACAGGTGATAACACATAGGGTGATCAGGAGTACCCACCCAGGTACATAAAGGGGCAAGGTGCAGCAACTTTGATACAAAGGATAAAGACCAAACAAACCATTCCCGGATGTGTAAATGGACAAACACACACACACACACACACACACACACACACACACACTTGAGGACCACTTCATTCCTTCTCAAATAACAAGGGTTCCAGGTCCTGAAGTAGTTTTGAACAATTTTTGTTTTGTTTTCATTTTAATGGCCCACATACAGAAAAAATTTGGAGAGGGATTTGGTTCTGGCTCCTGATTGGTATCAAATGAGAGCAAATTCCCACTGATCTCCATTTATTGAGGAATATCTGAGGATGCATATGTCTTCAGTCATGGCCTCTTAAAAGACTATCATAATATTTAGTGAAGTTTAAATAGCAAATGATGATGTTATTCCTGTTACTCAATTTCATCTCTGGTGAAAATTCATATTCTGAGGAACATGTGGAAGGTTTTCTAAAACGACTCTCCCCTACATGCACCACTTTCACACACTCAAAAAAAAAAAATACAGCATTACTCTTTTCCCATGTCTGACAAAATCATAATTTCTGAAGAGCCTACACTGCCAAAAACTCACTAGCTAGCACCCAGAACACATGCACCTATCACGAAGTATAAGAACCTTTGATACAATGACCATCATCATGTACCAAGATGGCCAGTATGAACCAGACAATCACAGTGAGGCTGCCCACTGACCAGTGTTATAGTGGAATTCAAATAAAATTATAGTCTTTAACCCAATAATCACTCTGCATGGTAGACTGTCCAGGTGAGTCAGAGAGGGAGACTTGTGCTTGTGAGAGTAGCATCACTCCCAGCAGCCACAGAAGTAGACATGCAGCTCAGCTCTTCCTGCCAGTCTTCACATTCTCCCAAACTGTGCTCAGCCTAAACCCAGAAAACCATCAGTACCCCTACCTTCCAGCTAGCTCCAAATGACAGTGAAGCATCTCCAACACTTCTAAGAACATGAACACTTCCTGATGTGTGCTTGACATCACTGAACCAGCCAGGAAAATGTCTGTTATTATCCTGGAAGTAGTAACTGCGTGGCTTTCACCACCATCATACAAAATGTTTAAATAATGTGACATCTTCCAAAACACACAACAGGAAGCATCAATGTAACTTGGTATTGTTGCTTTTTTTCCCCTCTCATTCATCACAGCAAATTCTCAGTGTAGCTATGATTTTCTAGGTCCCAAAGTTCCTTTCTTACAATCCTAATATCTTCTCAAACCAAAATGAAGGTTATAACCGAACAGCTATTTGTTTCCTCCTGAGAAAATGTACTTATCAAAATCGAATTGGTGAATTCCTTTTTGATGGGGTCACCCAAACTGGTGCACCTCTCCAGAGAAGATGAAAAAGAGTAAATTCCCTAGGATGGTGTCCTAAAGTGAATCAAGTATGGCAAAGCATGATAATAGGAGCCATGCTGGCCCTGCTTTGATTTCCAGAGTCTTCAATATTTCACAAGGACAAACAGTGAGGTCAACCAAATCTCAGCATATGGTTCCTATATTATCATTTAAGATATGCACAGGAAAACAATAGGTTTTTTTTTATTAGGATTTTCCCCAAAGACCTTCACATTGGCTGTTTGTGCACGGGGTGCCCACAAATACCCAAAATCTCATGGGTCTGAAAAAGGTAAAAAATAATAGTCAGAGAACAAAAAAACACCCTTGAGAGAAGACAAATTCTGTACAATTAGAACAAGGACACAGAAATAAACCCACACTCTTACTAAAACTTTACTTTCAACAAAGACAAAACCATACAATGGAAAAATGACAGCATCTTCAACAAATAGTTGTGGTCTAACTAGATGTCTGCCTGTAGAAAAATGCAAATTGACCCCTTTGTATATCACCATGCAGAAACTCAAGTCCAAGTGGATCAAAGACCTTGACATAAAACCAGAGACTCTAAATCATTTAGAAGACAAGGTAGAAAAAAGTTTGGAACTCAGTAACATGGGAGACAATAGAACAAATCAGCGCAGGCTCTGAGATCAACGATTAATAAATGGGATCTCAAGAAACTGAAAAGCTTCTGTAAGTCAAAGGACATTATCAAAAGAACAAAACAGCAGCCAACAGATTGGGAAAATAGCAACACCAACCCTACATCAGACAGAGCATTAAAAATCTAAAATATACAAAGAACTTAAGAAATTAAACACCAACAAATCAACTAATCCAATTTAAAAATGGGGTTCAGAGCTAAACTGAGAATTCACCCCAGAGGAATCTCGAATGGTTGAGAAGAACTAAAGGAAATCATCAAAGTCCTTAGTCATCAGACAAACAGAAATCAAAATGACTCCAGGATTCCACCTTACACCACTTGAATGGCTAAGATAAAAAACTCAAGTGACAAAAATGCTGGTGAGGATGTGGTAAAAAGGGAACATTCCTCCACTGCTGATGGTAGTGCAAACTTGTACAACTTCTCTGGAAATCAATCTGGTGCATTTGCAGAAAATTGGGAATAGTTCTACCTCCAGACCCAGCCATAGCACTCCAGGAATAATATCCAAAAGTTGTTCCCTTATATTATATAACAAGGACATTTGTTCTACTGTGTTCATAGCTGTTTATTCATAACAGCTAGAAACTGGAAACAACCTAGGTGTCCCTCAAATCTAGAAGAATGGATAAAGTACTTCTGGTACACTTACATAATGGAATACTCATCAGTTATTAAAAATAAGAAATCATGGAAACTGCAGGCAATGGATTGAACTAGAAAAAATCATCCTGAGTGAGGTAGCACAGACACAGAGAGAAACACATAGTATATACTCACTTATGAGCGGATATTAGATCTATAATACAGGATAACCGTACTACAATCCACAGACCCAAAGAAGCTAAATAACAAGAAGGGTCCACAGGAGGGTGCCAGAATGTCACCCAGAATAGAAGACAGAATAGATAGCAGAAGTGGATGAAGAGAGGGAACTGAGCAGAATTTTTTTTGTGACTCTAAGACAGTCTATTTATTGTCCACAAAAGAATCTTTTTATGGTTTTTTGCCATAAATATAGATTCTATTTTATGGGAAATGGTTGCTTTGGATACAGTCCTCTCGTATATATATATATATCTTACGGCACTGGACATATTCCATGAGACCATGAAAATCTTGTTATTGAACTTGCCATATTTTTACATATTTACACATATATCTTAAGAATTTCATCTCACACTAGGAAAGCATTTGTTGAAAGACATTCAAATTAAATGTCTTCAAGTGAGTGCTTGCAGTCTCCAAATCATTTAAGATACAGATATATACACATACATGTTGACAGAACCTTTTTCCATTTTATTTTGTACTTTCAACTATAAGGTGAAAATGTTTTATTGGCTTGATGACAGTGAATTACTTACCAATAATATAAGATTCTGATGCTACCCTTGCTTACCAGTGAGGCTTACCTGGCATGGAAGAAGCCGGTCCATGTTTCTGTAGGCTTTAGATCCCATTTCAATTTTGTTCAACAGCGTTTTATGGAGGGCATGGGACACTCCATTCCATATGGAATAGCTGGGCTCAGAAATGGTCACCACATCATTTTCTTCTGGTTTAATCTCTATAGAAATTGGGTATGGGTCATGATTTTCACATAGCAAAGCAGGAGGTGAGCAATTAAAGCCTGTCAATCCAGAATTTATGGAAGTAAAAATCTCCTGGGTACTGGGAGGCTGCAGAAGACAGAAAGTTCATTAAGCCAGGGATAGCTCTTGTCTTCGAATATGAGAAGCTTCCTCTGAAAAAGTTCATCAAGTCATTCCTATTTGATAGGGACTCAAAATAAAATGTGTTGGTTTGCCATGTTCTACACTTTCCTTCTGGTTGAAAATAATTTATTTACCATGTGAAAAAACTTCAGTTTCTTATATGACTACAGAATACCTGCACTTTTACCTGTGTATGTTGGTTCAAATTCAGCAAATCAACAGCAAATAGTACCCAAGTTTCAATTAGCTGGCTGTTTTTCTGCAGATCTACACAGATCTTTCTTTCTTCCTTCCTTCCTTCTTCCCTCCCTCCCTCCCTCTCTCTCTCCGTCTCTTTCTCCTTCCTTCCTTCCCTCTTCTTCCTCCTCCATCTCTTACTTTTTCTCTTTGCCCATATGCATATGCCTTTAGGCCAGATCCTTCTGTACTGAGTCCCCAGCACCTTAACAACTAAGCCCAGTGCACCTTACCTACTCAACCTTCAGCCCCCCCTGCTCGTGCACCCGCGGGCCAGCAGAGGGCGCCAGAAACTTGGGTACTCAGCAAATAGTACCCAAATTTCAATTAGTTGGGTATCTTTTTCTTTCTTCCTTTATTTTCTCTTTTTCTTTCTTTCATTCCTTACCTCTTCTTCCTCCTCATCTCTTTTTCTCTTTGCCCATGTGTGTATGCCTTCATTCCAAAGGTGGCCAGATCCTTCTGCATTGAGTCCCCAGCACCCTAACAAGCAAGCCCAGTGCACCTTACCTACTCAACCCCCAGCCCCCTAAAAATTATTTATAGGATCTTCCCTGCTCGTGCACCCGCAGGCCAGCAGAGGGCGCCAGAAGAACCTATACAAGGTCCTGCACAGCCTCACTCCTGGGTGGGGCGCACCCATCTCCCCCAGGAAGCTTGCAGGCCTGATGATAGTGGAGGACTGTGCGTCTTCTCATCCCGCCATCCCCCTGCCTTCGGTTCTGTCCCCCGCACCAGCAGCTCGGGGACTCCAGGCGGATGGATGGAAGGTGAGGGGTGGACAGAGGAGGGAAGCGGGGAACCCCAAAATCCCTCCTACTCCCCTTCCTCCCCGCCTCCACCCCACGTGTGAGCAGGACTATGAATTCATAACTGCTTGGGATAAGAAGAGCGCTGACCTGGGAAAACCGTTCCGGGTAGCAGCGCGTCTCTGGCGGAAGTCCCGCCCCTTATGGCTTCGCTTCCAGATCCGCACGGCAGAGAGCAGAGACTTCCGGGCTCGGAGGCACAGAGGCCGCCCTACCATCTCCCTGGCCCCCGCCACGGGGCTGTACACACAAACCCTCTACTCACAGACATATCTTTATCCATTCGTTTCTCACTTCGGAGTTCTTGCTGGTCACTTAAGTCTCATCGGTCCCAAGATGCATTGCGGCAGAGTCCCAGCGGCCTAAGAACTACAAACGTGGCTTCAGAGCAAGGACTACTGGGATTGTATCAGCAAACTACAAAAATGGCGTCAAGGGGGCGCGATGCATCCTGGGATTGCTCGTAGTCCCGAGCCTGCGTCCCTCCTTCTTTGCTACCTGGACCGTGGCCCCTGAATCGCCTACAAATCCCAGAATGCCAGTGTGCTGTTCCCAGCATCATAAACGCTGGATGGTGGAGATGCCACTTGGTCCTCCAGGGCGCATAGAGAAACCCAAGACGGGCGCCGCGTCTTTATCCCTCTTTTCAGAGTCGGCGTAGGTTGATGACGCACTTCCGGCCTGCTTTGTTTCTCCCCCACCCCCTGGCGCGCTGTCAGGGATTGTGAGCTGTCCTGGCGGCGTTTTTGGGGAGATTGTGGCCGCGCGCCCCGCTTTCCGAGAATCTCATCGTGGTATCGGAGGCTGCGATGGCGGCGGCCTGCGCGGTGGTGCTGGCATTGAAAGCAGAAGCGGAGGAGGAAGAGAAGGACCCCGGGGACTGGCGAGACCCCGACACCTCCCGGAGACGCTTCGGGCGGCTGCGCTCCGGGGACGTGTCCGGCCCGGAGGAGGCGCTGAGCCGCCGGCGGGAGCTGTGCCGCCGCTGGCTGCGGCCCGAGCGGCGCTCCAAGGAGCAGATGCTGGAGCTGCTGGTCCTCGAGCAGTTCCTCAGCCTCCTCCCGCGCCGGCTGCGCCACCGGCGCCCCGAGAGCGGGGAGGAGGCGGCGGCCTGGGCGCGCTCCCTGCATCCGGCCTCCCCGCAGGTGAGGACCCCCCCAAACCCCGAGACCGTAGGCGAATGACTCTTCCCGCCGCTGTGTTAAGGGCTCCGAGAGGGAAGGGCTTATTTTGGGGTGTCAGGGTAGAACAAGAGCCACAGTCCAGGCCCAGGAAGGTGCAGCAGGGGTGGGGCTGGTCCCCTTGTTTCCCAATTAGCGGTGAGGAGGAGGTGGACGCCGGCCCTCCCCTTGTCTCCATTCCGCACATTCAGCCTAGTCAAAGCTGCCGGGAGATGCTGGCTAGCTCAGGCTAGTCCCGAAGCCGTGTTTCAGGGGTCCCTGAGTCCAGTCGAGGTGACATGGTACGCTTTGTTACATTGCCACTCTGCTCACCAGCTCCTTGCTCTCAGCAGAAACAGCGAGCACTAACTGAGGTCTTGCGCCTCTCCAGGGCACCCCGACTTTCAAGGCCGAGGCTGAATGTCCAACCCGGGGAGAATGGCAGCAGCTGGCCCCAGCTGCCCGGAACGGCTCATGCGGAAAGAGCATGGAGAACGATGGGAGCACGGCCGTGCAGGTGAGTGAGGCTTCTCTGACGCCCTGTGGTCCACGTGGCTCTAGTGAACCAGGGTCTCCTCCCGGATGCTGTGATAAGCTTCCTTCCCAGAAGGCCCCAGTTCCTGTCCTCTTGCCTCTGGAACCCCTCTTCTTCCCAGAATGCCCCAGTTCCCACCCCACCCCTGCCTCCCTCTCCCTAAGCGCCCAGGGGAACAGATCTTATAAGTCGACCCCCCCCATCCCCCGACCCCACCAAATCCTGGGCTGGGCCCATTTTCTCTCTGCTCACATTCTCCCATTTCAGGCCTGGAGAACCAAGCTGTCTGGAACCCCGACCTGATCCCAAAGCAGGAGGAAGACTGCAAGGAGGAGGCCAAGCTTGCACAGGCCTGGGTACAAGGCACGTACACAATTCCCCCCCACACCCAGACAAACCCCCAAAAGATGCTGTTCTACCACTGCCACAGCTCCAGGGTTCTCCAGGAGAGCCAGGGCACATGGCCACCTAGCACGACCAAGGAGGAAGGGCTTTGGAGAAGTGGAGAGCCAGGGCGCATGGCTACCTCTCAGTTCCCCTGTGAGGCCAAGGAGGAGGGGCTTTGGAGAAGTGACAACTTTGAGGAGGTTACAACAGCCCCTGCCCTTGCTCAGGATCAACTGCACCACTTTTGTGAAGTAGTCCCCACTGGAGAACAAGTTTGCTTTGGGGAGTGGTACTCGGCTCATGTCCTCCATCTGCTACATTGAGTCGGAAAACAACTGATGAGCCATGCTAATCTCACTTCCCTTCCTTCCTCCCTCCACTTCCTCCTTCATCCCTTCATCTCCATCCTTTCCTTTCCAGCCCCTGAGTCTTCTTAATTCATGTAGGAAGCATTTCCTTCTGACTGCCTTGAAGCAGTTGACTGTGTGTGTTTACTGAGAGGTCGTAGGTGGACTGGACCTTACTATGGTCGCAGATGTAGTCCCTGAACGTGAGCTGCAAGTCAGCCCCTCAGGCCAGTGTGGTGCACAGGCCTGTAATTCTAGCTTGACTTTGAGACCAGTATGGGGTTCACAGCAAGTCGGAGGCCACCCTGAACTCTGTGTAGGAGGCTCTTCCCTGACAGAGGGCAAGCCAGCCTTCAGCAGGAGCAGTTGTGCAGTGCAGTGAGCCCATGAAAATACTCAAGCCTAAGTCAAAGGACAGCCTTACGACGTTAAAAGTAATGGTGCGTACACGACTTACCTCCATAAATGTAGCTAACATTGCCTGTGGATTTCAGAATTGAAATGGATTTTATAAACATATAGATCAGTTTTATTTGGCGGGGGTTTATGGGGCAGCTTGGAAAATGCTGCTGTTTTTGTCTGTGAGGACAGTGTAAACTAGGTTTTCTCCTTCATCAGGTGGGTGAGCAAGCACATTAAGAAACCAATTCACTCCACAGTCCTCAGCTTAGGCTGGCACCCCAACAACATTTTGCTGGCTGCAGGGTCATATGACTTCAAATGCAGGTGAGGATAAATGGGCACTGCCTGTTGCGCAACACTGACAGGTACCCATTGGGCTCCTTTATTTGCAAAGTACAGTACCCTGTGAGCAGCTCAGTGATAAAGGGAACTTCCTGTTCTAGAAAAGGAGCTAGGGCTGGGATGTGGCTCAGCAGGTAGACAACTTGCTGAGCTGGTTAATGTCCCCTAGCACTGCAGAAGCCCGGCAGGTGCTGCACGCATGTAAACCCAGCACTGCATGTTTACATGATTAGAGGCTCAGTTATAGACCAAGACTGAGGGCAGCCAGGTATATGAGACTCCGTCTCAAGAAAGAGTAAAAGAACAAGTGAACTGATGCACAGTTATGAACAGAGCAAAAGATATGATGGACTCAGCCATGGGGTTAGCAGGAGCTGCAGCAGGTCGCAGGGTGCAGCAGGCTGGCCGGTACAGCGAGGGGTCTTAGGCACAGTTGGTAGTCTGGAGTGCAGGTGAGCTCATGCTATGACCATCCGTCCATCTCTTTCAGCCTGTCCGTCTCAGTTTTTAAGTCAATTGATTTTATTTATCTCTGTGCATGTGGGTATGCACGGTTGGCTCACCCTGGTGTCCCTGATCTTGGGATGAAGGCTCTGTAGGGAGTCTCTCTGTTTGTTTCCTTTGGGGTTGTGGATTGAGATGCTCCCGTCACTTCTGAGCTTGGAAGAAGAAAGCAGTTCTTTGGGTCTGCATCTGCTGAGCCCTGTTCTGTCCCTACCAGCCCAATGCTGAGGCTGTGGCCTTTCCTCCGCCCTCCCTCCCTGTCTTCCTTTTGCTGCCTTCTCCTCCCTCTCCTTCTCTCTCCTCTATCCCTCTTTCTTCCCTTTCCCTTACTTCTCCGCTCACCCTCTCTCCTCTCTCCCTTTCCCTCTCCCTTCCCCTCCTTCCACCTCCTCTCCCTCTTCTCTCTCTCCCTCTTTCTCCCACTCTCCCTTCCTCTCTGTGCCTCTCCCCTTCTTTATCCCTTTCTCTCTTCCCCCTCTCTCTCTTTCTCTCCCTCTCTTTTCTCCCTTTCCCTCTCTCTCAGTCCCTCTCTCTCCTACTCTCTCTCCCTTCCTCTCTCTCTCCCTCTCTCTCCCTTCCTCCTTTTCCTTCTCCCTCTCCTCTGACACCAGATGGCTGTGAGCCACCGTGTGAGTGCTGGGACTCGAACGCAGGACCTCTGGAAGAGCAGCCAGCACTCTCAACCTCTGAGCCATCCCTGCAGCCCCCCTGACCTTGAACTTGTAGCCTTCTGGCCTCTACCTTCAGATGGCTAGGGCTCCACGCAAGTACAAGTACCCAGTGTATGTGGCTTTGGGGACCTGGCCAGGGCCTGATGTAGTCTTGGGCCTACCAGCTGGGCCACATCCTGGGTGAGTGAGCCCTCCCACTCTAGGACAGAGTCTCGTCATGTGGCCCTGAAGGATCTGGAGCCTACTGCACCCCCAGCCATCTGTCGGTGTGGGGCTTGGGGGAATGGCCTCACTCTCTCCATGGACCTCATGGTCTTGCTCTTCTTTTAGCCAGGTGTCCATTTACAAGGTGGACCAGCAGGACAGTCGAAAATTATGCACCACTGGCATCGATGGGGCCATGATGATCTGGGATTTCAAGGTATGTCTCTCCAGTGGCAGTTGGCAGCACTGGGGTGCAGCCCGGGCCATGCATGCACTATCCACTGGGCCGCCTTACCACAGTGCCTGGCAGAAGAGCTGGCCCCAGAGTTCCTAAGACAAGGGGAGCACAGTCCCTGGCAGGTGGGTGGGTGGTGGTTCTGAGCCACCCTCATCATCAGGAAAGCTTGGTGCCGTGTTGAAGCCAGCAGCCCACACAGCTGTGCACAGACACAGCTTCTCAGTTTACACAGTTGGCTATGGGCTCGGTCCTGGAATGCACAGGTTTGGGAGGCTGAAGCTGAGGGATTGCTCTGAGCTTGGTGCTAGCCTGAGCTAGATGATAGAACCTTACCCCACACACACCAAAAAATAATGCAATGAGCCGAGAAGATAGAACATGCACGCAACACACAAACACACACACACACTCATACATGCAACAAGTGTGATAATACAAAAAGTAGTATAGGGCCTGGAGTGATGGCTTAGCAGTTAAGAGCACTCGCCTAGACCTCAGAATTTGGTTCCCGACACCCCCTTGGCAGCTCACGACCAGGCCCATGAAATCTGATGCTCTTCCACCTTCCACAGACACCAGGCACACATGTGATGTATGCAAAATTACGAACATACATACATACATACATGCTTACATGCATATATACATAAATTAGCTGGGTGGTATAGCACACCTGTGACGCCAATACTCAAGGAGGCAGAGGCAGGGGCATCTCTGTGAGATCAAGGCCAGCCTGGTCTACAGATCAAGTCCAGGACAGCCAGGGCTATGTAGAGAGACCCTGTCTCAAAAAAAAAAAAAAAAAAAAAATTGATATAAATAAATCCTGAAATAAAGGTCCACACTTAGGGACACATGTCTTTAATTCCAGGAGTCAGATGAGGATTGGTCTCCATGGAGTTGGAGGCAGCCTGGTATACAGAGTTCCAGGCCAGCCAGACCAGGCAGTGAGGGGAAAAAGTGGGAGGGAAGGAAGGCATGGAGGGAGGGAAGAAAGGGAGAGGGAAGGAAGGAAGGAGGGAGGGAGGGAGGAAAGAAAGGAGGAAGGCTGTGTAGCCGGAGGTGATGTGAGCTCTTGGGGGAAGGAGATTACATGCCCTGAGGCCAGGGAGTACAGCAGTGTGGCAGAGAGCCAAGGTCTCCAGGGCTGACAGAGCTCTGCTTTCTCCAGACCCTGGAGTCATCCATCTAAGGCCTCCTCAGCATGTGAGGAGGAGCTACTCATACTAGGACCGGGGCTCCTTAAACAAAGTAACATGTCTTGGACATAGTGATATTCACTTTATAAAATATATACTTTAAATATTCAAACTGTATGAGCAGGGACAGCAGAGAAAAAAGCAAAATAGCATCTGGTCCATTATTACAGTGAGTAATTTTTTATGGATGAGAGAGGAAAAATGTTCAGAGGCACGTAGAAGAATTTAGATCAGAGAGAAAAAGAAGCAGACTTGATATGACCAAGACTGTCTCAAAGAAAATAGAGAATATTAGGAGAAAAGTAGAGGTAGCTTTGACAGAGACAAAGTATGCTTTCATCAATGCACAGGCTGGACCTAGGGCCCCCCCTCACTTTAGCGCGTGTGCAGCTTGGTCAACATGTGGGTCCCTTAAGAATTGGACTGAGAGCTTTCACTGACTGTTGCTTACCCTTAGTTCCCTTTCCCCTAGCCGGGATATCTTGCCTGTCCTTATTGAGAGAGCATGCTCTTAGTCCTGCCTCATGTGATATGTCAGGGTGGGTTGGTACACATAGTAAACCTCTCTGAAGAGAATGAGGTCATGGGGGAGGGAATAATGATGGTGGGACTGTGAGGAGAGAAGGGATGGGTGCCTGTGATGAAGATATGAAATTAATTAATTAATTGGTGGAAAGAAAGACAGGGTAATTTCTAGAATATTTAGAAAATTAGGATAGTGCAGAAAGAGATGAGGCTGTTTGGGAAGGGACAGGAATCTACATGGGTGTTTTGAGGTGTATAACAAGTACATTTACTCCCCCTTCAGGCATCCCAGAAGCCATCATGGGTGTTAATATCCTGATAGGAGCCACAGGTTAGTAGAGAGCAGTATGTTCCTTTTGTCACAGCAAGAAAAATGGTTATTTTGCTGGACAAGGACTATTTCACTAATTCTGGATGAATGCTGTTTTTGGTATGTGTGTTTGTTTGTCTGTTTTTGTTGTTGTTTGTTTCTAATCACCAGAATTCCTTTGATACTGCATGTTGAGCAGGTCCAGGACTGACATTTTTGGATAATTGCACTTCGTGGGACCTAACAAGTTTAAACTTGTTTTTTAAATTATTTAATTAAATAGTGTAATCAGGAGAGCCTGATTAAACTATTCCCACCTATTATGTCCTTTTAAAAAGTAATGGGTTTAGTTATCACATGCCACAATAGAGATTTCTTTCTGATACGTTTTTATTTCCCATACTCAAATGTGTCATATTTTTAAAATTATAATTGTTTGGCAGAATATCTTTATGAAGAACCTCACAGTCTGGTAGAATTGTGCGATCTTAAAGAGAACTGTATAATTACATGTATTAATGAAATTATACACTTTGCAGAAGTCAAATCATTACTATCACCAAATACAATCACCATAAAGACAGGTAATTCTAATTTTGAATGGTTTGTTCATGGTTGTTATATGTCCAAAGTATACTACATATTTTATTACTAAATGTATAGAGCATCTCCCATGTTTCAGTTATAATTATTTGTGTATCTAGGATTAATATATAAAATTTACTGTATACTAATAAGCATGTGTACTCCTCTCCACTCCTCCAAGCTTTCTGACTTCTCTGTACATGAAGCTTTCTGACCATATCTCAATAAAGCACATTCATCTTTAAAGTATTCTATGATTTTTGCATGTGTTAGACTCTAAGGTTCACAGTTTTAATGATTTTGCATGCAGCCTTTTTTTACCTGGGCCTTTAACAGATTAAAAAATTAGGAATTAATAATCTTTGGAGATGAATATAAATTTCCTGATATTTTTACATTGCTGTGTTTTAAATATTATTATTATTATTATTATTATTATTATTTCAATTTATTCAAATTATATTGTGGCTGTGGCCCTCTCCCTCATCTCCAATCTCACTCTCTTTCCCTCTTCTCCCCCTGCACTCCTCCCCTAGTTCACTGTTAGGGAAGGTTGTCCTCCCCTTTTATTTGACCCTGTACAAGTATTCCCCCTATTTGACCCTATATAAGTATTCCTCCTATTGTTGTGCTGATATCATTATAGTTATCTAACCTTCTATCTAACATCTGTTCTCTGTCTACTGTCTATATCATATATCTATTACACACGCATACACACACACAGTTTTGAATATGTTATTTCTTCAAAACACATGTGGCTCAATTTTTTTTTTTTAAATCAATGTCTTAAAGTCAAAATTTGAAATGCAAGTGTCACTTTGTCAGTTATGGCCTGAGCCTTGGAATGTTGACATCACAGTGGTTTCTCCGCCTGACTGCTACAGAATGTTTACACTTCAGTGGTTTGTCTACAAACTGCTGTAGCCATTTTGGTTAGTGCCAGGAAAGAAAAGGATAATTTTGTGCCCAGTGAAAGGTTCTCCATTCCGGGCTCCACTGTAAAGGTATTTTAAAATGATCATTATGATTTTTATGCTATACTAATGGTTGCAGGAAGTGGTCTGTCTTGATTTCTCTAGAACCTAAGATCTAATTCTTAACAGTTGTTTCATGAAAAGCTACTCCTGTTAGCAGTAGTCAGTACCGTTCCCCCAAAGAAACAAAGTTACCATGATTGAGAGTATGCTCTGAGTTATTATACAAGAGAATGATATCCATGTATCTTCAAAACTATATACCCAATATATGAGAGATTATTTTCTCTTTCATCTAGTTGTTTTACCCACTATGCCAACAAAGTTTTGTTGGAAAGTGCTCAGATTTCAGCCCCAAATTCAACAACTTTCTAGTTTCAAACATATATTTCTCAATATGTGAACACTGGTTCTGCTAGATAGGAATGACTTTCTAGACATACTCATTTAATTTCAATTTTATCATGAAACTGCATTGGCAATATTTTATAAAATACCTTTACATTATTGCTGGATGCATTTGATGACAACCTTGGCTGATGTCTCTCTTTGACTGTTCAATTCACAGGGATCTTTACTCCTTCCCAAGTAAAAACTATGGCTTGTCAGTACATATTCCTTGAATGAAATAAAATGATTTAGGCATAGTAGTATTCACTTAATAAAATATATACCTTAAATATTCCAACTGTATGAGCAGGAACAGTAGACAAACCAGTAAAATAGTAGCCACTCCATTATTACAGGAATTAATTTTCTTATGGGTCAGAAAGGAAAATGTTCAGAGGCACCTGGAAGAGTTCATAGCACAGAGAAAAAGTAGCAGACTTGATATGACCAAGACTGTCTAGAAGAGAATGGAGAATATTAGGAGAAAAGTAGAGATAGCTTAGACAGAGACAAACTATGCTTTCATAATTGCACAGGCTGGACCTAGGTGCACCTATACATATGTAGCAGATGTGCATCTTGGTCAGCATGTGGGTCCCCTAACAATTGGACTGAGGGCTGTCTCTGACTCTGTTGCTTGCCCTTAGTTTCCTTTCCCCTAGCTGGGTTGTCTTGCCTGTCCTTAGTGAGAGAGGAAGGAAGCTCTTAGTCCTACCTCATGTGATGTGTCAGGGTGGGTTGTTACACACAGTGAGCCTCTCAGAAGAGAAAGAGGGAATGGGAGAGAGGAGAATGATGGTGGGACTGTGAGGAAAGAAGGAACGGGGCCTGGGATGAAGATGTGAAATTTATATCTAAATTAATTTGTATAAAAAAAGGGTATTTCTAGACTATTCAGGAAATTAGGATACTACAGAAAGAGATGAGGCTCTTTGGGAAGGCACAGGAATCTGGACGTGTGTTTTGAGATGTATAACATGTCCATTTACTTCCCCTTCAAGGAACCTGGAGGCCACCATGGCTGTTGATATCCTCATAGGAGCTACAGGTCAGTAGAGAGCAATTTGTCCCTTTTGTTGGAGCAAGGAAAATGGCTATTTTGCTGGACCAAAACTTTTACACAAATTCTTGATGAATGCTGTTTTGGTATGTGTGTTTGTTTGGTTTTTTGCTTGTTTCTTTCTAATCACCAGAATTTCTTTGAAAATGCATGTTGAGCAGGTCCAGGACTGGTATTTTTGGATATTTGCACTCCCTGGGACCTAAATAGTTTATACTATTAAGACAGCCTGATTACTTTCTTTACACATATTTATTACTATTTTGAAAATAATGGGGTTAGTTACCATGGGGCACTATAGAGATTTCCTTCTAATGTGTTTTTATTTCCCATACTCAAATGTATCATATTTTTTAAATCGTAATTATTCAGCAGAATATCTTAATGAGGAACCTAACAGTCTGATAGAGTTTTGCTATCTTAATGAGAACTGTATAATTACACATATTAATGATATTACACACTGTGCAGAAGGCAAAAATTATTACTATCACCAAAATACAATCATTTTAAAGACAGGTATTCTAATTTTGAATGATTTGTCCATGACTATTATATGTCCAATGTATACTACATTTCTTTATTATGAAACATACAGAGTATCTCTCATGTTTCAGTCACAATTCTTTGTGTATCTAGGATTAATATATAAAATTTACTATATACTAGTAAGCACGTGCACTCCTCTCCACACTTTAAAACTTTCTGACTTCTCTGTGCATGAAGCTTTCTGACCTTATCTCAGTAAAGCACATTCATCTTTAAAGTATTCTATGATTTTTGCATGTGTTAGACTCCAAGGTTCACAGTCTTAATGATTTTGCATGCTACCTCATTTAACATGGACCTTTAACAGGTTAAAGAATTAGAAGTTGATAATCTTTGGATATGAATATAAATTTCATGATTTTTTTACATTACTGACTTTTAGTATTCATTTTTATTATCATTATTACATTTTTTCAAATTTTATTGCAGTTGGGCCTCCCTCCCTCATCTCCTCCCAATCCCACCCTCTTCTCTTCTCCCCGTATGCCCCTTCCATAGTGCACTGATAGGGAAGGTCCTCCTCCCCTTCTATTTGACCCTAGTCTGTCAAGATGTTTTATACAAGTATTCCTTTTATTTTTGCACACATATTATTACAGTTATCTATCCTGCTATCTAACATCAATCATCTATTATCTCTTTCATATATCTTTTATACACACACATGCATATGGTTGTAAAAATGTCAGTCCAAACATGTGGTTCAAGAATTGTTCAAAATCAATGTTTTAAAGTCAACAGTTTCAAAGAATGAAATGCATGTCATGTTGTCAGTTATGGCTTGAGCCTTGGAATGTTGACATCACGGTGGTTTCTCCCCCTGACTACTACAGAATGTGTACACTTCAGTAGTTCATCTCTAAACTGCTGTAGCCATTTTTGCTTAGTACCAGAAAAGAAAAGCTTAATTTGTGCCCAGTGAAAGGTTCTCCATTCCAGGCTCCACTGTAAAGGTATTTTGAAATGACTATTATGGGTCTCATGATAGACTAATGGTTTCAGGAAGCATTATGTCTTGATTCATTCAGATTATGTAAACCCAACTTCTTGAAAAGCTACTCATATTACAATTTAGTACCATTCCCCAAAAGAAAGGAAAAAAATACCTGAAGTACGCTTTGAGCTATAAAGGAGAAAGGTGTTTGTATATTTTCAAAACTATATCTGACCAAGTTATGAGTGAGGACTATTCTCTATACCATCTAATTATGGTACTCATCCTGACTACAAGTATTTGTTTTAAATTTGTGTCAGATTTCAACTTTAAAATCTCAAAAGCTCTCTGGTTTTCAACAGACTTTTATTGTTTCTGACATATTTTGTGTTCTTTGGCACCTAAATCTCAATATTTTGATATAGATTCAGATTAGACAAGAACTGTTTTCCAAACATGTTCTTTTACTTTCAGTTCTGTTATCATGAAACTGAATTAGTACTATTTTTAACATACCTTTACATTACATACCTTTCATTTATGTGCATATTGAAAACCATTGACTGCTGTCTTTCTTTGACACTTTCATTCATTTCATTAAGTGCTTTCTAACTAAAATCTCTGGGGTCTCTGTATACATTCCTTAATTTTAGCAGAGTAATGGTCACTTTTACAGATATATTTTAAATACTCAATTATATGATCTGGATAACAGAAAAAAACACCAAATCTTAGATGATGACAGGAAAGAATTTTATTATGGATAAAAGAGGAAAAATGTTCAGAGGATTCTAGAAAAGTTCAGACCAGAAAGGAGAAAAATACACTTCATGTTACCAAGCTGTCTGGGAGAAAAGAAAGAATATTAAAATAGAAAAGTGGAGATAACTCAGACAAGTAAAGTAACTGACTTCATAAAGAGATAGAGAGTAATCCTAGAATATTTTGGGGAGTTAGCAGAGTGTAGGCTTGTTTGGGAAGTGACAGGAATACATGTGTGTGTTCTGAGATGTATAACAAGTACTTTTACTCCCCTTCACTTGACCTGGAGGCCAGCATTATTGCTGATATCCTCATATCACAGGTTAGTGGAGTGCCGTATGTCCCTTTTGCCAGAGGCAAGGAAAATGACTTCTCTTGCTGTATAAGAACTGTCTCAAAAATTCTTGATGAATATTGTTTGTTATCTGGTGTGTCTATTTTTGTTGTGTTTGTTTGTAACCCCATAAGTCTTTCTATACTCCATCTTGAGATGGACAAAGATGGCCATTTTTGGATATATGTGCTCCCTACTGACTAGTTTAAACCATTAGAAAAACCTGATTATTTTCTTCATGTCTATTTACATTCACTTACAAAGTAATGGATTTATTTAGTTATGGTGTTTCAATGCCAATACATAGATGTATATCAGTATTTCTTTTTTTTACTGCATTCTAATGATTCAGCCATTTGAAAGAATTACTGAGTAGAAAATCTTTATGAAATAAAATAAAATCTTCATATAAAGTATACAATTTGGTAGAGTTTTTCTATCTCAATACTCTAAAATTATACATATTAAACTACACAGTTTAGAGAAGGTACAGTTTACTATCAACAAAATTCAAGCATTTAAAGAAATAGGCATTCTAATTTTACATGATCTGTTCATGATTATCATGTGTCTAAGGTTATACTATATATTTAATCATGAGATTTACCGAGTATCTTCCAAGTTGTTTCAGTTACAATTTTATGTGTCTTTAGCCTTTACTATATACTAATAAGCAAGTATCCTCCTCTATAGACATCAGTGCTGTCTGACTTTCTTGTGCATGAAGCTTTCTGACTATCTCAGTAAAGCACAGTCCCTTGAAAAACCTATGATTTTTACATCTGTTAGACTCTAAAGTTCACAGGGTTAATGACATCTCCATGCTGCCTTTTTCAGGTGGAACTTTGATAGGTTAAAAGCATTAGGAATTAATAAATGGGGATGAATATACATTTCACCATGTTTTGTACCAAGTATTTTGCCTCTTATTACACACATATTACATTAGGGTGAACAATGACATCCATGTTGCTACTCCACTGTCCAATTTTTAGGGGTCATCTACTTTGGCCTTCATTTAATGTTTGGCATCAATCTGGCTTTTTTTGTGAATCACTCTAGTATTTGAGTATTTCTTTTTCTCTCCAATATGTTGCTTTGCAATGTGCTTCCTGCTTTTATTTTTAAATCATGAATAATATTGGTAAACCTCATGAATAATGGATAGTCTTTATTACTCAAATTTTAAAAATGATTTTAGTTGAAATACAACTACTTTATTCACCCCCTTCTTCACTCTGAACAAGTGGTTCTCAACTTGTTGGTCCTGAACCTTTTGGAGATGGCATATTTGATATCTTCCTATCAAACACTTAGAACTCATAACAGTAACAAAATTACAGTTATAAAATATCAATGAAATAATTTTATAATGATAAACCATAATAACCATAAAATATTATGGTTGTATTCTATGACATGAGTAACAGTATTAAAGTGTTAACCATTGATCTATATCCTACCAGCTATACTTCTTCCAACTTGAGTCTTCTCATGACTCTCAAGTTGATCACTTCTGGGGAAAAAAAAAAGCCTATTTCTCCAATCTATTCCCAATACATCTCTTCCTAAGTGGCCTCTTCCTTTCTATTACATTTTAAGTATGTTTGTAGCTCAACAGAATCCTGCTTTGGGAATTGAGCCTGTGTTTTAAAACTATGCACCCTTTGAAATATAGTATGGATATCAGTCTTGTTATTATCTACGGAATATCTGTTCTGTTAGGTCGAGACCTGTCCCAGGAGAATCCATATTTACCCACATGGATGCCTATGAGGAGTTCACCTCCGATGAAATATACTGAACCTTGCTATGCCAAGGCCACATGAAACTCAGAAGAGACAAAAGAAGAGAAAAAACTACATCTCTCCTTGTTCAATGATGTTTTGGTTGTGTCTAATAAACTGTGAGTATGTCCCTCATGCCTGCCATACTATTAGAGGCTACACTTTGATTAGGCTTTACGGTACAGAAATAAAATAGTTTTTTTAATTTATGTTTTGCTTTATAATTCATTATTTCCCCATTTTATTTCTTATTACACATCATCCCATGTTCTTACTTGGTCTCTTTTAAAATCATAGCTTATTTTTTAATTAATTGTTGTTATACAAATATATATATATTAAGGTATATACACACACACTTTTGCATTGTCACATATGAGCATGGAGGTATTTCCTGGGACCACATCACATATAATCTCCAGAGGCCATAATCATAGCCTTCATATCATTTTGAAAGGTATAAAATTGGTCCTGACCTCATCAAGTACATATTTTAAGGGGTATTCTCATAAGTATGTAAATAGATTTTAGGAAAGACATCAATAAAAGTCTACTCAGTTTGGGGGGTAAATTTTCTGGACATCAATGAGTAATATTCCTGAAGATCTACTTAATAAATTGTGAGAAAAATGAAAAGTGAAGGAGAGAGTTTTTCTATACATTATAGAGACAACCAAATGCATCCAATTTTCTCTCAACCCTGAGAGAAAACTCTCAACGCTCAACATTTTTCTTTTTCTGTAAGTTCCCACCCTAGAAAATGGTGACTTGGTGTCTGACCAATGCAGGCCTAAAATAAGTGAAGGGCCTAGCTGTCTGTCCAATTTATTCATCTTTCTTGTCATTTCTACTCAGCTCCCCTTTACTCTGCAGTTTGAAATCCTTATTTTATTTTAAAAGATATTAATCAACTTAATTGAAATAAAAAAATACTGATCATTTTCCATCGATTTGTGAAACAGGTGAATTTCACTTTGACTTTTGAGGATAATGGAAACTAAAATGGGTGGTTTTCTTAAAAGAAGATCTGTTTGTTCCCCTTACCTTTGGTTGAATTGCAAAAGCAGTTAAAACTGTTTTGAGATTATCATTTATATTATGAAAAGAGAATTATCAAGGTGATAAGAGATGATTGTCATTTTTCCATTTTCAGTGCAGATTATTTCTAATCAGAAATATTACAATTAGAAGTTACAGGTTTTATTAAGTATTACTTCTGGGAGGGGGATCCAAGATTGCAGCAACCAACATGCACCATATCTGAAGGGCACAGGATCTGAAACTCCGAAATTGGTGAGTGGAGGTGCTGATGAACCTAGAAAAATGACATCAAGGCTTCCAGGGAGAAAGGGGACTAACTGTGAACTGAGACAATTTAAATTCATGTCACCTGCGACTCCTGGGACTTCACCAGGAACTTCTCTGCCGACGTCTCCTGGGGACTCAATCCCTAGGTGTTTCCCCTTATCCACCTCCCTACTCTCTCCTTGGCAGAGGCAGCAGAAGTGGCCCACAGTGCCCACCACAGAGCATAGTGTCCAGCCCACAATGCTGGCTGTTCTTAGCAAAGAAACCTGGCTCAGGATGTGGGACAGAGAATACTCAACCCCTACCACCACCAGGCACTACTCTGGGACCGGCTGCTATTATCCTTCCCTCGCAGAGGGGGAGGCTATGGAGGCAGCCTGCAGCATCTGCCACAGAGCACAGTGTCCAGCCCCCAGTGCCGCGGCTCCTAGAACAGCCCACAGTGCTGGCGGGCACCAAGTTCTGTGGCTACCAACACCACTGAGCTGACTATTAACCTACATTCACATTTGCCCCACCAGGATCAAATCTGAGAGTAGAGAACAAGGGGAACCTCTGCTTTCAGATTGGCCCTGCTAGACAGTGAATGTGCCTTCAAGTGAGTGCTTGCAGAGCCCCAAATCCAGTGACCCTCTATGCAAGCAGCCAGACATCAGATCCCTACCACCCATGTCCCTATTGTGGGCAACATAGCGATTCTTGGGATAGTGTTCTCAACATTGAAACCTCTGCTCTCCAGGTCTACCAGTGAATTCCAGGCAAACAATTCCTGGAGCCCAGATAGACTTGTATACCAGTGGCCTGTAGGCCACTGAGGTAGTCAGAGAATCTGTGCCTAAGCACTGCACCCAGTAACAGCACCTGTGAATAGTGGCAGCATCACATTCCTCCCTTAGGTATAGCAGAAACACCAATGCACGCTCTCAAACCGGTGGACCTCTCTCATCTTCCTCAAAAAAAAAAAAAAAAAAAAATCCAGACAAAAAAATTGACCCAGTCTGAAGTACAGACTCCAGGAAAAAACAGTGAGGGTTGCAGATAAGCAGATGGTCAGAGGCTGGGGTGAGAACACACACAACAAAAAGCACGACATCATGGCTTCACCAGCAACCCCCAAAATCAATGGACATTTCAGTTTATCAGAAACACAAAAAAACGACTTTAAAAGTATGTTTATCCAGTTATTAGAGGCACATAAAGAGGAAATAAATCTCTCAGAGAAATAGACACACAAATAGAGGCACATAGGAAGGAAATGGACAAAGCTCTCAAAGAAATACAGCCAAACAAGTAGGGGCACAATTAGTGACATACAAAGAGGAAACAAACAAACAAAAATAGAAGCCATCATAGAAAGGTAGGAATCCACATTCAAACAGATAAAGGAAACGGTATAAGACATGAAAACAGAATTAGAGTCAATAAAGAAAACAAAGGAAATCCTGGAGCTGGAGAACTTAGAGAAAAGAACAGGAACCACAAAGGTAAGCATCACCAATAGAATACAAGAGGTGGAAGAGAGAATCTCATCTGTTGAAGATACATTTGCAGAAATTGATACGTGTCTCAAAGAAAAAGTAAAATCAGAAAAGTTCCAAACACAAAAAGTACAAGAAATCAAGGACACCATGACAAAATCTAATAATAGGAATAGATGAAAAAGAAGATACCAGGCTCCAAGGTCCAGAAAATATTTTCAAGAAAAATTTTCCAACTTAGAGATGTCCATAAATATCCAAGAGGCATACAAAAAACCAAATAGACTAGACAAGAAAAGAAACTCCTCGTGTCACATCATAGTCAAAACGCTAAACCTACAAAACAAAGAAAAAATACTAAAAGCAACCAGAGAAAAAGGCCAAATAACATATAAAGGTAGACCTATCAGAACTACACCAGATTTCTCAAACTATGAAAGCCAGAAGGGCCTGGGCAAGTGTCATGGAGACTCTATGAGACCACAAATGTCAACCCAGACTAATATACCCTGCAAAGTTTTCAATCAACATAGATGGAGAAAACAAAATATTCCATGACAAAACTAAATTTATGCAATATCTACACAGCAAACCACCCCTACAGAAGATACTAGAAGGAAAACTCCAATCCAATGAAAACAACTTCACCCAAGAAAACATAGGATATAGATGAGTACAAAACAAAAAATCAAAAGAATAAAAGTAACGAAACAGTATCACCACCAATCCCAAAACAAAAGAAATTCACATTCATTGGTCACTATTAATTATCAACAAAAGTGTACTCAACTCGTCAATAAAAAGACACAGACTAACAAAATGGTTGCAGAAACAGGATTGAACATTCTGCTGCATCCAAGAAACACACCTCTGCAACAAACATAAACACTATCTCTGAATAAAAGGGCTGGAAAATAAAGGTTTTTCAAGCAAATGGACCCAGAAACAACCTAGGGTAACTATCTAATAAAATAGACTTTAGACCAAAATTAATCAAAAAAGATGAGGGGCACTACAGTCTAATCAAAGGAAAAAAATCTACCAAGACGACATCACAATTCTGAACATCTATGCCCCAAATGCAAGACCGCCTACATTTGTAAATGAATGAAATATTATTAAAGCATAAATCACTCATTGATTCCAACACTTTAATAGTCAGAGACTTAAACAATCTATTGTCACCAAGGGAAAGATCATCTAGAGAGAAAACAAATGGGGGAAATAAAGGCACTTACAGAGGTCCTAAAGCAAATGGACCTAATACATGTCTACAGAACTATTCATCCGAATTCAAAAGAGCACCTCATGGGACCTTCTCCAAAATAGACCATATAGTTGGTCACAAAGCAAGTCCTAACAGATACAAGAAGATTGAAATAATCCCTTGCATTCTATCTGACCAATATGGACTAAAGCTGGACCTCAACAAGAATGGAAATAGCAAAAAGCCTACTCACTCATGGAAACTGAACTCAATGACAGCTGGGTTAGGAAGAAATAAAGAAATAAATTAAAGACTTCCTAGAATTCAATGAAAATGAAGGTACAGCACCCAAATTTATGGGACACAAAGCAGTGCTAAGAGGAAAATTCATAGCACTAAGTGCCTTCAAGAAGAAATTTGTAGATATACCACAATTTGTGCATCCATTTCTCCACTGAGGGGCAACTGGGCTGTTTCCAGCTTCTTACAAATAAAGCTGCTACAAAAATGGTTGAGCAAATGTCCTTATTGTGTACTTGAGCCTCTTTTGGGTATATGCCTAGCTGGGTCTTGAGGAAGCACTATTCCTAGTTGTCTGAGAAAGCGCCATATTGCTTTCCAGAGTGGTTATACAAGTTTACATTCCCACCAGGAGTGGAGGAAGGTCCCCCTTTCTCCACAACCTCTCCAGCATGTGTTGGAGAGGTTGTGTTTTTTAATCTTAGTTAAAAACTTAATCTTGAGTTTTTAATCTTAGCCATTCTGATGGGTGTAAGGTGAAATCTTAGGGTTTTTATTTGCATTTCCCTGATGGCTAATTAGGGTGAGCATTTCTTTAAGTGTTTCTCTGCCATTCGATATTTTTCTATTGAGAATTCTCTGTTTAGCTCTGTACTCCATTTTAAATTGGATTACTTGATGTTTATGCTGTTTAACGTCTTTAGTTCTTTATATATACTGGATATTAGTCCTCTGTAGGCTGTCGTTTTGTTTTGACAACAGTGTTCTTTGCTTTACAGAAGCTTTTCAGTTTCATGAGGTCCCATTTATTGATTGTTGCTCTTAGAGAAATTGTGGTATATCTAAACAATGGAATATTACTAAGCAATAAAAAACAGGAAAATCATGAAATTTGCAGGTAAATGGTGAGATCTGGAAAAGATCATACTGAGTGAGTTATCCCAGAAGCAGAAAGATGCACACGGTATATACTCACTCATATAGACATATAGTATAGGATAAACCTAGTAAAATCTGTACACCTAAAGAAACTAATCGAGAGGGAGGACTCTTGCTAAAATGCTCAATTCCTATCCAGAAAGGCAAAGAGTGTGGACATCAGAAGAAGGAGAAAAGATGGAACAAGTCAGGAGCCTGACACAGAGGACCTCTGAAAGGCACTGCCCTGCAGACTATCAATGCAGATGCTGGGACTTATGGCCAAACTTTGGGCAGAGTGCAGGGAATCTTAGGAAAGAAGTGGGAAACAATAAGATCTGGAGAGGACAGGAACTCCACAAGGAGAGCAACAGAACAAGAAAATCTGAGCACGGGTCTTTCCTGAGAATGATACTACAACAAAGGCTATGCATGGAGATAACCTAATACTTCTGCACAGATGTAGCCCATGGCAGTTCAGTATCCAAGTGGGTTCCATTTTAAGAGGAACAGGGACTGACTCTGACATGAACTGATTGGCCTGCTTTTTAGTTACCTCCCCCTGAGGGGGAAGCAGCATTACCAGGCCACAGAAGAAGACAATGCAGCCACTCCTGATGAGACCTGATTGACTAGGATCAGAAGGAAGGAAAAGAAGACCTCCTCCTGAGGGGGAGCAGCCTTACCAGGCCATAGTAGAGGACAATGCAGCCATTTTTAATGTGAACTGACGGACTAAGATCAGAAAGGAGAGGAGAACCTCCCCTATCAGTGGACTTGGGGAGGGGCATACATGCAGAGGGTAGAGAAAAGGAGGAATTGGGATGAGAGGAGGGAGGAAACCACAGGGGGGATACAAAGTGAATAAAATGTAATTAATAAAGAATAAAAAATGTTGAAAAAAGAAATTTGTAACATCTCATACAAGCTACTTAATGGCTCAATCGAAAGCCCTAGAAAAAAAGAAGCAGATATACCCAAGAGGAGCAGACGGCTGGAAATAATCAAACTCAGGGCTGAAATCAATAAAATAGAATCAAATAAAATTATTTAAAGAATCATTGAAACCAAGAGCTGGTTCTTTGAGAATATCAACAAGATAGACAAACCATTAGCCAAACTAACTAAAAGGCAGCGAGACACCATCCAAATCAACAAAATCAGAAATGAAAAGGGGGACATAACTACGGACACTGAGGAAATCCAAGCAATCATTAGGACATACTTCAAAAGTGTATATGGAACAAAATTTGAAAATTTAAATGAAATGGACAATTTTCTTGATCGATTCCACTTACCAAAGCTAAATCAGGACCAGGTAAATCAATTAAATAGTCCTATATCCCCCAAGGAAATAGAAGCAGTCATCGAAAGTCTCCCATCCAAACAAAGCCCAGGACCTGATGGTTTCAGCGCAGAATTCTACCAGACATTCAAAAAAGAGCTAACTCCAATTCTCTTCAAACTATTCCACAAAATCGAAACAGAAGCAACATTACCAAACTCATTCTATGAAGCCACAGTCACCTTGGTACCTACACCTCACAAAGACCCAACCAAAAAAGAGAACTTCAGGCCAATCTCCCTTATGAACATTGATGCAAAAATACTCAACAAAATACTCGCAAACCGAATCCAAGAACACATCAAAGATATAATCCACCATGACCAAGTAGGCTTCATCCCAGGTATGCAGGGCTGGTTCAATACATGGAAATCCATCAATGTGATCCACCATATTAACAAACTGAAAGAAAAAAACCACATGATGATCTCCCTAGATGCTGAAAAAGCATTTGACAAAATCCAACATCCATTCATGTTTAAAGTATTGGAGAGATCAGGGATACAAGGCACATATCTAAACATAGTAAAGGCAATATACAGCAAGCCTATAGCCAACATCAAACTGAATGGAGAGAAACTTAAAGCAATCCCACTGAAATCAGGGACAAGACAAGGCTGCCCACTCTCTCCATATCTCTTCAACATAGTGTTGGAAGTCCTTGCTAGAGCAATAAGACAGTTGAAGGAGATCAAGGGGATACAAATTGGAAAGGAAGAAGGCAAATTATCACTATTTGCAAATGATATGATAGTATACGTGAGTGACCCCAAAAACTCTACCAGGGAACTCCTACAGCTGATAAACACCTTCAGCAAAGTGGCAGGATACAAAATTAACTCAAAAAAATCAGTAGCCCTCCTGTATACAAAAGACAAAAGGGCTGAGAAAGAAATTAAGGAAACAACACCCTTCACAATAGCCACAAATGACATAAGGTACCTCGGAGTAACCCTAACCAAGGAAGTCAAAGACTTGTATGAAAAAAATTTCAAATCTCTGAAGAAAGAATTAGAAGAAGATATGAGAAGATGCAAAGATCTCCCATGCTCATGGCTTGGTAGGATTAACATAGTAAAAATGGCCATCTTACCAAAAGCAATCTACAGATTCAATGCAATGCCCATCAAATTACCAACACAATTCTTTACAGACCTAGAAAGAAAAATTCTCAACTTCATATGGAATAACAAGAAACCCAGAATTGCTAAAACAATCCTCTACAATAAAAGATCTTCCGGAGGTATCTCCATTCCTGATCTTAAGTTGTACTATAGAGCAACAGTTTTAAAAACTGCATGGTACTGGCATAGAAACAGAATGGTGGATCAATGGAACTGAACAGAGGACCCAGAAATAAACCCATACATTTAGGGACACCTGATCTTTGACAAAGACGCCAAAACCATATAATGGAAAAAAGATAGTATCTTCAACAAATGGTGCTGGTCTAACTGGATGTCTACATGTAGAAAAATGAAAATAGATCCATACTTGTCACCCTGCACAAAACTGAAGTCCAAGTGGATCAAAGACCTCAACATAAAACCAGACACATTAAATCGGCTTGAAAAAAAAGTGGGAAATACCCTAGAACTCATTGGTAAAGGGGAAAACTTCCTGAACAAAACACCAACAGCACAGGCTCTAAGAGCAACAACCAATAAATGGGACCTCATGATACTGAAAAGCTTCTGTAAAGCAAAGGACACCGTCATCAAAACAAAGCGACCACCTACAGATTGGGAAAGAATCTTCACCAACCCTTTATCTGACAGAGGACTCATATCCAGTATATATAAAGAACTAAAGAAGCTGAAAAGCAGCAAACCAAGTAATCCACTTAAAAAATGGGGAACAGAGCTAAACAGAGAATTCTCTGTAGAGGAATACCAAATGGCAGAGAAGCACGTAAAGAAATGCTCAACCTCACTAGCCATTAGGAAAATGCAAATCAAAACAACCCTGAGATTTCACCTTACACCCATGAGAATGGCCAAGATCAAAAACTCAAGTGACAAAACATGCTGGAGAGGTTGTGGAGAAAGGGGAACCCTTCTCCACTGCTGGTGGGAATGTAAACTTGTACAACCACTCTGGAAATCAATCTGGCGCTTTCTCAGACAACTAGGAATAGCGCTTCCTCAAGATCCAGTCATACCACTACTGGGCATATATCCAAAAGAGGCTCAAGTACACAAAAAGGACATTTGCTCAACCATGTTTGTAGCAGCTTTATTTGTAATAGCCAGAAGCTGGAAACAACCCAGATGCCCCTCAACTGAAGAATGGATGCAGAAATTGTGGTACATCTACACAATGGAATATTACTCAGCAATGAAAAATAAGGAAATCATGAAATTTGCAGGTAAATGGTGGGATCTGGAAAGGATCATCCTGAGTGAGTTGTCCCAGAAGCAAAAAGACACACATGGTATATACTCACTCATATAGACATACAACATAGGACAAACCCACTAAAACCTGTGCATCTAAAGAAACTAAGCAAGAGAGAGGACCCTAACTAAAATGTCCAATCCCCATCTGGAAAGGCAAAGAGGAGGGACATCAGAAGAAGAAGAAAACAGGAAACAACCTAGGAACCTACCACAGAGGGCCTCTGAAAGCCTCTGCCCTTCAGACTATCAAAGCAGATGCTGAGCCGGATGGGCAACTGTTGGGCAGGTGAACGGAATTTTAGGTAAGAACTGGGAAATAGTAAGAGGTGGAGAGGATAGGGTCTCCACAAGGAGAGCAACAGAACAAGAAAATTTGAACACAGGGAACTTCCAAGAGACTCATACTCCAACCAAGGACTATTCATGGAGATAACCCAGAATCCCTGCACAGATGTAGCCCAGGGCAGTTCAGAGTCCAATTGGGTTACATAGTAATGTGAAGGGGGACTGCCTCTGACATAATCTGATTGGCCTGCTCTTTGATCACCTCCCTCTGGGGGGGAGAAGCCTTACCAGGCCATAGTAGAGGACAATACAGCCACTTTTGATGTGAACTGACAGACTAAGATCAGAAAGGAGAGGTGAACCTCCCCTATTAGTGGATTTGGGGAGTGGCATGCAAGCAGAGGGAGGAGGGAGGGTGGCATTGGGAGGGGAGGAGGGAGTGGCTTATGGGGGGATGCAGAATGAATAAAGTGTAATTGATGAAAATTTTTAAAAAAAGGGAAAAAAATAATTTAAGAACCTTAAATGACTTTCAAAATTGGAGGAAAACATGAAGTTAATCAATTGGCATGGAGCACGTCTCGCCCCTGGGGACAATGGTCTCCTGAACCTACTCAGACCTCGGACACCACCACTGCTAGTTCTAGAACTGATGCAGGATGTTCCAACGAGGGGTTAAAGCTTCTCATAATATTTCCTATAAGCCCACACCTGTTTGTCTATATCCCCCATTTTATTAGCCAGATAGAGCCAAGTAATTGTGGTAATGATACTTGCTTTTTTGCCCAATGCTGGAATGCTAGTAAATTTAGGTATGCCCTGGTTACTCGCATGCCTCACTGGGTGCCTGTGCCCATTGATGCCCCTCACACTATGACTCTCTTCAGACAGAAAAGGGATCTTGGAACTACAGCCACCATTGTTACTACCATCTCATTGGCGGCTGTTGGAGCTACGACCAGGGCATTAGCCATGAGTCATACTAGGCAGACTGCTCAGACCCTGAATAATCATTTAGCCAATGTAGCTCATGCCTTAGTTGTACATAAAGGAATTAATGCTCAACTAAAAGGAAGCTTGATGGTGGTCAATCAGAGGATTGACCTCTTGCAGGAGCAAATTGATACCCTATGGCAAATCGCTCAACCTGGCTGTCAATGAAAGTATGCTGGACTTTATGTCACTAGCATACAACATGAGAATTTTTCCTGTGCTGTAAATCTGTCTAAACAATTGTCGAGCTATATTTTAGGTAATTGGACTGGAGAATTCAACACTACGATGGAGCCGCTGAGAGTGGCCATTGTCACAGTAAATTCTACCAGAGTGGACGCAGGACTAGCCACAGGATTATCAACATGGATTGCTGCAGCCATGAATCATCTGAAGGAATGGGTGGGCATGGGAGCATTAGCAGGCCTTCTGGTGTTGGTCTCCTTGGTTTGCCTGTGGTATATATGCAAGATTAGAGTCTCAGAACAGTGTGATGCAGCCATGATCATTCAGGCCTTTACAGCCATTGAAGCAGGACATTCTCCCCAAGCATGGTTGGATACCATAAAAAGCTAAAATGATACGCTCAGGATGTGAGGCTAAGCACTGCACTCACCGTCAGCCGCTGTCGACCCAGAGAAGAGCATGTTTGATTGCATGCGGGTTGATGCCCCAGGTCCCGCCTCTGAGAAAAAGGTATTGGTCGGGTCTGATGCTCTTTGGGTGGATGACACCTAAATGAACATCAGTACAAAGTCCCAATTTATTTCTAATATCAGAGATCAGACCTCTACTCTTGCCTGATGCGTCTAAAACAAAAAGGGGGAACTGTAGAGAGCTGTGGAATGCTATGCCTTAAAGATGGAGCTGGTTTCTGCCTTCCACCTTCCCGATGGTGAGTGCTCTCTGTCACGAACAATTCCACATTTGGCTAAGGTTGAGGATCTGGCTTGGTTCCATGTATGTGGACCTATCTGCATTGCCCACGTGGCACGCCTGGGTTGGCTACCCAGAGGCTATTTAAGCTGTGGGCTGGCTTTCCCCAGGGTCCGAGAATTGTTCAAGGTTCCTGAATAAACTGCATTGAAAAAAAAAAATACAATGGGAAGTAAAAAAAAAAAAAAAAAAAAAAAAAGAATTCCATTCCTTTTTCTCTAGTGCTTTGATTTTTGTTTTTGTTTAAAGAAATGTCTCCTGTAGATCATGTTATGTAGCTTACACTTTATTTAAACACTGAATGCTACCTCTACTGCTCAGGGCCTAGAACATAATCCTGCAACTCTTTTCAGGTGGGCCCTGACTGGTCAGCATGAGGTAAAAGAGATCAGTGAATGAGCATCCACTGACCTCCCTGGGCTTTGTTTGTTTGTTTGTTTGTTTGTTTGTTTGTTTGGAGGTGGGTGATTACAAATAAAGAAAGACCTGTGTAATAATTGAGTTCACTGACCTACTTTGAAGCTGGTATTGTCATAACACAGAAAGTGAGGGGGAGAAGAGAAGATGGCAATGAGTCAGGTAATCAATTTTAGATGGTCAGTAAAAGTGAAAAGTGTACACTTAGGGCTGGGAGTCATACATAAAGAGAATCAAGAATATGGATTAGTTGCTGAACTTGTTTCTGGAAAGCAAATTTCTACAGTTACACTAGTTCAAACACACAGAAGATCTGGACAAAGTAGTGTGGTAGTGCCTAACAGGAATGCTTTCTCCTACCCCCATTTGAAAATGCACAGCCTGGGAGAAAAGTTGTGAGTAATTCTTTGTGTGCTCTAATATATACTTGAATTTCCTGAAGAATATTGGAACATAAAGCCATTTCCAACTTTTAAAAATAATTTTTAAGATTATAATGAAATAATTTCAATCTTCTCATTCTTCTCTACTCTTACGTCTCAAATGATGGGATAAATTGTTAAGGTGGCTACTTAACAATCAAAGCAGATTTGGCTGTCAGGTTCTCCTGGCATCCCTCAGTCCTTACCTGTTATAAGGTATGGGTGTCAAACACAGATTTCTAGCCCAGGAGTTGAGCTGCCCTCCTCCCAGCTGTCCTTCCTTATGTTTTCTAACCGTTTTGGTTACCTGGTCTTTTTCATTTATCATTTATCCTCCTGGCCCTTTGTTCTGGCTCTCCACTTACCTGTCTCCTCTTTTCTAACATAGCTCAGGGTCATGTCAACTTTAGACTGTGTCAGGGGCCATGATGGAAGGCTGATGGTATCAAGTGGCATACAACCAACCACATGGATTCACACCCAGCATGTTTATTTGAAGTCAGGGATTTATAAACCTTGGGCAGAGAGAAGGATTTTGAGGATGAATGTTTGATTTACTGGGGTCTAGGGGTCAAGGATACTTGACATTTAAAAGTTTACATTTTCTGACACTGTTGCAGACATATATCCAATCATCAATCACAGAAAATAATATGGTTCCCAAATGATCATAACAGATATCCCTTTCTTTATCATAAGAGTATGAGATAATTTTAGTAGTCAAAATTATTTTATTCTAATGTTGAAACATTTGTATGCTTTAATGGAATCTCTTCAATTGGAGTAGCCCTCCACCTCCAATACATTTTTTTATTGTTGCCAAAGGAAATAACCAGATTGCACAAGTTGAGTAATGGCCAGTGATGTCTTTGATTTTGATTTTGACTATAATTCTATTGTATTTGCTTATAGGACTATGTTATATTTATAGGCCTATTGTTGTGTTTCCTTTTGACAGGGGTGCTATGTATATTGTGTGATTTGTTTATATATATTATATTATATTATATTATATTATATTATATTATATTATATTATATTAATTTTTTCTCTTGAAAGGAATAGACCTTCACATATTTTGCCTTCTGAAAATTTATTATATTATGCTATAATTCCTTGAGTTTCTGTTGATTTGGGGACTTGATTTAGAGAAACAGTTTTACTTTTCTCTTCTTGATCTTAAAGGCTTCCCTCTCCTCATTCCTTGGTATATCTGTGTTTTCAAATTGTTGCAATCGTCAATGTCTCGGTTTTTACTACTTAAGTGACTGATAGAATTAACACAATATTTTTGTTTTTTTATATTTTTTTCTTTATTAATTACACTTTATTCACTTTGTATCCCACCTGTGATTCTCTCCCTTCTCCCATCCCAATCCCTCCCTTCCTCTACCTTCTGCATACATGCACCTCCCCAAGTCCACTGATAGGGCAGGATTTCTTTTTCTTCTTTCTGATCCTAGTCAATTAGGTCTTATCAGGAATGGCTGCGTTGTCTTCTTCTGTGGTTGGTAATGCTGCTTCCCCCTCAGGGGGAGGTAATTAAAGAGCAGGCCAATCAGTTCATGTCAGAGACAGTCCCTGTTCCTATTAAAATGGACCCCACTTGGATACTGAACTGCCATGGGCTACATCTGTGCAGGGGTCTTAGGTTTTCTCCATGCATAGTCCTTGGTTGGAATATCAGTCTCAGGAAAGTCCCCTGTGCTAAGATATTTTGGTTCTGTTGCTCTCCTTGTGGAGTTCCTGTCCTCTCCAGATCTTACTGTTTCCCACTTCTTTCCTGAGATTCCATGCACTCTGCTCAAAGGTTGCCCATAAGTCTCAGCATCTACATTGATAGTCTGCAGGGCAGAGCTTTTCATAGGTCCTCTGTGTCAGGCTCCTGACTTGTTCCCTCTTACTTTTTCATATATTGTTGTATCTTTGTCCTTATTAGCTTCAGTTGTCAACATTTCAAAGTCTACAGTCATCTGAGGGAGCCTCAATTAAGGGCATGCCCTCAACAGAGAAGCTGGCTGCTATATCTGTGAGAGATTGTGTTGACAGATGATTGATGTGGGAAGGCTCTTCCACTGAGAGATGCAATAACCCTAAGAAAATGGGCTTGGCACACATAAGATAACTACCTGAGCATGAGACAGTGATTAAGTAGGAGACCAACCCAAAAACGTTTGTCATGGCTTTTGCCTTAATTTCATTCAAACTTGACTTTCTATGCTAAGCTCCCAAAGTGATGGACTGTGATCTGACACAACCAAACTCAATTAGTAAACCCATTTATGACCTGGGATTCTTTTGGTTACGGGATGTAGTCACAGAACAAAGTAGCAAATTAGAACAAAAATATATATACAAAGAGTGATTTCACTGCTGGACACAACCTTGGAATATTCACTTTTTAAGGAATATGGAAAACATCAGGATTTAAGATGGGAAAAACTTTAGAAAGCTGTATACAGAGCTTCATCGGCTATTCTGGTAGGACTTAGTTGATCAGAGTGTTGACAGTAATGCAGACAAAGTAAGTCCAGGTCATAGGATTTCAGTGGAAAATAGTCTCCATGGAAAATTAAGCTAGAGGTCATTTGTGTGATATTTTAGCTGCAAATCATGCTTATTCTGCCCATGCCTTGAGAAATTGAGTAAAGTAGAATTAAAAAATAATGGGCTGGATTTCTTACATGGAATGTTGAATCTGTTGAATGGATATTATTAGTGAGATGTTCAGGGCCAGAGTAAAAGAATGAGCCAAGTGGAGCAGAAATAAATGTAAGGTCTTTGGTTTGTAGAGAAAAACACTAGGTAGTTTTAGATGGCAGAAACGTGGTGAAACAGAGACAGGAATTTTCAAGGAGATTATTGCCATCAAAGAGAAGGTCCTAGCTTTGGATCTGAAGCCTAAGATGGTTTCCATAGATTAATACTCCCTCTTGCTAATTCTTCTGTTAATGGAAGGAGTAGGCAACGTGATTCCTAGTGCCAGGAAAGAACTTCATATAAAAGCTGCTCCAAATGTGGTCAAAGTGTGACAACGTCCATCCCAATTTAGAATCCAACTTGACAGGCTCACCCATGTTGTGCTGGTTCTGGAAACAAGAAAGATTCAAAATGTAAGGTAATGGATGCTTTCTTTGTGGTTTCTGTTCAGCACTGTGCCAGCCATCTGTGTTTGGCAGAATCAGATCCCCAGCGAAGATGCTGTAAAGGTTCATTGCATGAAGCAGGGTCAAGTTGTACCTTGACACTACAAGATGTTCAGATACCTAAGTTATGAGACACATCTAATATAGTGCTGCCTTTAGGAAGTGGAAGTAACCAAACAGAGATGTATGATACATTGCATGGATAGGACAATCTAAGCCTTTTGAATCAGCAACAGGATTTGTTGTTTTCCTTGCTGATCTTCTTTCCTTGGTCCAGTCTCCCATCACTATATACTGGAATGAAAATGGGTATTCTGTGCATCTATGTTGGAATGATGTAACTTGTTTCTGATGTTACAAGATGTGGCACCCAAGAGATTTTTCTTCTGTGTCAGTAGAGACTTCCGACATTTGGACAGTGTATGAGCTATTGCAGAATTTTAGGATCATTGAAATTAGACTACATTTTCATTATGGGATGACAATAATTCTACAGTGAATTTGGTCAGAACATATTTGATTGAATCAAAAAAGCTCCCAGAGAAGATAATGTTTCTGTTTTGACATTGAAGAAAAAGTTTCTATGTAGCTGTGGCTGTCCTGAAAGTTGGTATGTAGACCAGGCAGGTTTTGAACTTACAAGTCTAACTGCAGTCGAGTATTTGGCTTAAATTTAGTCCAACATGCCTGGCATGAACATCATCATCATTGGCCGCTGAGCCTGGAATGTAGGGTCAGGTGTATGACAACCTTCCTACTTGTTCTGTTTGGTTCTTTTTAACTTTATTTATTTATTTATTCACATTTAATTCATTTTTAATTTAAATTTGTTTCTTAATAATTTATTCTCTGACATGAACTTGGCTCTTTGATCACCTCCTCCTGGAGGGTGCAGCCTTGTGAGGCCAAAGAGGAAAATGATGCAGCCATCCTTGATGAGACATGATAAGCTAGGATCAGACAGAAGGGGAAGAGTTCCTCCCCTATCAGGAGACTAGAAAAAGGGCATGGGAGGGAAGAAGGAGGGTGGATGGGACTGGGAGTTACAGTAGGGATACAAAGTGAATAAATTGTAATAAATAAATGAATAGCATTTAAAAATAATTTATCCGCTTAACATCCCAGTTGAAACCCCTCCCTTGTCTCTTGCTGGTCTTACCCTCCTTTCCTCTTTCCCCCTTATCTAATTTTCTACTTCTCAGATGGTAGGAGCCCTCCTATCAATTCTCACTAGGACTGCCTGTATCCTCTTCCTTTGTGACATGCAATGCCCGCTCCACCACAGGGAAATGATTAAAGAGCAGGTAACAGAGTCCATGTGAGAAACGTGGGATCCTCTTACTATGGATCCCACATGGAGACTGAGCTGCCTATCAGCTACATCTGAGCAGGGGTCTGGGTCCTCTTCATGAATTGTCTTTGGTTGGTGCATCAGTTTCTGCAGGTCCCCTGGGCCCAGATTCATTGGACTTGTTGGTCTTCTTATGGACCTCCTGTCAGCTTTGGGTCTTTTTATCCTCCCACTCTTTCCTATGACTCCCTGTGCTCTGCCCAAAGTTTGGCTGTGAGTCTTAACATCTGCTTCGATCCCCTGCTGGGTAGAGTCTTTCAGAGAATATGTATGTTAGGCTCTCATCCTCTTCCCTCTCCTCAGTCACTTCTGATGTCAATTCTATTTGCCCTTTTGAATAAGAATTGACCATCCTCCATAGGGTCCTCTTTTTATTTAGCTCCTTTAGGCCTGTGGCTTGTAGTATGTTTATCCTGTATTATGGCTATTATCCACTTACAAATGAGTATATATCATGCATGTCTTTCTGGTTTTGGAATAACTCACTTAGGATGATAATTCCTAGTTCCATCCACTTGCCTGAAAATTTCATGGTTTCCTTTTTGTTTTTCAATACCCAAGTAGCATTCCATTGTGTAAATGTACCACAATTTCTGTAAAACAATGGTTTGTTTGAAAGACATGTAGTTTGTTTCCCTATTCTGACTATTATGAATATAGATGCTATGAACATAGTTGAGCAAATATCTTTATTGAATGGTGGAGCATCTTTTTGATATATGCCCAGGAATGGTAGAGCTGGGTCTTGAAGTAACACTATTTCCAATTGTCTGAGAAAGCCTAAGATTGATTTCTAAATTGGTTGTATAAATTTGCACTCCCACCAGCAATGGAGGAGTATTCCTCTTTCTCCACATTCTCACTAGCTTGCTGTCACTTCAGGTTTTGATCTTAGCCATGATGGGTTTAAGATGGAATGCCATTTGCATTTCCATTATGACTACAGATATTGAGCATTTAATGTCCACTATTTGATATTCCTCTGTGGAGAATTCTCTGTTTAGTTCTGTACCCCAGTTTTAAAGTGGATTATTTGGATTGCTGGAGTTTAATTTCTTGAACTCTTTATATATCTTGTTTATTAGCCCTCTCTGTTGTATGAAGGGTTGGTGAAGAACTTTTGTCAGGCTGTAGGCTGTCATTTTGTTCTATTGACAGAGTTCTTTGCTTCATAGAAGCTTTTTGTTTCATGAGATCCTATTTATTAATTCTTGATCTTAGAGCAATTGTTCTTGGTGTTCTGTTGAGGAAGTTACCTTCTATGCCAATGAGATCGAGGATCTTTCCCACTTTTTTTTTCTAACAGATTTAGTGTATCTGGTTTTATGTTGAGGTCTTTGAACAACTTGGACTGCAGTTTAGTGCAGGGTGATAAATATGGATCTATTTTCATTTTTCCACATGTAAACTTCAGGTTACACCAGCACCATTTTTTGAAGATGCTGTCTTTTTTCCATTGCATGGTTTTGGCTTCTTTGTCAAATATCAAGTGGCCATAGGTGTGTGGGTTTATTTATGGGTCTTCAATTCCATTGATCCACTGATAGTTTTTTTTACAGTACCATGCAGTTTTTATTACTATTTATTTATAATAGAACTTGAGATGAAGAATGGTGATACCTACTGAAGATCTGCTATTGTACAGGATTGTTTTAGTTATTCTGGCTTTTTTTATTTTTCCATATGAAGCTGAGAATTGTTTTTTTCAAGTTCCTTAAGGAATTGTGTTGATATTTTGATGGGAATATCATTGAATCTGTAGATTGTTTTTGGATACGATGGCAATTTTTCCTATGTTGATCCTACTGATCCATGAGCATGAGAGATATTTCTATCTTCTGGTATCTTTTTCAATTTATTTCTTCAGAGACTTGATTTTTTTTTCTTTTCATATAGGTTTTTCACTGGCTTGTTGAGGATAACATCAAGATATATATTATTTTTTTTTTCCTGGCTATTGTGAAGGGTGTTATTTTCCTAATTCTTTCTCAGTCTATTTGTCTTTTGCATACAGGAGTGCTACTGATTTTTTAAGTTAACTTTATATCCAGCCATTTTGCTGAAGTGTTTTTCAACTGTAGGAGTTCCCAACAGTAGAATTTTTGGGGTCATTTTTGTATAATGTCATATCTTCTGTGAATAGTGATATTTGACTTCTTCCTTATCAAGTTGTGTCCCCTTGATCTCCTTTATTTGTCTTATTGCCCTAGATAAAACTTTTAGTACTGTATTGAAGAGATTGGTAGAGAGTGTGTAGCCTTGTTTTGTCCCCAAGTTCCATGGAATTGATTTAACTTTCTTTTCATTTAGTTTGATGTTAGCTATGAAGTTTCTTTACATTGTCTTTACTATTTTTAGATATGTGACTTTGTTCCCAGTCTCTCCAAGACTTTAAACAAGAATAACTGTTGCATATTGTCAAATGCTTTTTCAGCATCTAAGAAAATGATCCTATGTTTGTTTGTTTTTTATTTGTTTATATGGTGGATTACATTGATGGATTCCATATACTTAACCACCCCTGCATGCCTGGGATGAAGCCTACTTGGTCATGGTGGATGATATCTTTGATATGTTCTTGGATTTAGTTTGTGAGTATTTATTGAGTATTTCTGCATCATTGTTCATAAAAGAGATTGGTCTGAAGTTCTCTTTCTCTTGGAGGATCTTTGAGGATTCATCAAGGTGACTGTGGTCTTATGAAAGGAGTTTGGTCATGTTGCAGCCATTTCTGTTTTGTATTATAATTTGAAGAATATCAGTATTCACTCTTCTTTGAAGGTCTTGTAGAATTCTGCTCTGAAATCATCTGGCCCTTGGCTTTTTTTGGTTGGGAGTATTTTGATGGCTCCTTCTATTCCCTTAGGCAGTTTAAGACTATTTAATAGCTTTACCTGATATTGATTCAACTTTGCTGAGTGGAATCTAAAGATAATTGTATATTTCATTTAGATTTTCATATTTTGTGGCATATAGACTTTTGACATAAGAGTTAGTGGTTCTTTGGATTTTCTAAGTATCTGTTATATTTCTTTATTTCAGATTTTGTTGATTTGGATAGTGTCTTTCTGCCGTTTACTTAGTTTGGCTAAGAGTTTGTCTATGTTTTTTTTTTATTTTCTCAAAGAACTAGTTCTTGGTTTCATCGATTCTTTGAATTATTCTCTTTGTTTCTAATTTATTGATTTCAGCCCTGAGTTTGGTTATTCCTAGTGGTCTATTCCTGCTGGGTGTGTCTGATTCTTTTTTCCTGGGGCTTTCAGGTGTGCCAATAAGTTGCTTGTATGGGATGTATCCAATAGCGTATGAAGGCCTTTAGTGCTATTAAAACTCCTCTTAGGACTGCTTTCATTGCATCCCATATGAAGTTCAGAATTTTTCTTTCAAGGTTTGTAGTTGTTTCAAGGTTTGAAGTTGTTTTTTTTTAAAAAAAATATATATATATATTTAAACATATATATATATATGTTTTTCACTGGCTTGTTGAGGATAACATCAGGATACATTATGTTTTTTTCTGTTGTATTTTAATGGAAATTGCATTGAATCTGTAGATTGCTTTTGGTAAGATGTCCATTTTTATTATGTTAATCCTGCTAAGCCATGAGCATGGGAGATAATTCCATCTTCTCATATCTTCTTCTAATTCTTTCTTTAGAGACTTGAAATTTTTTTCATACAAGTCTTTGAATTGCTTGGTTATGGTCACAGCAAGGTACTTTGTGTCTTTTTTGTTATTGTGAAGGGTGTTGTTTCCTTAATTTCTTTCTCAGTCCTTTTATCTTTTGTATACAGAAGGACTACTGATTTTTTTGAGTTAATTTTGTATCCAGCCACTTTGATGAAGGTGTTTATCAGCTGTAGAAGTTTCATGGTAGAAATTTTGGAGTTACTCAGGTATACTTTCATATCATCTGCAAATAGTGATACTTTGACTTCCTCCTTTCTAATTTGTATCCTTTTGATCTCCTTTAATTGTCTTATTGCTCTAGCAAGGACTTCAAGAACTATGTTGAAGACATATGGAGAGAGTGGCCAGCCTTGCCTTGTCCCTGAATTCAGTGGGATTGCTCTAAGTTTCTCTCCGTTTAGCTTGATGTTGGCTATAGGCTTTCTGTGTATTGCCTTTACTATGTTTAGGTATGTGCCTTGTATCCCTGATCTCTCCAATACTTTAAACATGAATGGATGCTGGATTTTTTTCAAATGCTTTTTCAGCATCTAAGGAGATTATCATGTGTTCTTTTTCTTTCAATTTGTTAATATGGTGGATTATAGCGATGGATTTTTGTATATTGAACCACCCCTGCATACCTAGCATGAAGCCTACTTGGTCATAGTGGATGATATCTTTGATATGTTCTTGTATTGGGTTTGCAAAGTATTTTGTTGAGTATTTTTGCATCAATGTTCATAAGGGAGATTGGCCTGAAATTACCTTTCTTTGTTGGGTCTTTCTTGGTTTAGGTTACAAGGTAACTGTGGCTTCAATGATTGAGTTTCGTAGTGTTACTTCTGTTTCTATTTTGTGGAATAGATTGAAGAGAGCTGGAGTTACCTCTTCTTTGAAGGTCTAGTAAAATTCTGCGCTGAAACCATCTGGCCCTGAGCTTTTGGTGGATTAGAGACTTTTGATGAATGCTTCTATTTCCTTAGTGAATACAGGACTATTTTATTGATTTACCTGGTCTTGATTAAGCTTTGGTAAGTGGAATAGATCAAGAAAATTGTCTATTTTATTTAGACTTTTCAATTTTTTTGGCATATAGACTGTTGAAGTAAGTCCTAAGATTGTTTGGAGTTCTTCAGTGTCTATTGTTTTCTCCTCCTTTTCATTTCTGATTTTGTTAATTTGGATAGTGTGTCTCTGCCTTTTAGTTATTTTGGCTAATGGTTTGTCTATCTTGATTTTCTCAGAGAACTAGCTCTTGGTTTCATTAATTCTTTGAATTGTTTTATTTGTTTCTAATTTATTGATTTTAGCCCTGAGTTTGATTATTCTACTCCTTTTTGGTGTGTCTGCTTCTTTTTTCTAGGGATTTTAGGTGAGCAATTAAGTTGATTTTATGAGATGTAATAAATTTCTTCTTGAAGGCACTTAGTGCTATGAACTTTCGTCTTGGCACTGCTTTCATTGTGTCCCATAAGTTTGATTATGTTGTGTCTTCATTTCCATTGAATTCCAGGAAGACTTTAATTTCTTTCTTTATTTCTTCCATGAATCAGCTGTCATTTAGTAGTAAGTTGTTCAGTTTCCATGTGTGTGTAGGATTCTTGCTATTTCTGTTGTTGTTGAGGTCCAGCTTTAGTCCATGGTGATTAGATAGGATACAATGGATTATTTCACTCTTCTTATATCTGTTGAGACTCACTTTGTGACCAACAATATGGTCTATTTTGGAGAAGGTTCAATGAGGTGCTGAGAAGAAGGTAAATTCTTTTGTGTTTGAATGTAAGATTCTGTAGATATGTTAGGTCCATTTGATTCATGACCTTAGATATATTGTTTCTTTTTTTTTTAATTTCTGTTTTGTTACCTGTCCTTTGTTGAGAGTGGGCTGTTGAAGTTTCCCAGTCATAATGTATGGGGATTTGTGTGCGGTTTAGGTTTTATTAATGTTTCTTTTACAAATGTGGGTACCTTTGTATTTGGGGCATAGATGTTCAGAATTTTGATTTCTTCTTGGCAGAATTTTCCTTTGATGAGTATGAAATGACCTCCCTCATGTCTTTTGATTAATTTTGGTTGAAAACCTACTTTATTAGATATTAAAATGGCTACTCCTACATGTTTCTTGGGTCCATTTGCTTGGAACCTTCCAGCTTTTTACTCTCAGGTAATGTCTAGCTTTGTGACTTAGATGTATTTCTTGTATGCAACAGATTGTTGGGTCTTGTTTACATATCCATTCTGTTAGTCTGTGTCTTTATTGGAGTGTTAAGTCCATTGATGTTGAGGGAAATTAATGACCAATGGCTGTTAGTTCCTTTTATTTTGATGGTGCTTGTGGTAGTGTGTTTGTGTGCTTGGTTACTTTTAGTTTTGCTGTAATGACATTATTTCTTTCCTGTGTTTTCCTGAATGTAGTTAGCTTTCCTGTGTTGTAGGTTTCTTTCTAGGAGCTTCTGTACCTTTGGATTTGTGGGTAGGTATTGTTTAAATTTGCTTTTGTCATTAAATATCTTGTTTGCTTCATCTATGATGACTGAGACTTTTGCTGGGTATAGTAGCCTGGGTGGTCATCTGTGTTCTCTTAGGGTCTGCATGATATCTGTTCAGGCCCTTCTGGCTTTCATAGTCTCTGATGGAAAGTCAGGTGTGATTCTGATTGGTTTGCCATTATATGTTACTTGGCCTTTTTCCATTGCAGCTTTTAGTATTTTTTCTTTGTTCTGTATACTTACTGTTTATTATGTGGCGGGAGGATTTTCTATTCTGTTCTAATTTATTGGTGTTCTGTAGGCCTCTTATATTCTTATAGACCTCTCTTTTAAGTTGGGGAAATTTTCTTCTATGATTTTGTTGAAAATATTTTCTGGGCCTTGGAGGAGGGAATGTTCTTTTTCCTCTGTTCCTATTATTTTTAGGTTTTTCTTTTCATGTTGTCTTGGATTTCTTGGATGGTCTGTGTCAGGAAATTTTAGATTTAACATTTTCTTTGATAGCTACATCTATTTCTTCCATTGTTTCTTCCACACCTAAGATTCTTTCTTCCATCTCTCGTAGTCTATTGCTTATGCTTACCTCTGTAGTTCCCCTTTTCCTCCCTAAGTTCTTTCTCTCCACAGTTTCCTCCACTTGTGTTTTCTTTATTTTTTTCAAATTCTCTTATCAGATCTTGAGCCATTTTATTGATTTCCTTCACTTCTCTGACTGTATTTTCCTTCAATTCCGTCAGCTGTTTGTTCGAACAATCCTCTGTTTCTTTAATATCTTTTAGTGATTTAAGTATTTCCTCTCTAAAGGCCACAAATTGTTTGGCTGCAACTTCCTGTATTTCTTTAAGGATGTCCATAATCTCTTTGACTTTATCTTTCTCCATTTCTTTGCAAATGGCAATAATCTGTTTGACTTTATCTTCATCTAGGTCTTTTCGCAGTTTATTTATTTCGTCTATTTTCCTGTTCATAAGCACAGATGTAAGGTCATCTTCTTGAATTTCATTTACCCTGGTATGTCCAGGGCTGCTTGCCCCTGAATAACTGGGTTCTGGAGATGCCATATTGCTCTGTCTTTTTGAGCTTTTACACTTGCCTCTACCCATTTGGCTATCTTAGGTGTTGGGTGTTAGTTTCTGGTGCTTCCTGGAATCTGGTGGGGATAATCCCCTTGGCAGGAATATGATTTTTTCCTGAAGGAGGCCTCCTCAGCTTTTGGGGTACAGTCACTGAATAGCAGGTATTTTTCAGGAATTGCCAAAACTCACCACAGGCATAGAGACCTGAGCAGTAATTGTGGTCTTTGTTAGTCAAGGGGGCTCTCCTCTCACCCAGAGAAGTCCTGGAGACAGCTGTCCTGCTTCTGGCTTTCTTGCTGTAAATTGAGTAAGCTGCAGCTGTAACCTGGGTACCCCATGGTTTGGTCAGTTTAGTTAGGGATAACTGGTTGTCCCTTGGAGCAGTATCTGGGGGTTGATCTTAGGGATCCCAGGATTCTGTAGGACTGAGGTTAGAGCTCTGTGCCCCAGTACCCAAGCAATAATCCATGGCAGCTGAGCACTGCTCTCACATGTGCAGCAGGAGCTAGTGTCTGGAGCCTGTGAATAACCAGAAACTTTTCCAGAGCTAGGTGTCCTGAGGTAGGGCCAGATATTTCCCCCACCTTTGGGTTTTCTTTCAATAGGAAGACTCAGTCTGTGGTGTTTGACATAGTGTGTAGAATGCATAGGCACTTACCAATGATGGCTCCAAGCTGGTGACTGGGAAAGAATCTGAGAACTTTTCCAAGAATGTTCCTGTGTATGGTGGATGTAGTGTGTGTGTGGGGAGTTGGCTGAGTTCTCTAATCTGGGACCTGCTATTTCCCTGCCTGTGGGGTTTTCTCCAGACAGGGAAACCCAGCCTCTAGTGTCCTGGGGCACACAGTTCTGTGATGGAGAGTAGGGCATGCAGGGCTAGCAGCTGGCGGCGCACTAAGGCCTGGCAGCTGTGCACCCACCGGTCTACAGGACCTTTCCAGGGATAGACGGGGTGACCTGAGGTCAGTCCTGCTTTCTTCTTCCCTATTTCTTTTCTAGACTGGGGCTCCCAGTCTCTGGTGCCCTGGATAATGTAATTTAGTCTGGAAAAGTTATCAGGACACAAAGGTGTATCCTGTGACCCAGGATATCTTCCAAGTTCTCGCTGAGTGACCTGAGAGTGGACCTGACTGACTCCCACACCGTGGAGTTTCCTCTCACCTGAGAAAAAGGATCTTTGTTGTTTTAGGGCCCAGAGTTCAGTCTTTTAGTTGCTGTACCAACATTGCTGTCCTACTCCTCAGACCCAATGTCCTCCTGGCACCACCATCTTGGATTTCCCCCTTCCTCATCCCTTTCAAATAATTTTGGTTGAAAGTCTATTTTATTAGATATTAGAATATCTACTCCTGCTTGCTTCTTGGGTTCATTTGCTTGAAAACCTTATTCCTGCTTTAACATCCCAGGGACTTTCCCAGAGAATAGCTGGGTGCTCTGAGGTTGGACCCGATTGTTTCCCTCATCATTGGTTTTCTTCTTACATTTGAAACACAGTCAGTTGGGACCCACAGATCCAACTATTGGACGCCATGCAGTCTCTGCTACCCAGCTTATCAGACACAGTATGCAATCAGCCCAACCATCTGGGATCTATATTTTTAATTTTTACTGAATATGAGTATTTTGATTGTATGCATGAATATGCATCTCTTGTGTGCCTAATCCTCACAGTAGTCTGAAGATGTCTTCAGAACTCATGAACTTATAGCAATTGATAGTAGTGGGTCCCAGGTAATCACTGACAATTGAGCCCAATTATTTGAAAGAGCAGCAAGAACTCCTCACTGCTGAGCCATCTGTCCTGTTTTATGTTGCTTATTTATGATCAGCATTTACATTGTTAATATTTTCATCTTTCTATTTTTAGCTGTTTAAACATGCATTCCCTTTTAGTAAGATATCATTGAAGTTACAGTTTAAGCTGGGACAGTGCAGATTTCTGGAGAATAAATATACAACAGGAGTGAATGTATAATTCCTTGTAGAAGCTTCAGTAAAGACCTCTGAGTTCTTTCAATATTTTGTGTTTGTTTGATTGACTTTTAGAGGAGGCTCTGTCTTACTATATAGGTCTGGCTGTCCTAGAACTCTTTGAATAGATAATGCTGACATCTAGCTCAATAAGATACACCTGCATCTGCCTCCTGATTGATGGAATTGAAGGCATGACAGAATACACCCAGCTTGTCCACCATTTTTTGTAGTTAGTAACTGTTAATAAATTTCTCTGATCTGTACTTAGTATTGTTCATCTGTTAATTTCTCTCTCTGTGTGTCTCTGTCTCTATGTCTCTGTCTCTCTATTTCACACTCTTCTCTATGTTTGCCTTTGTCCACATTAATTGTCATGTCTATTCCAAAGCTATATCTTCTTCAAAAAGTTCAGATATGATACAGTTAAAACTTGTTATTCCATTTTCTTCTAAAATGACTTAGTGATAACATTAATATTTCTTTTTTAATAGAAAAGTTTTAATCTTTATTTTTAAACTATAGACTACATTATTTAGTAAGGAGGATATACAAAACAATGATCAGAGAATAATCATGTGTTATATTCCTTTTCTTTTGTCTGGTCACTCAGAAATATGATGTTATTGGCTATGATTGTTGTTGCTTGCCACTCACATTATTTTTATCCATGTATTCATTGTAGTCCACTTTCCCTTCCACAAATATATGTGCCCCCTTCTTCACATACTGATATGCCACATCCCTGAGCCCTGATCAAAACATAATATTCAGTACCATGTTGTCTTTTGACTGATGTTACCCATCTGTTCAGTGTCCCCTGATCAACACATATCATTTGTTGCTATATAAAATATCATGACTGTGTTTTTTCCTTCCACCTGTCTCATGACAGGGTGCTGACCTACTCACCCAAGTAAATGAAGATGATTCATAGATTGCTCAAGAACCCAACTAATGGCTACTTTATATTCATGTCTTACAAACTGATGAAACACAAGTTTTTGAAGCACGCCTTTGGTTTTTTTTTTTTTTTCAATCTAACCTTTAGGCTTTTTCATCTCCCCTACTTCACATCACAGACAGCACCGAACTGTATAACATTCACACTTCTGTGTCAGAAAATAAATTGAAGAAGCAGTAGATTTATATGATTATATTGACAATGACGTATAAATTATATTGTTGCCACTGTTTCTGTTGTACAAATGTATGGCATATTTTAGAATTCGGTGACCTTCAATGATGTGCATGTGAAATTCAGCCAAGAAGAGTGGGCCTTGCTGGAACCTTCCCAGAAGCAACTCTACAAAGATGTGATGCTAGAGACCTGTGAAAACCTCACTGCTATAGGTAAGACTGCAATTTTTCTTTCACTTTTAAAATAAAGAGACAACTTTTACTTTGTTATTGATCCTCTTCTGTAATTCCAATAGAGAATGAGGAGGAATGAGGTAAATAAATCAGGCATGGTTCTAAGGGTCACAGAAGATAGTGATTTAAGTTTTGCCTTAATAATAACATGATGTTTCCAATAATATATATTTTCTCGTACTATATTTTAGGCTACAATTGGGATGACCATAATATTGAAGAACATTTTCAAAGTTCTACAACTAATAAAAGGTAACTTTATGTGCATGTTGATGTGTCATGGAAGTCTGGTGTTTTTTGTTTGTTTGTTTGTTTGTTTGTTTAATGGCTGCTTTTTATTTTCTGTTTTTCAAATAGATTTTTTTCTGGGTATCTGTGACTTTCTTAGACTTGCTTGTTAGACCAGCCTGACCTCAAAATCACACAGATCTGCCTGCTTCTGCCTCCACAAGTGCTGGAATTGAAGGCATGTACCAGCACACATGGCTGTGTCCTGGAAGTTTTAAAGAAAAGCAACAGTGTAAAAACAGCACTGCTTTAAGTGTACTGATGATCATTAAAATCTCATAATTCCATGTACTTCAATGTCAGGTATCTGATTTGTGTTTACAAGGCACTCCCCTAAGATAGAAGAAAATAAAATAATATTGTAACAAAAATACCATTTGAATCATATGGACATTACAGCTACTGACTTGAACTGCCAATCTAATCTGTTTAGTCTCATTCTATCTACTCAGATATTGTAAGAGGTATGCACACTGAATTGGTGATCAGTATGTGTCCAAAACCTTCTAATAAGCAAAACTTTCATAGTAGAACCAGTGTTACTCATTTTCGTGCAGTAACATTGTAAAGTTTAGTGAAAGGAGCAGCTTATGAGAATCAAGAATATTGTTTTGGAGAAACTTTAATCCCTATATGACATGTCTATGATGAACAAAAAATAAACTGTGTTAATTCAATGTGGGTGTCTTTATTAATTTTGTAAATTAAACTGGTATATCATATGTCAAAATGATTTTAAGACACATGAGCATAGGGATATTGAAAGAAGCAGTGTCCCTGTCTTTCTCCAAGAAAAACTGATTTGGTAGTAGTCCCCACTGTGACTAAATTTTCTGAATGTGATAAATGGTTACTGTTAATTGGTTTTGCAACTTCACTGAGAATTCATCAGCAAACTCATATTGCTGAAAATACCTATGAATACTAGGAATTTGGAACTTCTGCTTGTCTTGGCTCACTTTGTAAATGAAGTATCATTCATACAGTACAAAAATTTGTGAATGGGATTGCTGTGGTAAAATTCTGAATTCTTACAATACTCTTCATATATAGGAGAAAACCTCTTATAGAAAAATGATGCTATAAAAGTGATCCACATAACAAATGCTCTTACCATCACAGGGATCTTCAAAAATACCCATAATGAAGGGGAATACCGTGAATGTAAATAAAGTGATAAAACTTTAAAATTTGATTCTTCTTTACCATCAGATCAAATTATGAAATTAATTCATATTGATAAATATATTTATTAGTGTAATGAAATGTCTTTGGTAAATCTTTCACATGTGCCAATTTACTTTGCAGGCATGAAAGCAGTCATACTGTAGAGAAACCCTTTAAATGCACTCTATGTGGTAAATCCTTCCACCATACCACTGGTCTCAAAAGCCATGAAAGAACACACACTGGAGGGAAGCCTTACAAATGTAATCAATGTGGTAAAGCCTTTGCAAAAAGCAGTCAGCTCATATGGCATAAAAGAACACATACTGGAGAGAAACCTTATGAATGTAACCAGTGTGGTAAAGCCTTTGCACAAAACAGTCATCTCATAAGCCATAAAAGAACACACACTGGAGAGAAACCTTATGAATGTAACCAGTGTGGTAAAGCCTTTGCAGAAAACAGTAACCTCATAAGATATAAAAGAACACATACTGGAAAGACATCTTATGAATATACCCAACGTAATAAAGCCTTTGCACAGCAGAGTAGTCTCCGAAAACAGGAAAAGACACACAGTGGAGAGAAGCCTTGTGAGGGTAATTAGTGTGATAAATCCTTTGCATGTAACAATCATCTCCTAAGACAACAATACATTCTGGCGGGAAACCATATGAATATAACTATGTGGCAAAGCCTTTGCACATAGCATCTCCTAATACATAAAATAACACATACTGGAAAGATTTCTGACTGTAACCAATGTGAACAAACTTTTGGACTTCAGAATAATCTCCACACTCATGAAAGAAATCCTAATGGACAGAAAGCCTGTCAGTGTTTTTAACATGGTGAAACCATTCCACATTTGTATAATCTTCATCATCATGAAAGGATTCATAATAGAGGAAAAACTTATGAATGTGTTAAAATGGTGAGGCCTTGCACAAATCCAGAGTCATCATCAACATAAAAGTATCCTTAGTGGAGAGGAATTCTGTGAGTATAAGCAAGGTGGAAAGGCTGTTGTGTACTTTGGTCCACTGAGATGCAACAGAACTGTAAAACTAGCTCAATGGAAATGACCTCCCTTTTCTGAAGGGGAAAGGGGATAGGAGCAATAGGAACGGAGGGTAGTCATGGGCAGAGAAGGGAGGGGGATTACTATTGGAATTTAAAGTAAATAAACTTATTTTTAAAAAGAATACAATGAATGGTGAATATCAATTACATGCAACAGTATTATATAATGTGTTTACGGAAGACTTCTTGATAATCCTGATTCTCAACATTTACTATTTTCAGTTGCCTCACTTTACACAAGAAACTTTTAGTCCAGTGGATGAATATGTAGGGAATGGTGAACTAACACCAGCCAGGAAGTTCTCTGAGAGTAACACAACAGTGGTAGCCTAACCCACACTGAATTTTGAGATATGAGGGAGAAGGCTTTCTTTTCCATGTATGAACCTGCTTCTGGAGTAGATGTGTAACCATGTCAAGGGTGAGTTTTCTCTGCCTGACTTCATCTAGAGAGTGTCTTTAGACATAGACACCACCAATCAAATTTGATAGATGGCCTTTGACACAGATCACTGATAACTCTCCCCTCCCTTCAAATATAGGATAATTTGGATCTGTGTCCTTGTTCTTATTCATATAATAGGAATGTGCTGTTTAATGCAAATCAAACTTCCTTGAATTGCCTAGCATTAAACAATTATCTACACCTATGCTTAGAGCATCCCAGGCACTCCCCAAGGGATATAAGCCTCTGTTTTCTGTTTTCTGGAATTAAAGTTGAACTTACTTTCTGAGATGGTTCCCAGAGTGGCTGACCACTGTTATGCTTGTGGGCTTTCCAAGCTTTATACCTCATCTTCTACCCCTCATGCCTTCCTGGGCTGGTGGGAAACAGCCCTCCAGGCAGCAAGAGAATCACATTCTCTGAAATACCTGTGATAAAATGCTTCAAACTTCATACCATTTCAAAGTTCGCGTTTTTGGATGTGAAATGGTCAGTCAAACAGTGTCATGGGGTGGGACTCTTTAAAATGAGTTATACTTAGTATTTTTTTTCACGGTAAGTTTGCAGGCAAGCTTCATTGTATGAAATCTTCTGAGGTGAGTCCAGTGGCCCATGGAAAAGAAATAAGAGCAGAAATTTTATTTCTCTGTTTTTAATAGCTGAGTACTGTTCTGATGATATATGGGTGGATGGCAGAGGATAGGAACTCCCTTTTGAGTGGTCTAGGGAAAGGGCATGGGGGAAGATGGAGGGTGGGTGAGAGCAGTATGAGTTGAGGGAGTGACCTTCAATCAGCATATAGAATAAATAAATTGTGAAAAATAAAAACAATTAATTAAATATAGTAAGAAAAACAAAACAAAAAAGCAAAACTTTGAGTCTAAAAATTTGGGTAACCGCCCTCCCTCAAAGAGAAGAAAGAAGATATATAGAAATAAAAGAAAAACAGAATCTTTGTCTTTGTCACCTTTCTTCCCTGTGGGCTCACTTGAAGATCACTATCCAACGGAGACCATGCTTCTCTCTATGAAGTTTATGTTACCATAGAAGTAGGATTCAAACCTGGAACTAATGGCAGAGGTTCCTAATTAACATACCAAATCAAATCTACCTGCTATTTTCTCCCAGCAATCCTTCAGTCCTTCCATGTTATCTGGTCTTCCAGGCTAGTACAGCCCATGCAATACCCTGAATCCTCCTTCCCAGGGCCTGAGCTAACCTCACTCCCTCCCTTGCCCATCTATAGGCAAACTATTTTGGCTTCCTGCCACTGTCAAGAGCCATGCAGTAGCAACAGCAAAACAGCTGTAGATCTCATGGAATGTTGCTCCCCTGTTAGCATACTTACGATGAGTTTGTCTTGGAGAAGCATAATCCCAAGAACTGATTTTCCGGAGGACTTTGTGTTCTTATGTAGCATATCTCTGCTTGTTGTCTTTATGATGCCCATATTCCTTATAACATGAGTTGTATGAAAACCATAAGTAGTCTTCTATCTCATCACTGGGCAATATCACTGGCATTTAAAATTAACAATGTTTGATCTCTTTTCACCTGTTTACTGGAGCAGATTAAGGAATTAACCACTGCCCTTGAAAGGAGCCATAGATGTAGATTGTTAGCAATGACCATTATACTTAGAAACAATTTGGAAAAATAGATTGTTTAACAAGGTCAGGGAAGATGTTTTTGCTAATGGCTCTGATGTAAAAAATCTTAGAGAACAATTTAAAGTTAAGAATAGTACACTATTAATAGTAAAGCCATGGATGTTTTAAGGTTGATGAGCCAAGTTAGCATTGGCTGTCTGGGCACCCTCAAACTGGGTTTAAAACTGAGACAGCAGTTGATTCCTCTACATTTGTTTTTCCCTTCAGCTTCTTGATATGATTTAATAAAAATTATTAATGAGTAGATGCACACCCCTTTAATATTTAAAGTACAGGTGCCAGTACCATGCCATTATTTTATTACTGTTGCGCTATAGTACTACTTGAGATCTCGGATGAAGATACCTCCAGAAAATCTTTTACTGTACAGGCATTCTTTTAAAATCAATTCTATTTTTTTTGTTTTGTTTTGTTTTGTTTTGTTTTATCTTGTTTTGTTTTTCCATATGAAATTGAGAATTGTTCTTTCAAGGTCTGTAATGAGTTGTGCTGGTATTTTGATTGGAATTGCATTGAGTCTCTAGATTTCTTTTGGTAGAGTGGCCATTTTTACTATGTTAATCCTCCAATTCTGTAGTATGGGCAATCTTCTGATATCTTCCTTTAAGTTCTTTTTTTTCATACAAGTTGTTCACTTGCTTGATTAGAGTCACACCAAGGTACTTTATGTTATTTGTGGCTTTTGTGAAAGGGTTTTGTTTCCCTAATTTCTTTCTGAGCCCATTTGTCTATTGTATACAGGAGGGCTTCATATTTTTTTTTAAATTTAATTTTGTATCAAGCCATTTTGCTGAAGATGTTTATCAGCTGTAGAAGTTCCCTGGTTGAATTTTTAGGGATATTCATATATACTATCACATCATCTGCAACACAAGCTGGACTTCTATGGAGAAAAGTGAACCCTCCTCCATTGCTGGTGGGAATATAAACTTGTACAACCACTTTGGAAATCAATCTGGTGCTTTCTCAGAAAATTATGAACAGTGCAACTAGAATATTCAGTTATATCAACTGTGGGCATATATTCAGAAGATTATCAACCATACAACAAGGACATTTGCTCAACTCTACTCATAACAGCTATATTGACAATATCCAGAATCTGGAAACAACTTAGATGTTCCCAAACCGAGGAATGGAAACAGAAATTGTGGCACATTTATACAATGCAATACTAATCAGCAATTAAAAACAAGGAAATGAATACTATTCAGCAATTAAAAACAACTAGAAAAGATCGCTCTGAGTGAGGTATCCAGAAGCAGAAAGATGCTCATGGTATATCCTCACTATATGTGGATATTAGTCATAAAATATAGGATTAAAATACTAAAATCTAAAGTCCTAAAGGATCTAAACAACAGGAAGTACCCTAGGGAAGATGCTTAATCCTCATTCAGATGGACAAATAGTATAGACATCGGCAATGTGAGAAGACAGGGGACAGGGCAGGCACCTACCACAGAGGGCCTCTGAAAGAATCTACCTAGCAGGGTATTAAAGCAGATGATTAGACTCATAGCCAAACTTTGGGCAGAGAGCATGGACTAATATGGAGGATTCAGGAAATAGAAAGACCTGGATGGGGGAGGTCCTCCACAAGGAGGCCAATTGAGTCAAAAATATAGGCCCTGGGGGCCCTGTTCCAACAAAGGACCATGCATGAAAAACACCTAGAACCCCTGCTCAGATGTAGCTCATAAGAATCTCAGTTTCCATGTGAGTTCCCTATTAAGGGTGACAGGGGCTGTCTGTGACATGAACTCAGTGGAAGACTACTTGATCACCTACTCCTGGAAGGTGCAGCCTTGCCAGGCCACAGAGGAAGAAGGTACAGCCATTCTTGGTAAGACTTGAGAAGATAGTATGAAAGGAAGTCTTCCCCTATCATTGGACTAGGAAAGGGGCATAGGGGTAGAAGAGGGAGGTAGGTTGTAACAGGTGGAAGATGAGGGAGGGGCTTACAGCCAGAAAACAAGTGAATAAATTGCAATAATCAATAAAAAAGAAATAAATGAGTTTTTTTTCCTGAAATGGCTGCACTCAGGCAACTGTCTCTTAAAAACAACTAGAAAGAATAGTATTTCATCTCTTCACATTTTCCTTTTTCCTTTAATACTATATATAATAAATAACCTTGATAAAATTCAGTTGTTTGTTATATATTCCTAGTATTATAATATTGTAAAATATTTTACAAATCAAATTTTGATATGTTATGTGTGTAAAAATAGTTTATGAAAAGTGGCTTGAATTTTCAAAAGAGCAAAGGATGATTACTCAAAACTGAGGAGGGTGAAAATGGAAGGAAAATTGATGGAAGAATAAATAATATATAAATAAATTAATATCTCTTACACAGTAATTATAACATTTGATCATTGAGATTTAAAAAATATACACAGAATATTTCTCAAGTAAACAATGTAAGCTATTATTAATAGCTTTTATGCATGCACGCTGAAGTATTTCTTTATATTATTCCTCTTGTCACTAAAATGTGTTATTTGACAAGTCATGCCACTACCACCTGATGTTCAGGCTCTAATACTGACTATTCAGTTCTTATTTCAGAGTACTAACTTCTTTTAGCCCAATTAGGACTGAAGTCAGACAATGTTTGATTTCTGAGTCTAGCTCAGGTCATAAATTTTGATGATACATGTTGAGGTCATCCACAATTTCAAAGTAAAATGATTGCCTTTCTTGAAATGTTAAATGTTCTCTCTCCCTCTCTCATACACACACACACACACACACACAAAGAAGGAGCAAACAGGAAACAACCTAGGAACCTATCACAGAGGGCTTCTGAAAGCCTCTGCCCTTCAGACTATCAAAGCAGATGCTGAGTCTGATGGGCAACTGTTGGGCAGAGTGAATGGAATTTTAGGTAAGAACTGGGAAATAGTAAGAGCTGGAGAGGACAGGGTCTCCACAAGGAGAGCAACAGAACAAGAAAATTTGTACACAGGGAACTTCCCAGAGACTCATACTCCAACCAAGGACTATTCATGGAGATAACCCAGAACCCCTGTACAAATGTAGCCCAGGGCAGTTCAGAGTCCAATTGGGTTACATAATAATGTGAAGAAGGACTGCCTCTGACATAATCTGATTGGCCTGCTCTTTGATCACCTCCCTCTGTGGGGGAGCAGCCTTACCAGGCCATAGTAGAGGACAATGCAGCCACTTTTGATGTGAACTGACAGACTAAAATCAGATAGGAGAGGAGAACCTCCCCTATTAGTGGACTTGGGAAGTGGCATGCAAGCAGAGGGAGGAGGGAGGGTGGGATTGGGAGGGGAGGAGGGAGGGGCTTATGGGGGGATGCAGAATGAATAAAGTGTAATTGATGAAAAATAAAAAAAAATGAATAAGATTATATTTTGCACTCATGTGATTCCGGACAATCAAGTCCATTCTATCTTAGCACACGGTAAGCTTTGCTTCAGTAAACATGAGTGTAGATGTGTGCTGGACCAGTCCAAGTCATCTGTTTCATATGGATAATGGTGGAACTCCTCATTCAGTGTGTACAGTCCATTCTCTCTTTTAAATTGACTCAAGAATTTTAGTATTTGTTTGTGTGAACTTTATAAAATAAAGTTCCACTAAACTTCCTTTTTGGTCCACTTTCTTCTACTGTCTCCTTTCATCCTTTTACACAGAGATGCTGTCCAACTTGGATGATAAAGAGTTTTCTATAGATGCAGCAGAAGACATGGACATTGTTGTCTAGTCCATTCAGTTAGTTCCTGTCTTTCTATTGGAGAATTGAACATCCAAGTTGAGAGTTTTCAATGAGCAATGTTTATTATTTCCCTTTATTTTGTAATTATGGTGTGGGGTTTTTGCCTTCTGATTTGATGCTTGGGATTATTCATTCTTTTTGTTGTCTTGGGTATGGTTAACACTTTAGATTGGAGTGTTCCATTGATTGGCTTCTGTAGTGAAGTTTTACAGAGATATTACTCATATTTGGTTTTATTATGCAATATATCTTTATTCATCATTTATTATTTAAAGTTTACTTGATATAGGAATAAGGGTCCCTTAAAGATTATATATAATTTGTTTCAGACATTCTAGGTTTAGAATCTCTCTTGAGAGATTAAGAGTTACTCTAAAGAGCCTGAATTTATATGCAACTTAATAGTTTCAACTTGCAACTTTTAATATCCCTTCTTTGTTTAACATACTTTTCTTTACATTTAATGTTTTGATTTTATGTGCTGAGCACAATTTCTTTTCTGTTGTTGTTCTATATACTTTTTGTACTTTTATAGGCTACCCCTTCTTCATTAGGCTAAGGATACATTCTTCTATTATTTTGCTGAAAATATTTTCTAGGATTTTGATGTGAGTTTTGTCTTCTTTTTCTATTTTTATTATTTATAAATTACTTTTTTGCACTTTTTAGATTTTTTGGATCTTTTGTGCATAGCTATTTAACATTTCTTTTGACACAATTTTTCTTCTTCTTCTTCTTCTTCTTCTTCTTCTTCTTCTTCTTCTTCTTCTTCTTCTTCTTCATCTTCTCATCTTCTCCTCCTCCTGCTTTTCTTCTTTCTCCAATTCTTCCTTCTTCTTTTTCTTTCTCTTCATTCTCCTCCTTCTCCCTTTTTTCTTTTAAAAATAGTCACTTTACTTATATGTTCATCCGGATTAAAGTTTTCCCTTCCTCTGATCCTGGCAACTCTTTCCCATCTCCCCTTCTATCCTGTCTAAATTCACCCTTATATTAAAAAAAGGAGGGATATAATTTATAATAAGAAAATAAAATAGCAAAAAAGAAAAAGCAAACACATCTGAGTAGGAAAAAAAAAAAAACAAAAAGAGACCAAGTTGGGAAATGATGCAGACTTGTTCATACATGCAGGAATCTCATAAAATATTAAACTTGAAACAATGGTATACACACAGAGGACATGTAGCTTTAAAAATAGAAAAAAATCTTTAGCCAATTAAAATGAGATCTATGATAAAAACATTTTAAATGAATGCCAGAATTCTAGTACATAAGAATCCAAACTTGCCAGTGAGGGAAATTTTTGGCCATCTACCTTTTGGAATGTACTCTTAAATGTACAATTAAGAGTAGTCCCTTGGATAAAATGAGTGTCCCTTGGAGAAAACTACATTTTTATTTGCAAGCACTTATAAATTAGACATAGGGCTAGGGACAGAACACTAAAGGCCTTGTGCATGCTGCCTCAGTCTATCACAGTTTATCTATTCTTCAGTCGTCTTAATTTATAGTGCTTTGTTCTTTGACATGCTCTATCCTTTCTGGGTCTTACACTCTTCTGGCTGAATTACTGAAGAGCCTGGAGGGCATATTCTGAGGTCTCTGACAAACTGTCTACTTTCTCTATGGGTCTCTGAATTTGTTTCCATCAGCTGCAGGAGGAAGCTTCTTTGATGATGGGTGAACAAGATGCTGGTCTGTGAGTATAACAGAATGGTGACAAGGGTCATTTTATTACTTTTAGTAGAGCATAGTATTTGCTTTTTCCCTACAACCCTGCGCTATGTAATTTCTTTTTCTTGATCAATAATCCAGTGTCAGGTGTGGATTGCATCATGTGAAGTGGGCTTCAAGTCAAACTATAGATTGGTTATTTACTCCTATAACTCTTGCACTAATATGTCTTACAGGTAGGACATTGTTATAGTTCAAAAGTTTGGTAGCTAGGTTAGTGTTTATATTTCTCATCCTGTAGTTGCAGAGTACTCCCTATATCAAAGTTGCTAGAATGTAAGTGTGAAGGTCCTATGTAGGCACAAGCTCTATTTATCTATGTTCCATGTAAGTGTAAGTGTTGTCTTCAGCAATACGGCATTGCAGTCAATTTATGGAGAGCAGCCTATAGTCTTGGCAAAATCCTGTATTGTTTTGGCATTACAATCACACTACTTTGGCCAATACCTCAGTTAAATATAGACTATTACCAGTACTGGATGCTTTACTTAGTGACAAGAAATTTCCAGTTGGGACTTTCTTCTTGTGTGGTGATTTCATTTATATTGGCTTCTTATATGTATATATTTTAGATATTTTAGAAAGTTTCTATTGCAGTAGGTTTCCACTGTACTAAACAAATGACCCTTAATTTTACCTGTTCTTCCTCATGTTACCTTTTCATTGCCCTCTTCCTTTCCCAATGCCCTTCAATTCTATCCTTTTAGCCCACCTTCCATTTATTCCAAGTATTTTATTTCCCTTTCCTATGGAAACATCTCTGCCTCCCCTAACCTCCAGTTCTTAATCTGTATGTATCCCCTGTGATATTATGTTCAGTTGCTTCCATATCATACATCTTGCAACTAACATATATGTAAAGCAAATACATACCCTATTTCTCTTTTGGGGTCTAGGTTCTCTCAGTCTCAGTTACCTGCAAATCTGCATTTACCTTCATGTTTCATGATTTGATTTTTTAAATGTCTGAGTAATATTTGATTATGTAAATGCATTAGTACTATAACAAAGAAATAGAAATACAGACTGGAAAGCAAGAAATACACATTGGAAAAACAGATAAAATCTTCATAAATGGTGCTGAACAAACTAGATGTCTATATGTAGAAACATGGAAATAGATGCTTATTTTCACTCAAAAGTCACCTCCAAATGGATTAAAACCTCACCAAAGTTTATATACAGTTAAAGTCTCAAAGTCAGCACAGCTATTTGACCAAAGATCCAGCATAGCTGAGTTGCATGTTACAATAGCCTTCATACTATCTTTCAGGCTTGGTCTTGATCTCCACTTGCTACATGCTTAGAGGGTTTTCAATACATGTACAACCTGGGGCCATTGGAGCAATGGGAAATTTTTTCATGAATCATTTATGCCTTCACCCTGGAGTACTGCTTCTAAGCTTCCCCAGAAAAATCCTGAGCATACTGCTCCTCTCATTTTTAGGAGAAATATCAATTATCTGGCCCTACAAGAATGTCTTTCTCATGGAAGTTTTTACTCACATAAATATGGCAGAAAACTTCTTATGAGACTTCATCTCCAAGATAGTCTTGCAAAACCTACCCCTGTGCTTCCTCAAGAAAAAAATAATCAGAACAACATACTCTTAAAAAGGCAAAGTTTCTAGAGCTAAGATTGTTGAAGGTATTTGAGATTAATTACCTTGTACTGCTGTATCTTCAGATGATTACTTGGCATATAAGATTAGGAGTTACATATGGTATGCCCTCAATGATTAGATAAACATGTAAATGAATGGCTGGAGACATCATCACCTTACAGTAGGGTCTATAATGATGGACAAAGAATGTTTTAAAAAAATGATTTTTAAAGTGAGGTATTAGGGCCTCCTTTTCCTAAAAATATCAGCTTTCACAGTATCACTGTGGTGTTGTATGACCAAAATAATGAAAGAATACTTAGATTTAGCACATAAGTAAATTCTACAAAGATAGGAGGTATAGACATTGAATTATGCCAGTAATGGAATAATAACTGTTGCTGCTTTGGACTAAATGGTTTTTCTAGAGGCTGTCCATTAAAATTTGATAATATACCTTTTGGGACAAAGCAATATGCCCAAGCTGGCTTGAAGATTTTCTATCTATTGCCATTGAATCTGATAATGCTTCCAACCTGAGAATGTGCTTTCAGGCTGTGGCAAATATGCCTTAGGATTCTCAAAAATGTCACGTTATGGGATTGATGAAGAAAAATGATAGTAAAAGATAAAGTTTATCAATGATGACTAAATTTTTAACTAAGAGACAATTAAAACACCTGTCTGGGGACAAAAAGGATATAATCTATGTTTTAGAACAATGTGAATCTTTTATTATTGTACTCTGTCTAAATAAAGAAGTACTCTGACTGCCAGTGAGTCAAGACTCTGTTTCCTTGGACAACCATGTCTGACTCATTTCTGTCCCACCTTATCCTTCCCTCCTCTCTGGAAACTATCAACTGCTGAGGCTGGTCTCCAATCTTTCAGGACAATCTTTCTTTTCTTTCACAGTAGGCTGAATACTCACAACTGAAGACCTAGAGCTACATGCTTCAGAGTAGATAGGACACGTGATATCTGTTTTCTAGATTTGAGTGACCTAAACCAATATCATCATTTATATTTCTATTTACTTATGTGCATACCATTTCACTTATCTATATCAGTTGAAGGATATTTAGGTGTTCCCATTTTATACCTATTGTGAACAGAATAGCAATGAGCATGGTTGAGAAAATATTTTTGAAGGAGTATATTGATTCCATTGTGCATATGTCAAGGAAAGTTATAAGTGGTTCATATGGTAGATTTATTTTCATCATGTTGAGAATTCTGCACACTGATTTCCGCTGTGGATGTACAATTTTGCAAGCTCCCTTTGCCAGAGGTCCAGGTTTTTGCCTGTCCAACAGAAGATGTCAACTGTCAACTTAATTCCTGTTGTTGATCTCCTTGTGTGACTCCTGACCCTTTTAGGTCCTTCTATCTCCCACTTCTCCAATAAGACTTTTTGTGTTCTATACAAAATTTTGCTGTGGGTCTCTCCATCTGCTTCAATCACCTGTTAAGTGGAGTCACTTAGTGTACATCCGTGGAAGGCTCCTATCCTGTTCTCTCTCTTCTATGGGTTCTGGTGTCTATCCTGTTTTCTTTTCTGAATAAGAATTAAGCATCTTCCCTTGTTTCTCCTTGTAGTTTAGCTTTAAAAAGTCTGTAGATTTTAGTATGTCCAATCTATATTGTATGGGTAATGTCCACTTATAAGTGAATATATACCATACATGTATTTCTGCTTCTGGAATACATCATTCAGGGTGATCTTTTTTAGTTCCATCCATTTGCCTGCAAATTTCATAATTTTCTTGTTTTTAATACCTGAGTAGTATTTCCTTGTGTAAATGTACCACATTTTCTGTATCCATTCCCCCACTGAGGGACATCAAGTTTGATTCCAGATTCTGGCTATTATGAATAAAGCTGTTATTGTCATAGTTGAGCAAATGCCTTTCTTGTATGGTTAATCATCTTTCTGATATATGTCTAGGAGGTGTTTAGCTGGGTCTTGGGGTAGCAGTATTCCAAGTTTTCTGAGAAAGCGCCAGACTGTTTTCCAAAGTGGTTGTACAAGTTTACATTCTACCAGCAATGGAGGAGGGTTCTCCTTTCTGCACATCCTCTCCAGCATGTGTTGTCCCTTGAGTTTTTGATCTTAGCCATTCTGATGGGTGTGAGGTGGAGTCTCAGAGTTGTTTTTCATTTCTCAGATTTTTAAGGATATTGAGCATTTTAAGTGTTTCTACACCATTCAATATTCCTCTGTTGAGAATTTCTGTTTAGCTCTGAACCCGATTTTAAATTGGATTATTTGATTTGTTGGGTTATTTATATATTCTGGATATTAGCCTTCTGTCAGGTGTAGAGTTGGTGAAGATCCTTTCCCAGTCTGTAAGCCATCATTTTGTTCTGCTGACAGTGTCCATTGCTTTAGAGAAGCTTTTAAGTTTCATGAAATTCCATTTATTGATTGTTGATCTTAGAGCCTGTGCTGCTGGTGTTCTGTTCAGAAAGTTGTCTTCTATGCCAATGTGTTCAAGCCTCTCCCTCACTTTTTTAAAATAACAGATTAAGAGTGTTAGTTTTATGTTGAGGTATTTGATCCACAAGGACTTTACTTTTGTGCAGGGTGATAAGTATGGATCTATTTGTATCTTTCTATATGTGGACATCCAGTTAGACAAGCAACATTGGTTGAAAATCTTTTTTTTTCCATTGAATGGTTTTGGCTTCTTTGTCAAAAATCAGGCGTTGTAGGTGTGTGGGTTCATTTCTGGGTCTTGATTCAATTCCACTGATCCACCTGTATGTTTCTATGCCAGTACCAAACCATTTTTACTGTTTCTCTGTAGTTAGTATAGCTTGAGATCCAGGATGGAGATACCTCAAGAAGTATTTAATTATACTGGATTCTTTTAACTATTCTGGCTTTTTTTGTGTTTTTATGTGATGTTGAGAATTGTTCTTTCAAGGTTTGTAAACAATTGTGTTGGTATTTTGATGGAAATTTGCATTGAATCTCTACATTTCTTTTGGTAGGATGGCCATTTTACTGTTATTCCTACTGATCCATGATTATGGGAGATCATTCCATTTTATGATATCTTCTTCAATTTCTTTCTTCAAAGACTTGAAGTTTTTTTATACAGGTTTCTCGCTTGATTGGTTAGAGTCACACCAGTGCACTTTATGTTATTTGTGGATATTGCAAGGTTGTTGTTTTTTTTTTCCTAATTTCTTTCTCAGCCCTCTTGTCTTTTATATACAAGATGGTTTCAGATATTGTTTAGTAACTTTATATCCAGCCACTTTGCTGAAGGTGTTTATCAGCTATAGTAGTTCTCTGGTAGAATTTTTAGGGTCACTCATGTATACTGTCATATCATCTGTGAATAGTGATACTTTGACTTCTTCCATTCTGCTTTGTATCCCCTTAGTTTCCTTTAGTTTTTTTTTTTTTTTTTTTTTTTTTTTTTTACTGCTCTAGCTAGAACTTCCAGTACTATGTTGAAGAGAAAGGAGAGAGTGACCAAACTTGACTTGTCTCTGATTTCAGTGGGATTGATTTAAATTGCTTTTCATTTAGTTTGATGTTTTCTATAGGCTTGTTGTATATTATCTTTACTGTGTTTAGGCATGTGCCTTTTATCTCTGATATCTCCAAGACTTTAAATATTAATTGAGCTTGGATTTAATTAAATACTTTTCAGCACCTATTGAGATGATCATGTGTTTTTTTTTTCTTTTTCAGTTTGTTTATGTGGTGGATTACACTGATGGTTTTCTATATATTGTATCTCCCCTGCATGACTAGGATGAAGCCACTTGGTCATGGTAGATGAGATCTTTGATGTTTTCTTGGATTCATTTTGTGAGTATTTTATTAAGTATTTTTGTTTCAATATTCATAAGAGGGAATGTTCTGAAATTATCTTAGAGATACAAGCTGTATATAAAAGCCTTTTAGTTAGCTTTTGTGAGATTTAGGTATCAAGGTGAATGTGGCCTCATAGAATGAGTTTGGTAATGTTCCTTCTTTTTTGGTTTTGTGAAATAGTTTGGAGAGTATTGGCGTCACCTCTTCTTTGAAGGTCTGGAAGATTCTGTGCTAAACCCATTAGGCCCTGGGCTTTGTTTGGTAGGGAGACTTTTGATGAATGTTTCAAAAGGACATGTAGGTCTGTTAATTTAGTTGCCTGATCCAGATTCAACTTTGATTACTGGAATCTAGCAAGAAAATATTCCATTTCATTTAAATTTTCAAGTTTTGTGGCATATAGAGTTTTAAGGTGAAATGTAATGATTCTTTGATTTTCCTCAGTGTCTGTAATTATACCCCCTTTTATTTTCTGATTTTGCTGATTTGTATAGTATCTCCCTGTGTTTTAGTTAGTTATGCTAAAGGTTTGTCTATCTTCATCATTTTCTCCAAGAACCAGCTCTTGCTTTTGTTTCTTCTTTGAATTGTTTTCTTTGTTTCTAATTTATTGATTTCTGCCCTAAGTTTGATTATTTCTAGCCATCTACTCCTCTTGTGTATTTATGCTTCCTTTTGACTAGGTTTTTCACGTGTGTTGTTATGTTGATTTGAGATGCCTCAGATTTCTTTATGAAGGCACTTAGTTCTATGAACTTTCCTCTTAGACTTAATTTCGTTATGTCTCATTTGTTTGGGTAAGTTGTGCCTTCATTTTTGTTAAATTCTAGAAAGTCTAATTAGTTTATTTCTTCCATAATCCAGCTGTCATTGAGTAGAGTTCACTTTCCATGCATATGCAGGCTGTTTACTATTTTTGTTACTATTAAGGTCTATCTTTAGACCATGTTTTTCTAATATGATACAAGGGATTATATTGGTATAATGTTTTTTTTTTGCATGTATACAATTTACCCTTGTTCATTCAAATGCTGATTTCTCTATTCCACTGCCTGGTTTCAATGCAAATATTGCATTGTGATGCTTTTTCTAAGCATCGCCTGTCTCAAGTTTGCATAAACATGCCACCATTTGTTCTCTATATTGTCAATTAAAACAACCAGCCCTAATACTGAGTAATGGAGAGGATAAGGTGAGACATCCTGGTCCAGAGTGGGAGGAAGAGAAAGGAGACAGGAGAGAAGAGGAGGAGAATCTGCAGGAGAGGGCTTGGCACCACATGCAGAAATTAACTGGAACTAAAATATCACAAAAAGCAAGTATGATGGGTGAATCTTAATCTTAGGAATCTCTGCGGGCTTGGAGGTTTAGGATGGAGTAACTGTTAGCCAACATTGTGCTCTAGATTAATTAATTAAATCCTAGTCTCTGTGTGGTGATTTGGTTATACAGCTGTTTAGGAATAACCACTGCTTAACCAAAAGATTTATCAATAGTAAATATTAATAATCTACAACAAATGCCACTCAACTAATCTAAGTATCCACACCCTTTAAATCCTACTTTAATTTAATTTGGTGGGGGAGAGGAATAAGCTCTCAGTGATACAACCCAAACTTTAAACCTAAAAACTCCCAGATAAATTACTGGCTCTTTAAAAGAGACTCTTAAACATGCCTCAGAGCAAAAGACAGCCTACTGTGGGCAGACCTGAGACTGAACAAAACTGGTTGCCACTACAGTCTAACAGGATGAGAGATAAAACAGACTTCTTTGAGCTTGGCTGATAATCTCTTCTACTGCATTAAGACAGAAATAAAGGAAAGTTTAGAAATTATGACCATTGTTACATTCATATTCCTCAATTTAACTTTAAAAATTGAGTTAGCCTTTTATGTGTTCTCAAAGGCAAAGGCTTTCGAAAAGATACTGGAACAACACAAAGAACAAGTAGAACAATATGAAGAAAAAAATGAAGGTTGGAAACAGGACATAAAACGAGATACAAAAACTTACAGAACATGATAAACAACAGGAAAAGAGGGCAGAGGTTTTAGAAAATATACTGGAAAACACAAAGAACAAGTAGAACAATATAAAGAAAAAATTAAAAGTTAGAAGCAAGGCATAAAACAAGACATTCAAGAGATTATTGAACAAAACAAAAAATAGAGAGATGGGTGTAAAATATGGGTACAGACCTTAAAAAAAAGTTTAGAATACTAAGTAATACTCAGGCAGATGCAAAAGATAATAATATAGAAAGCCAAACAAAGTTGGTTAGAAAACAAATGTTAGCTTATCCAGTCAGTGAACAACAGAGACCAGCATATGATTACCCACAGGATTACCATGAGGCTGAATGGCACCCTGTGGAAGTGCTAGACCTGGGAAAGTTTAAAGAGAGTGTCACCAATTTTGGAATGCATTCACCATTTGTTAAACAAATGCTGACTTCCTGGCCAATCAGTATAGTAATCCCAAAGGACTGGGAGGATATGGCAAAGACAATAAAAGAACCTGAGCCATATTTACAGTGGCTATCATGGTGAAGAGAAGAGGCTAGAGAGATACCATACAAAATAGAGCCAGGGCTGTTGGTATTTTTAAGGAATGGCTGCTTGGTGATGGCCAATAGGCTGACACAGATATACAAGCTGTATATAATGAAGAAACCTTAGTATTATGTCACCTAGCAGCCTTAAATACCTGGGACAATGTTGAGGGATCAGGAAAAAGGCTTGATCCATTCTCTCAGGTCATACAAGCTCCAAGTGAAACATTCACTAATGTTTTGCAAAGCTGGGGATACAAGTATATCAGATCCACTAGCTAGAAAAGCACTAATAGAACCTTTAGCTTTTGAAAATGCAAAGATTTTGAATGTAAAGAGGTAATACAGCCATTAAAAGCAAGGGGTGCACAAATAGACGAATGTGTTATAAATATGATTGACATCAGACCTCAATTTGACCTTGATAGGAGAAGCTACCCCTAAAAACATTGGGAAATGTCTTAATTTTGATGAGCAAGGTTGCTGCAAATGGAGTTACCAGGAAAAACAAAATAATTCAAAAAGTGAGCCTATACGTCCTAGAATAGGCAGAAGATGTGGCAAGGGTTGACATTGGATTAGTGAATGTAGAGCACAGGTAAATGGGGTCATCCTTTATCAAAAATGTCTGAAGGGGCCTTTCTCAGGCCCCAGTACAGGACAGGGATACTCTTCCACAAGAAAGTTAAATGCCACTGCTCTGGGAATAAACATTAAAAACTTGGACAGCAAGGACAAAGCAGATTCTATATATAAATTAAAAAAAAAAAAAACAGGAAGAGAACAAAAAACATATATATTTGCAAGCCTTTATAAATGATCAAAAGCCAAAGTTAAAGATAATTTTAAATAATATTGAAATTGAAGGCATGGTAGATACTGGGACTGATGTCACAATTATTAGTTCTAAATCCTGGCCCCCAAATTGGCCACTTCAAGAGGTGGATATTCAATTCCAAGGAGTTGAAACTTTATCTAAAGTGAAACAAAGTGTTAGATGGCTAAAACGTACAGGACCAGAAGGTCAAATAAGAAAACTAAGTCCCAATTTATTTCTAATATCAGAGATCAGACCTCTACTCTTGCCTGATGCGTCTAAAACAAAAAGGGGGAACTGTAGAGAGCTGCGGAATGCTATGCCTTAAAGATGGAGCTGGTTTCCGCCTTCCACCTTCCCGATGGTGAGTGCTCTCTGTCACGAACAACTCCACATTTGGCTAAGCCCGAGGATCTGGCTTGCTTCCATGTCTGTGGACCTATCTGCATTGCCCCCGTGGCACGCCTGGGTTGGCTACCCAGAGGCTATTTAAGCTGTGGGCTGGCTTTCCCCGGGGTCCGAGGATTGTTCAATGTTCCTGAATAAACTGCATTGAAAAAAAAAAAAAAAAGAAGAAAACTAAGACCATATGTGGCTGAGATAGCCATAAACTAATGGAGAAGAGATCTGTTACAACAATGGGAGACCCAGATTAACAACCCCAAATTCAAAGGCAAAACAGGTAATACTCCTGATAAACAAGTTAAAATTATTTTAAAATGACATCAAAAACAGTTACAGGCTGTCCAGTCTGTCCATAAACAAAATACAACAAAGGCATTCTTTTCAACTTCATGTTGGGAAGCCACTGCTAATAAAACCCCAACAAGCTTACCGAGGTGGTTGGCTGACCAACCTATTTGGATTGAACAATGGTCTGTGAGTAAAGAAAAATTACTGGCACTAGAACAGTTAGTCCTGGAACAGCTGGAGGCTCAACATATAGAGGAGTCCAACAGCCCTTGGAATTATCCTGTATTTGTCATCAGAAAGAAATCTGGAAAATGGAGGATATTAACAGATCTCAGAGCCATTAACAAAATTATTCAGCCAATGAGATCGTTACAATCCAGAATCCCATTGCCTTCCATGTTACCTAAGGAATGGCCTATTATTGTGATTGATTTAAAGGATTGCTTTTTCACAATTTCTTTACATGAACATGATAGGGAAAGGTTTGCTTTCTCAGCACCCACTTTTAATAGAAGCTGTCCAATAAAGAGATATCACTTGAGGGTCTTACCACAGGGGATGTTGAACAGTCCTACTTTGTGCCAATATTTTGTACAACACCTGTTAGAGATAATTCATAAGCAGTTTCCTCAATCCATAATTTACCACTATATGGATGATATCTTATTAGCTGATTCAGATAGAAAAACATTAGAAAACATTTTTGATGAAATAAATAGAACTTTGCCTTGTTGGGGTTTAGAGATTGCTCCCAAAAAAGTACAAAGAGGAGATTCTATTAATTACCTAGGGTACAAAATAGGTCTACAGAAAACTCCACCACAAAAAGTACAAATTAGAAGAACCCAATTAAAAACTCTCAATGATTTTCAAAAATTGCTGTGAGATATTAACTGGGTATAGCCTACATTTGATTTAATTACTCAAGAGCTAAATAACTTATTTCAAAATTTACAGGATGATAAGGACTTTAAAAGTCCAAGAACATTATCAACTGAAGATGAAAGTGAATTGGCTCTGGCAGAAAGGAAATTACAAGATGCATATATAGACCATATTGATCCAAAGAGGGCCTGTATTTTGGTTATCTTGCTTTCCACTCATTCACCCACAGGAATTCTTATGCAGAGGGAAGACTGTCTTAGAATGGATATTTTTGAGACACAAACAAAATAAAAACTTAAAAACTGAATCCTTATGATTCAGTTCAAAAATCAAAATTATATACAATTCTCTTGGTGTTATCAGATTTTCAAGAATCTCTTAATATAGTCACTGACTCACAACATGCAGAAAGAGTTTTTCTGCATATAGAAACTGCTGATCTAATTCAGGATAATTTGGATTTAACGTCACTGTTTCTTCAATTAAAATGAGCAATCAGAAATAGAAATAATACACTGTATATAACATAGATCAGATCTGATATGGGTCCACAAGGCCCTCTAGCACAAGACAATGATGAAATTGATCAACTATTGATAGGAAGCGTGTTAGAGGCCTCAGAATTTCATTAAAACACCATGTTAACAGCAAAGGTTTCAAAAGAGAGTTTTCTATCACTTGGCAACAAGCCAAAGAAATTGTGTGAAAATGTCCCACTTGTTCATTATATAACTAAACTTCACTAACTGCAGGAAGTAACCCTATCAGTAAATAAAGAAATGAAATTTGGTAAATCACGTGTTTTATTTTATAGAGTTTGGTAAACTGAAATATGTGCACCATACTATAGACACATGTTCAGGGTTCTAATGAGCAAAAGCCATAAGTTCTGAGAAGGCTGATTCAGTTATTATGTATTTATTAGAGGTGATGGAAGTTATGGTTATTCCTACACAAATTAAGACTGATAATACTACATTTTATGTCTCTAATAAAATGGAAAGATTTTTTTACATATTTTAAAATAAAACATGTAACAGGTATACCCCACAATTCTGCCAGTCAAGCAGTCATTGAAAAATTGAATCGTACTTTAAGGGACATACTTAACCGAGAAGGTTGTTATCCACCCCCAGAGATAGATTACATAATGATTTATTGACCTTTAATATCTTAAATGTTAATGAACAGCAATCAGCAGCTGCACAGAGACACTGGATTATAGAAAAAAAAAACTGCTGAATTATTTCAGCCTATATATTTCAAAGATACCTTAACTTCACAATGGACAGTAGGGAATGTGTTACACTGAGGAAGAGGTTTTGCAGGAGAAGAGAAATTATAGGTTCCTTCAAAACTAATAAAAATCAGATATCACAGAGGAAGACCACCGGAAGACCTTGGCCACACACAAGAAGAGAGAAATCAAGAAGACCAAAAAGAACAGGTAATATAATTTGATAATCCCTTCACATGGGAACAACTCTAAAACTGACTGAGACATAAAAACGAAATGTCTTCAGCAGTAAATGGCCAATAAATCCTTGGCTATAATATCCTCAAAATTTATTATGCCATTCTTTTAATTGACATTGATGCAATTGGTTCACAGTTTAATTTTATTCTGAACATCTCATACATTTATAATTTTATTACTGTGTAATGCTTGTGAGAAATTATGTTTTCAGAACAAAAGGAGTGAATACTAGAGATGCTGGACCAAACCTGACAGAATCCTCCTTCCAGCATGCTGAGACATTGACACATCTGTTTCAGTATCTTGCATGTTCCAGAATTCTGCTTGTTCCTGCCTCAACTGCTTCAATTACTGTTTCTCATCACGACCTGTTCCCAAGAGAGCTTTGAAGAAAGCTGCAAATCTTAATTGGTCCCACATTTTAGACTGTTCTAAACAGGACTTTTATTATTTTCTCAACATTCAAAGACTAGAGCACAAATATTGCTTACTTAATTAAACATTTTTCCAATTTTCTTTTGGCCCCCAGTAAGATTTCTGCCAAAATGTCAGCTAGAAGAAATCAATGAGAATGATGTCTAATTATCCTCAAGGGGGGTTGGGTAGGTTTTTGGTTTTTTTCTGTGGCTACAAGTGTTTATTGTCGTTGGGAGGTGTTTATAAATTACTAATGGTCTTATTCGAACTGAAACTGTTATGCCCAGTTTGGGAACCCCAAAAGACCAGGGATACACTCTGCTGTAAATACATGAGGTTTTTAAAATTGTATACATGTTCAGACATGGGACACAAACTTCCTGTGGACATAGGAGAGGAATGTATCCCTGAGATCTAGGGAAAAGGTTTTTATGAGGCAAAACTGCAAGCAGGGACTTACATGCTTTGGCATTACATGATCGGGTAAGGGAAATTGACTTTTGAAATGATTGGTCCATTTTAGGCACCAAGACTACACACAGTTCTGGCCTGGTCCTATGGGCCCGTTTCCTAGCAACTGTATAATTAGTGGGCAGGAAAGAATGCAGTAAGGCTAATTTGTCCCCTCAGGGCATTAAGGCTAGTTCTTCCCCAAGGAGGCTGGACATGTCTCCAACTAACTAGCCTTTATTCATGCTTATGCTTTAAACTTTAAAACAATACCCACTGATTTTAAGTCTTTGGTCTCTCAAATTCACAAAGAATTAATGTAATTGAGATTTTAAAAATGAAATAAAATGAAGTTTCAAATCTTTCTTCCATCTGCTATTTTTCCCATAAACTCTACTGTGTGCCTTCCTTGTGAAAGGAACCTGGCAATGTGCCAGCAGGCCTAGCTCTCATTTTTTTATTTCAATCTTATTATTATTATCATTATTATTATTAATTTGGGTTTTTGAGACAGGATTTCTCTGTGTATCCCTGGATGTCCAGGCCTCTTTGTATACCAGGCTGACCTTGATCTCACAGACATACTCACAAACATCTACCTGCCTCTGCCTCTGCCTCCTGAGTGCTGGGATTAAAGGTGTGTGCACTGTGCTTGGCAGGACTTTCTTATAGCCTGGTTGAAGTCATACTTTATGACTTAGGACATGTCTAGACAAGTGAGTGTGAAGAGCTGGCAGGGATGCAAACCCTTGCTTTTGGAGACAGGGTTTTTCTTGTGGCCTTGCATATCCTGAACTCGTTTTGCAAACCCATATGGCCTGGAACTCACACCAGACTCTGCTTGCCCCACTGACAGCCACAGGCATGCGACACCACACCTGGCTTCTTGTTATAATCTTTAAAAAATGATTTATACTCTCTGTCTGCCTTCCTGAGACCAGCCCTGTTTTGACTGGGACAGTTGGCACTCACTAAAAGAAATGGGGGGCAGGGACTGCAGGATTACTTCTACAGTGATCAGGGACTGGCTGGACCTTGGCTGAGCAGGGAATTTAAACTGGACACATTTAAGCTGGGAATACATAAATTTAAGCTGGGGCTGTGTGTGCAATGGACTAGCTTTACTTACTAATGAACCCTTGTGCTTTTCCCCCATCTTCTAAGAAGTGTAAATCCCATCTATTTGTTTATTTTTACACGTATGACTGTTCTGCCTCCATGGATATGTGTGCCTGGTGCCTGAAGAGGCAGCATTGACAACTCACAGGTATACCCTTGAGTTTTTCTGTTGCCATCTATTGCTACTCATGGGACCTACACATTAGTCTGGTTTGTTGCCTCAATGAGAGTCTCTTGGAGAAAAATAAGATTTTCATTTACTATCATCATTATTATTATTGTTATTATTATTAAATATGGAATGAGTGTTCTTTTTGGAGGGATGGAAACTATTTATGATTCATAGTGTAGTTCTCTTTATTATGGAAAATTTGTTTATTATTTGTACACTATTCTGTCTGCATGCCAGAGTAGGACACCAGGTCTCACTATAGATTGATATGACCATGTGGGTGCTGGGATTTGAGCTCAGAAACTCTGGAAGAGCAGCCTGTAATCTTAAACTCTGTGCCATCTCTTCTGCCCCCTTATTTCTTATTTTTATTTTTTAAATTTTTATTTATTCATTTTACATCCCTGTCTTAGACCCCTCTATCTTCTCCTCCCAGTCCTACACTCCCTGTTTCTCCTATTATACCTTACCTGGCCCCTCAGAGAAGGGGATCACCCTGCCTCTCCTGTGCACATCCACCCACCCCAGCACATCAAGTGGCATCAGGACTGAGCACATACCCTTTGCCTGATGAGGCAACCCCAACAGGGGAAAGTGAAAGAAGAGCTAGCTTGTGGGTCAGGGTGCATTCATATGTGTGTTGGTCCTGGTGTGTTTACAAGGCCTTGTTACCCTTGTGTCTTTCATCCACTCTGGTGCTTACACTTTGCACACAGAATGTCTTGTGCCCTTAGGGGCTGAGGGTTTCTTAGAGACATCTCATTTAGGGTGGAATGGTCCAAGGCCTCTCACTGTTTGCATATCTAATGGATGTGGGTCTCAGTATTTATTTCTATCTGCTACAGGTGGAAGTTTCCAATGATGGCCTAGCAAGGCACCAATCCATGAGTATAGCTGTGCTCCTTTAGCACAACTGTAGCGTTTAGATTTCTCTAATATACTTGACCTCTGTAGACACAGGTTCCTGGCCACTCAAGCAGTATTGGATTAAGGTTCCTTCTCATGGAGTGGGCCTCCATGGCTGGGTTGGTGTGTACTTTTCTCTTCTGGTGGCATGCAGCATATGTTCCAGTATCGCAAACAGCAGTCTATAAGTGTGAAGGTTCTCGGTAGGTATCAGCTTGGATTCGCTGTGTCCAATGACTTGTGAAGGTGTTGTCCTCAGTAACAGAATCTTACCATCAGGTTGGGGAGAGCACTGGAGGATGGACACAGGTGGGGGGCCCCAGGCCCTGCTTTGATCTAGCACAGAGACCTCCTGCATACCGACTCCACCGGACTCTGGGAAGCCTGCTCTCAAGACATGCCCTTGTCTGTTCTTATTAAATTTAAATAAATAAATAGTATTAAATGAAAACATCACATATATAAAGCTAGTTATTAAGTGACACGTGTGCTCCACCAGAGGGCACCAGATTCCTTGACAGATGGTTTGAGCGCCACCGTGTGGTCCCTGGGATGGAACCTGGCACCTTTATAAGAGAGGGATTCTCTGTGTCTGATGGCTGTTGCGATGACAAAGGTCGGCTTTTTTTTTAAGATTCATCCATCCATGTATTCATTCATCCATTTATTCATTCTGCTTGTGCACCAGAAGAGGGCACCAGATCCCATTACAGCTGGCTGTGAGCCACCATGTGGGAATTGAACTCAGGAACTCTAGAAGAGCAGCCAGCGTTGTTAACCTCTGAGCCATCTCTCCTGCCTCCAGTTATTTTTTAATATTTAAAAGACATTTATTTTCCATGTGAGCGCGTTTCTGCCTTCCCAAGACTAGTCCTCCTTTGACTGGGCGACTCAAAATTAATTTTAAAAAGAAGGAGGGACCTCAGGATCCCTTCTCCAGAGACCAGTGACCAGCTGGACTTCCTCTGATCAGGAGAATTCAAAGCGCTCATTTTTCCTGCACACAAGTGCAGCAGCCCTGTGTGTTTACTTCCGGTACCAGGGGGCGGGGCGATGGCATCACAAATTGGCTCCGAAAGGCTCCTGATCCTGAAGACTGCGAGGGGCACAGGGCGGGGACGTTGACAGAACACCAGGGACCAGGGAAAACGCTGTGGGCTTTGTGACGACAGGGAAAGCGCTCCCGGGGGATACTTCTGGGTCCTGACAGAGCTCCAGGCTAAGTAGGGAGGAGGAGGATAGCTTGGGAGGGTGTAATGCAGTGCATATAGCATTCTGGGATTTGTATTTCTGCGTCTGCGACCCGGCAAAGCGACGATATAGTGAGACCTGGCTATGTTACTACAATCAATCCCAGAAGTCCTTGCTCTGAGGCACTTTTCACAGAGGCTCCCGGCCTGCACAATGCACTCTGGGATTATTTGTAGTTCCCTGGCTATGGAGTGCTTGGCTTTAGGATGGAGTGCTTGACTTTAGGAATTTCCGTGTCTGGGACATTTCATCATTGGTTCAGTGCTCTCTCCTAAGGATGTTCACAGTCGTACAAGAAAAAACAGATTTTTTTTTTTTTTTTGTCTATGAGACACATATAATACAACGTGAGTGGCTAGAAGTGGAGCTGAACTGCAGTAGATAGATTTAAAACCTGGACAGCTCCTAAGAGGGTGGATGGGATATTGGAGCTTTTGAACAGGACTGTGCTGAATGTTAAGTGGGACGCGAGCACCCACAAGCATACATGCCATGTCTTCAATGTGTTATGTACTGTTGAAAAAGCAGGCACTTAAGGAAAACTATAAGGTTATATTCCAAGAAGCTGGCAGTTGGTGGAAATTCAAAGTTCAAGAGTTAGCACAGCACCTCTTCATTTTCCTAATTCCTCATCCTGCATCTTGTTATTTTCAGGTATTTCAGACCGAACAAACAGCATCTTTTCGGGCTGGAAATGGACTGTAGTTTTCAGTTCAGATAGGTAGTAGCATATGATTCTTGAGGATTCTCTTAGAAAACCCTTCCCAGTAACTCAAAAGTTGACTTCTCATGCCTGGTGTTGGAGTTTTTGTTAGATGGAGGGACAATTGTCAGCACAGATGGCAAAATTTCATTGAAACTACATTTTAGTTTTATACAACAGCTTACATGGATTGTACATATCTTAGATAGTTACTAGTATGATTCCATATTACTTTTTCAGACATCCTTATTGTTATTTTACCATCTTCCCTTTTGTGTTTCTTTCTGTCTTACCTCCGAAATTATTATACCCCCTTCCAGTTTTTCCCATTTCCTCTTTCAAATCTCTATACCTTTCTACTTCCTACTGCCCCCACACACTTCCATTCTCACCTTGGAAATGATCACTATTTCATTCTTGGTTTTTTAATTACTGCCGGATATAGACTCACATATGAGTACACACATATTCAGTTTAGAGCTGGGAAACTTAGAAGAGAGAATATGTGAAATTTGTCTTTCTGTGTTTGGATTACCTCATATAACATGATTTTTTTTTCTAGTTCCATCTATCTACCTGCAAGTTTTATGTTTGCATGCTACTCAATAGTGATGCATTTTAAAATCATGACCTAAAGAGCTAATATTTAATTCATTTTTAAGGTTATTTAATAATTACATCATTTTGTGCCTTCTCTTTTCTTCCCTCCAAACCTTCCCACAGACCTCTCCTATTTCTCTTTCAAATTCATCTTCCTTTTTCAAATTTGTATTATGCTCTTAATATAAGTTGCTCAGTTTAATAATGTTACTTCCATGCATGTTTTCAGGGTTGATTGCTTGGTATTGGATAACTAAATGATTTTATGCTCTTTCCTGGAAAGATTTTTTTTTCTCATACTCTCAGCATTTATTAGTTCCCTGCAGATTTTTGCGTAGGATTAAGGACAATGGTTTCTTCCTAGACCACTTTTGCATGTATATTAGCATTTTCAATTTTTAGTTCGTTTTTATACAGGTATATTGGTAAGCCTTTTTTTCTTTATTTTTTTTATATTGGTCCATCTTATGGGTGTAGCTTCTGGTATTATTAGGAGACACATTACAGACCAAGTCTTAGATCTGGGAATTGTTTTGTAGATGTATCAGATGTGACTGTTCTCCAGAATTCTGCCTTGTGATTGTTTGTGGTTTTCAGTCATGATTGTGGTACAAGGAAAAGCTTCCTTGGTCAGTGGTGAACTATATTTATCTATGTGCATTATTAAAATCATTTAGGTTGCAACATGTTTATATTCATGCATATACTTACATGTATTATTGGGATTTATGTAGATAATTCACAGTATGATTGCTTAAAACTCTTTCAAAAATTTACTGTTATTTCACCCACTTCCTTCTTTTATATTTATCCAGTAAAAGACCTGGGGTCTTACAGCTCAGGTTTTCAAGATCGCACCCTTCTCAGGGATTCCCACAGACCACAACTCAATGGAAAAGCAAGAGCATTTTTTTTATTTCAATCGCGATAGGGTCACCCCTCAAAAGGCAGGAGATGACCCCAAGCATGCAAAGCACAGGGTTTTTATACTTAAAAATCTAGCCACTTTTGCTCCATACATTGATTGGTCAGCAAGAATATCATGAAGATAGTTTACGCCTAGTTGTTTGCAGTTTTTGGCCATTTGTGAGTTTTCTCAAAACAACTCACCCTGCCCTTCAAGAGCTACCTGCCTCTGGCTTTAATTCAAGGCTATCTCAGAGCATTTCATCTTCCCATTTGAGAGCCATATGCCTCTGGGTTTAATTCAAGGATGGGAATAGTCACAGCTGTTTTTCTTTTAGAGTTGTTTTCATTCTCAGGTGGGCTCTCATCCCCCCTTTTCTTTCTGCTCCAATTTTGACCCTAAAATTGTGGATCAATCTCAGAGAGAGATTGATACTGCCTCTGGAGCATCAGGACCTGAACCACACTTACACATTCCCTGACGAAGGCCGGTAATCAGTTAACAATACAGGGTACTATTGTGACAACGAGCAAAAGGGTAGCAAAAGGTCCCAGTAAGAGAAGCACGTAGGGGAGCATACCATTAAACCCATTCCAAAAAGGAGATTCTATTAATTCTCATCTCCTTTTTTCAAGATCATTTTGTAATTTTTTAATCTTTCCTTTAACAATGCCTGATTTATTAGTGTAAAAACAGCATTTCTCCTGTACGGCTAAGCAGATTCCTCCTTTTTCAGCCGTAAGAAGGTCTAATCCCCTCTGGGTCTGGAGAACTACTTCTGCTAAGGAATTGAGCTGGTCTTGGAGGTCATTGATGGTGCTCAAAAGGAATTGTACACCACTAATTTACTGTTGGGACAGTTTCTTGTATTTATATAATAAAACACCCAAAGCAGCTGACCCAGTGCCTATGGAAGCAGTCAGCCCAATTCCCACTAACAGAGGAATGAACTGAATGGCTTTCTTCGTTCTTCCAGCCATTAAGTCAAAGCTGGGGACTGGGACTGGCTCATCCACTGGAATGATGCTAATATCAGGGAGATGCCTGTACACAGGTCCCAGTCCAATCTGTGAGCAAGAACGTATAGGCTTTATTATACCTCCATAAGAAAACAGTGTTATTGTCAGGGCAGAAAGCTGTGGAGATGTCAATTGTTAAATTGCAAATGGCAAAGGTAGCATCCCCTACAGGTAGTTCTGAGCTATCATTTTTGTAGGGTTTTGTCAAACAGGTAACATTTTGCTTGAAGAGAGGCTGCACTCTCATAGGAGGTGCTGAGTTTTAGGACCCCTCAGCAGTGGAATAAGTGGCTTTAGAGGGGAGGATCTCCAGAGGAATAGGCTGCCCTTGTCAGAGGCAGAGCCAGCAGTCACTTGCAAGCGAAGGATTGGTGTCAATTAGGAGGCTATGACAATAACATCTACAGTCTGGGGGTCTAAAATAGAGTTTCCTCTACTTTCAGGAAGAACCAGAGGGTGGTAATTGAGGGACGAGTATTCTTTTTTATATTAATTCTTCAATGCATTGTTTAACCTGTTCTTGTCTGACCTGATCCTGCAGCCCTCCTCCATTGGAAAGGTGAATGGGAGATACCTTTCTTCAGCATACAGGCTTCCCTACCGTCCCAAACAAGGGTCTTGGAGTAATTTAGATCCATGGCCTTCTCTTGGCACACTGTGTGACCAATCGTCTATCCTCATCTCCTCCCTGACTTGGTTCAATATGGCAGTGAAATAGGTGATGTTATCTTTTCCAATACATTGTTGCACAACTCTATAGCAACTGCTATGCACAGCCTGTTGATAGGTATCACAAGGGCAAGGTCAGGGGCACCCATTTACATAAGGAATCATTTTAGGCTTGGTTACACAATGCCATTCTAAACTTGGGGTGATCCCTGAAGGTTGTAGGGCTCTATATGCCCATGTATCATCACACTCAACTTGAGCATAAGCCTTGTTGGGGTTCCAAATCTTATCATTTAGTAAGGCTCTGCCATTCATCACCCCACCCTTGCAATCACAGGGTTTACCATACATTGCTTCCAGGGCCTTGTGAGCCTGGTGACGATCACCAAAGCTCCAATCAATAGTTACCCAATTGAGTACAAACAGCACCACCCAGAGGTACCATTGTCTTTCTACTTTACTGGTCAAAGAGTTCATTGTCCCTGATGAGTTTCAGTTTTAACAGGTTGCTGGAGGCTTGGACTTTCCAGGTGTCAGCAGGTTGATGAAGAGCAGGCTTGATGTGTGACCCATGGATCCAAGCTGCAATGTCCTCTACTTTCACAGCTGTTGGGGTGATGAGCAGGACACAATAAGGACCCTTCCACCGAGGTTCCAGGTTCTGGATGCAGTATCATCACACATATATCAGATCTCCAACCGGGAACTGATGTGGCATCTCCAAGGACCGAGGCCCATATGTACTGCAAATCTTGCTCCAAATCTCTGAATAAGCAGCAGTCCTTTCAGCCTGGACAAGTCAGAGTTACCACTGGTTATGTCAAGGGGGTCCCCAAGGAGAGTCAGTGTAGCAGGAACCCCATATAGTAGTTTGAAGGGAGTTAAGCCTAGTATGGAGGGTGTATTTCTGACTCTAAAGAGGGCCAAGGAAAGGATCACTGCCCAGTCACCATCAGTCTTCATGGTCAATTTGGGGAGAGTCTCTTTGAGAGTTCTATTCATTCTCTCTATCTGTCCTGAACTTTGAAGTCTATAAGCACAATGTAACTTCCAATCAAGCCCGAGAAACCTGACCATCTCCTGGCTTACCTGAACAACAAAGGTTGGCCCATTGTCTGACCCAATTATTTTTGGAATACCAAACCGAGGAAAAATGTCTTCCAGAATCTTTTTGGCCATGACCAGGGAGGTTTCTTTCTTTGTGGGAAAAGCTTCCACCCATCCTGAGAAAGTGTCCACAAAAACCAGGAGATATTTATTGTCATACCTGGATGGTTTACTTTCAGTGAAATCCACTTTCTAATGCATTACAGGTCTAGTTCCTTGTCACTGGCCAGCAGTGACATCTGAATACCACCCGAGAGAGGGCTGGGGGGGGAGAAGAGAGAGAGAGAGAGAGAGAGAGAGAGAGAGAGAGGGTGACACAGAGAAGGACACTGAGTCTACATGCTGATCCAGGTGTCGATTTAATGGATGTCAGGCTAACACTTAAGTAGGCAGAAAAGTACAAGAAGTTTCTCATGTAGGAGCTTTACTTGGTCAAAACATAGGAGAGCTCACTCAAGGTTACACAGAGCCTGCTGTCTGGTTACTATGGTTGCACACACTTTCTCAGGGTCAGAGCAGTCTGCTATAGGTCCACCAAGATCAGTTTATAAGAAAATGGACTTTGGAAAATAGCCGAAGCAAAGAGGCTGAATTCCACTGCTCAAATGGCATTAACTCCAAAATGGCTGCCACACTTCCTCTCAGCCACTTCCCTGGGCTCTGGAAACTCTTACCTTTATTTACCCTCTGGCAAGGTTCACATGCCCTAGTCACTCATTCAGTCAGAGTGGTGAGGTTTAGTATTCAGTACTGGGATTGGTGGGCAACTTCAGCCAATTTATTTGCCCCCAAGTGAGTCCACTTATGTATCTGAGTTATTAATCTCTCAGCATCTTCCTGTGGTAGAATGATCTTACCTTTGGAATCAATCCATGCCCCCACATCGGTGTCAAATACCCTCTTTTTTGCCGTATTAACTTTAAGTCACTTTCTGAGTAGTTTAGTCATTCTTCTCTGGGAAGTTCAGCAGTTAGAACCACTGGACAGAGTTTCCTCTAGCAGCTACTTTAGCCTCCTGATCGGCCATGTTATTCCCCTTTACTGCCTTGGAAGTCCCCTTCTGATGTCCTGGGCAATGAATAATGCTTACCTTGTCCAGCAGCAACAAGGCATTGAGCAAAGCCAGAATCTTGTTTTTATTTTTTATCTCTTTACTGGCTGATGTTAGAAGGCCTCTCTGCTGATAGATGGCCCCGTGCTCATGGGGTGATGGTAAGGCGAACCAACTATCAGTGTAGATGTTTAACTTTTTGCCCTTTTCCAGAGATAATGCCTGGGTTAAAGCAATCAATTCAGCTCGCTGAACAGATGTGCCCTCCGGCAACACCTGGGCCCATATTACCTTATGTCCATCTACTACCGCTGCCCCTGCCTTTCTTTTCCTGTTCTCAAAAAACTGCTCCCATGCATATAATATGTTACCTCGGCATTGGGCAGAGGCTGATCTTTCAATTCCTTTTGCAATCCCTGTTCCTCTGCTAGAACCTGCAAACAATCATGTTCCAGGGGCTGGATTTCTGGATCCGGCAATAAGGTGGCAGGGTTTAGTCTTGTAGCCAGGGCAAAGGTGAATCTATCATTATTCAAGAGCAAGGCCTGGTAATGTGTCATGCAGGCATTCATGAGCCAGCAATCACGTGGCTGCCTTATGACACTCTCAAGGACATAAGGAGCATAGATGGTGAGGTCCTGTCCCAGAGTCAGTTTGTCTACATCTTTTACTAGTGCCACCACTGCTGCTATTATTTACAGGCAGGTTGGCTATCTTGCCACTACTGAAACAAGCGTTTTGGATAGATAGGCTACCGGTCTCTTCCAGGGTCCAATTTTCTGTGTTAACACCCCATTGGCCATTCCTTGATTCTCAGCCACATGGAGATGGAAGGGTTTGGTTACATCAGGGAGTCCCAATGCTGGGGCCAATATTAAGGCTTGTTTGATATTATCAAATGCAGCTTGTTCATCCTTTCCCCCGATGAAAGAGTCATTGCCCTTTGTAAGGGCATGCAGAAGGGCTGTCTTCTTGGCAAATCCCGGAATCCACAGCCGGCAAACCCAATGTACCTAAAATTTCCCTCAGTTGTGCAGTAGTCCGTGGAGGGGGAATATGAAATACAGTCTCTTTTCTAGCCTCCGATGGCCATCTCTTTCCCTCTTTTAATATATATCCCAGATAACTGACCTGTTTACTGCAGAGATGGGCCTTTTTCGCTGTAGCTGAGCTCACCCATCTTTTGCAACAGCTAGTCGGTGGCCTCAAAACAGGTTTCTTTACAATCCGCAGCTAATATTATATCATCCACATATTGGAGAAGAGTTACTTGGGGATTGGGGGCCTGGAGGTGCACCAGGTCCCGGTGTAGGGTTTCATCTTCCTTTTTGGGACAATCCTTGATCCAGTGTCCTTTCTCCTTGCAATAGGCACACTGATCCTTAGACAGAGGGCCCTCTGATTTCCAGGATCTCTCTCCCTATCATTATGACTGCACTGCGGTGGCCAGGATCTTAGTCAACTTTCTGTCTTGCCTCTTATCCTTTCTCTTTCTCTTGCTTCCTGCTCTTTCTTTCCTCTTTCTCTTCTTCCATCTCCCAGCTGTAGAAAACCTTTTCTGCTACCTGCACTAAATCCTTAAAGAACTTTTCCTGTGAACCCTCTATTTTCTGGAGTTTTCTACAAATATCTCTGGCTGACTGCTCTATAAAGGTAATAGTCACCATTGGTTTATGCTCATCTAAGATAGGGTCATAGGGCATAAACTGACAGTATGCCTCTATCAGCCATTCCAGAAAGGCTGCAGGAGATTCATGCAGCCCCTGAACCATCTCTCTTACCTTCATCAAATCAGTGGGATTTCAAGCAGCCCCATGGAAACCCGCAATTAGAGTCTGACGGTAGACCTCCAGTCATTCCCTACCTCCAGATGTGTTGTAATTCCCGTTCAGTGGGTGAGGGGAAAGCCATCATCAATCTCATTAGGGAGGATGGAAGGCCTCCTGTCCATTCCAGGCACAGTCTTTCTCTTCCCAAGGAGGACCCGTCTCGTTCCTCAGTAGTTAAGAGGGCCTGCAAGAGTTTCTGGCAATCATCCCAAGTGGGCTGGTGAATAGGACAGATTCAAACAAATATGTGCCTTTTATCTCACCTCCAAGAAATGATAGTCACTGCCTGTCCCATAATAAAGTCGTCCATCAAGAAAGTCAAAGAAGCAACAATGATAGAGACAAAGAAAACAAGAAAGGCAGTTACACAAGGACACCCTTACGGGTGGTACTACAGAATTCTGATTGAGAGGCTGTCTCATGGCGGCTGTCTCTGAAGAGAAACAGATGGGAGGAAAACCATCCTGGAACTAGCCTCCCCAAATGGAATCTGGAAGGTCCTCCAGTTCCCAGGCAACCGATATTCTGACAAGTTTGTCTATCGCAGTGACTGAGCATATGACCAAAAATGTCTAGATAGGTGACTAAAGAGAAACAGTGGTATACCAAAAATCAGACTAACCTGTTCTGAGCTCACTTCTGAGCCCAGCCAGTTGAGTGTTAAGGAAGGGCACACTGTTTTCCGGGCAACGCACCAAAATGTAAGACCTAGAGTCTCACTTCTCAGGAGCTCAGGATCTCGCCCTTCACAGGAAAACTCACAGACCACAATTCAATGCAATAGCAAAAGGTTTTATTGCTGTCGAGATAGGGTCGCACCTACAAAGACAGGACATGACCCTGAACATACAAAACAGGATTTTTATGCATGAAAATCAGATCACTTTTGCGCTACACTTTACAGCTGGTTGTTCCTCAGAACAGTTCACCCCGCCCTTCAAGAGCTATCTGCACCTGGCTTCAATTCAAATAATAACAGTTGTTTTTCTCATTCCCAGGTGGTCCCTCATTTGTTCTGATGATGAAATCACTGAATAATGTCATGTTGCAGTGTTAAGAGTGCAGGGATCTGTTTAGGAGCCTGTGCAAAACAACTGCCTCATTCAGTAAGGTAATTCAAGGCCCTGGAGAAGACTGTTCACCAACTTCATACAGAGATTGGATTCAGCTCTAAAGAGGGTAGTACCGGACTGACACCAGATAAGCAGTGATGCCATTCTTGGCGCATGATACTGCAAATACCACATGTAGAAGAGCATTTAGAGCATGAAAAAGAGGAGCAGCCCCAAGAGAAGATTGATTAAGAGAGACAAATGCTATTGACTCTCAGGAACATCATGCCGACCTCACAGGACAAGCTACAGCTAGAGTTCCCAGTTCTCAAAAAAAAATTTTGTGCTATTTTGGGTGAATCCAGGAATTTACCAAAAGAACTGTGAGGTTAAAATCTCTAGAATGCAAAATAGGAGGTGTGTTAACACAGAGGCAAGTTGTGCCTTTACTCACAGAAGGGAACAAGCAGATTTTGGCTCCAAGGGAATGCAAAGGTTCCCGGGGTTTCATGGCAGCTGTGGCAAGGGAAAGCACAGGTCTAGGGATGACTGCTCTGAGAGGGACAAACAGGCTAACCTCTTGTCATCAGGAAACCAACAAAGGTGCCTGTGAGGCTTAGGCCCCTCATGCAACAATACGAGCTGTCTCCCATCACGCAGCCACGAGGTACTAGGCAGGTAGGAAAATCTCAACTGAGGATTTCAGATTTGATACACACCACTGCATGCAGCAGCACAGCTTTGCATCTGGCTGCATATAAACCGCTGACCCTAAGCACAAGGGTTCTATGTCACAAAGGAAATACAGCAGTTTATGGACCTGTGTATTCAGGGATTCTAAAGAGGATCTCTGGAAGAAGCAGAATAACTTCTACAGGATCTATTGTACACCCAGGTACTATAGATGGGGACTGCAAGGAAGAAGTTAAAATCATGGTGCATGTAAAACACGAGATGCAAAAATAAGGCAGGGGTAGAATTGCTCAGCTGTTACTGTTCTCCTCCATCTAGGGCAAAGCCGCACCCTTAGGAAGGACAGGCACATTTGGCAGTACCGGAAATTGTGTGTTCTGGAAAGCAGTGTCTAATGATCAGAGATCCAAATTAATGGCAGCAACAAGTGGTGTTCATTGAAATGCAGGAGATGACTTCAGTATCCTCTCCCAAAAGTCTTGGGATCCACAATGTGTGCTTCTGAAGGTTCATATACAGTTTCTAGGAATCTGTAAAATTTCTCCAGTAGGACAAAGTGTATGGGGGATTAAATAGGTGGAACCAGAGGGTCCAAGAGGGAAGTTGACACCTTCTGTAGCCTGCCACTGAAGGAGAAATTCAGAAATAATTCCAGGAGTCTTTCTGCAGGATAAGTCTCCTCTCTGCCCAAATGCTTATACTTGCAGTTTCCTAACCATATTTAGATTGTTGAAATCATACACCGGGAGACTGAAGCTGAAAGGAACTTAAGGCAGAAGCACACGCAGAATGCAAGATCTGTTCTAGCCACGTTCCTCCTTGAGCATCAGCCAGAGCTGAATGAATGACTTCGTTAAAGTAGGCAAAGACTGCTCCTGGCTTCTGCCCCTTCTCCTTGCCTGATCATCAGAAGCCGTGCCCTAGACTCTCCCCTCAAACTCCTTGTGGGCCAACACAGGTGCGTACTGTGAGCTAAGCAGTGGAATTTGGGTAAAACACAAGACCACCTGTATCTGGAAAGGTTGCTTTAGGGTGGGATATGGGAAAATTCGCAGGAGGAAGGAAGGGTTTCACAGTTTGGAAGCAGAAGGGCGTTCCACGGTTTAGCCTGTAATTGGAAGCCTCAAGGGAGTGGGTGGGGCCTAGGTCGGTATTTAAGGGTGAGCAGCGGACCCCTTTACGCATTTGCCATAGCCTGCACTGTCCTGGGTGTTGTTCTGAGTACACACTGGAGAGGAAGAACTCCTATCAAAGTGTCCTCGGCAGGATGGAAGATCAGGCAGATGTGGGTGGCTGCAGTAAGATAAAGACATCCCGGCGTCTAAAGACTGTTTGGCAGGCTAAGAATAAGGAGGTCTTGCTCTCAGTTTTTGCCAAGACACCTTACCTGAGCTTCAGGACCAGGCAGGAACTGGCCAGGGAATTTGGGGTTCCAGAGTCCTGCATCTGCATGTGGTTTCAAAACTGCAGAAATAAGACTGGCGTGTCGAGGAAGACCTCAAAACAGACCACCGCAGGCTCCAGCCATGAAGCCTCCCAACAGCCTCCTGAAAAGCTTGTCGCCAGGGTACAACAAGCAAGAGGCCCGCCCTCAGAACGGAGAAGACCTCGAACGCGGCTTAGTCCAGCGCAGATCAGCATGCTAATCTTTTGAGATCTCTCCATCCTCAGACTATGCCACGAGAGTGCAACTGGCACTGAGCACAGGTTTGCCTGAGGACACCGACCACATATGGTTCCAGAAGAGAAAGGCCTGGCAGAAAGGCCGCGCTGGAGGCAGCACAGCTAAAGGTGAGGACCTGCCTGCCTCTCCTGGCCCAGAAAGGGCTCCTGGAGCATCGTATTGCATTGAGCAGGAGGCTTCCCGCGACAGCTTGTTGACACTGGGTTCTGCAGGAGGCGAGTATGGAGAAACGTTGATGCCAACATCCGAGCTCACCTTCTCCACAGAGGCCTACCCAGAACCCAGCAACTCCTGCCCTGCACAGCTTTTCCTGGATCAACTGCTGAGTACAGCGGAAGTCAAGGAACAGGTACCAGCTGCTCTGGACCCAGATGACCCATGAGAGCAGATCGAACCAACACTTGAGGCTCCTCTCACGGAAGAAGAATATCAGTCTCTGTTGTATGATATTTGACCCCATTGGTAACCCCTAGAATTGGGACTGTAAAACTCTGTTGCTTGGACCCTCACCTGACCATTGTCTCAGAGACTCCAGCCAGAAATGAGCTTGGACAGATGCTCAGGCTTGCACCTAAGAAAGGTGCAGAGCTCTAGCGATCCTGAGTAAGTGTTGGGAAAAAGATGGAAGGCCCTGGAGGTGCGAGGAACCTCACAAGACCCCAGGGCGCTTGAAGAAACTGAGCCATCAAATAAGGAGCATGCTTGGTCTGGACCTAAGGACCCTGCACACACGTAGCAGGTGGGAGGTGAATCCTTGTGCTTAATGTGGGTTGCCCTATGAGGGAGGTGTTGTGGAGTGGCCCAGTGGCAGTGGAGAGTTGTTTCTAGCCTGGATTTTGTTGTTTCTAACCTGGACGGTTTTTGAAGGACAGTTATATCATGTTAGCTTCAATTATGATGAGGATAAATATGTAATTTGTCTGTTATTGTACTCTGCATCATTAAATTACTTTTAGGCATTACTATGACCTGGTTATTGTTTTCATTTGGAAGTTAATGTAAAGAGGAGATATGATTATCCTTCAAGCTGAGAAGATGTGTGATCATGAGTCTTGGTTTTTAACTTGACTGCATGTGGAATTAAGCAAAACACCCAAATTAAGGACACAATTGTGAAGTACTCTTCCTTATTTGAAGTAGTCTTCTCTACTTCTCTTCTGGATCTATAAGGCTGAAAAACACACCTTTAATCCATATCTTCATACTGCAAAACCAACCACTCACCTTTGCCTCATCTTCTACTGGAAACCTATACAAGGACATGGAAGAAGGAATATTTTACTCTTTGCCTGTTCCCTTTTGCTTTGGTAGCAAGTCTATTTCTTCATTGACTATAGAACCTTCTTCTTGAGGATTTCAGTGTATTTGAAGGTGAGTTGCACCAACCAGCCTCATGGACCAAGCCACTGATAGATTCCTTGATTTTCCATTTTTAGCCATCCACTGTTGAATTAATTGACTCACAGATTGTAAATCATTCTCATAAATCCTTTCCTATAAAGAGAGAGTTAGAGGGAAAATAAACTATGCATATAATTATCTTTCACATAGAACTACCAAATTTTCTGCTTTTAATAATGTTATGTAATTCATTCAGGAATCACTTAAACAACAATAATTTTCATATGAGGAGTTATAGAAAAAATATTCATCACCATGCAAAGTCAAAATGCTACATAACTTTTTGGGTATATTGATGGACTAGGAATTAATTTTTTTGATGCAGTTATATTCTAAAATATCGTAATTGAATTACAAGTATTTTAATTTTTTGCAGCATTTATATATAGTTTATTTTTACCTCAAATTAGTCCCTTCTTTGTCTTAATTCCCTCAACACACATTAAAGTGTGTTCATTTTTCATTTTCATAGGTTACAGAGATTCTATTTTATATGGGGATGACATCATGAAAATTAACTGTTCTATGCATGACACTGCTAATACCAAAACATCATTCAAATAATAAGTAGACCTATCAGAATCACACTAGAATTCTCAGCAGAGATTATGAAAGCCAGAAGAGCTTGGATGGATATCATGCAGACACTAAGAGACCACTGATGCCAACCCAGACTACTATACCCAGTATATATGCAGCCATCCAGCCCTACAGAAGATACTAGAAGGAAAACCCCAACCCATTAATATTAAATACACTCCAGAAAACACATTGTGGCCCACACCATGAGGGGAAGTCCATGCCTGACACTGCCTGGATGACCATGAACCAGAGTCAAGATAGTGTAGAGACACACGATATCTGTAAACATGACAGGCAAAAAAAATGTCAATGAAAGATACTCTGCTATAATCATATATGAGTGCCTAGCCCAGTTGTCATCAGAGAGACATCACCCGGCATCTGATGGGAGCAGATGCAGAGACCCACAGCAAAACACAATTATGTATCTAGGGGAACGCCACAAATGATGGTATATGTATTGTAGGAATCAGAGATATCAAGGACAGAACAAGAACATGGCTCACTAAGTCAACTGGGCTCATAGGGGATCACAGAGACTGAAAGAAAAAGGCAAACATTTTATGAGTCTTGTGAGCTAGGTTGTCTGCATACATCTTAGATGTTGCTGAGGGACTTCCAACAGTGAGTGTGTGTGTGTGTGTCGGGGGATGACTCTGACTCTTTTTCCTGCTCTAGCTACACTTTCCTCATGTATTGCTTTGACCAACTCTGATGTGAGGGATTGTTCCTAGTCTTATTGTAACTTGTTATGCCATCAGAATTTTTTTTCATTGAAAATAAAGAAGCAGTGGATCTGAAGGAGGGGTGAGTTGGGCAGAGTAGAGGTGGATAGATTGTGGCTAGGAGGAATGGAGGAACAGGAAACTGCAGTTGGGATGTAGTGCATGAAGCAAGAACAAAAAATAAAATTCTAAAACAAAATAAACTATCAGCAGCTAGGGCTGTTGGTGAGTACTTGCAGTGCTAGCACCATGAAGTTAAAGGTAGGTGGGTCTCTGTGAGCACAGAGAGCACAGGCTGTTCTACAAACAGAGTCCAGGACAGCCAAAATTATTCAGAAAAATCCTGTCTTCAAACAAACAAAAAACTGTCAGCATTTTGTGTTTCATCTTTAGGAACTTTGTTTTATGTCCTACTTTTTTAATTTTTTTATTTTTTAATATGAGATACAGTTTATTAACTTTGTATCCTAGCTGTAGCCCAGTCCCTCATTTCGTCCCTTTCCCACCCACCCTCTCATCTCCTCCCTACCCCTTTCCAAGTCCACTGATAGGGAAGGGCCTCCTCCTGTTCCAACTGACCATAGCTTATCAGGTATCATCAGGGCTGGCTGTAATGTCCTCCTCTGTGGCCTAGCAAGTCTGATCCTCCCTTGGGAGGGGGGAGGTCAAAGAGCCAGCCATTGAGTTCATGTCCAAAATAGTCCCTGTTGCACTTAGTATGGTACCCACTTAGATACAGAGCTGACATGGATATATTTGAGCAGGGGTGCTAGGTTACATGCATACATGGTCCTTGGGTAGAGATACAGTCTCATAAAAGACCCCTGTGCCCTGATATATTTGGTTCTTGTGGAGTTCCTTTCCTTTCCAGGTCACACAAACAACCCCTTCTTTCATATGATTCTCTGTGCTCTGCCCAAGGTTTGGTTATGAGTCTCAGCATCTGCTTTGATACACTGCTAGGTAGAGTCTTTCACAGGGCCTCTGTGGTAGGCTTCTGTCCTGTTTCTTGTTTTCTCCTATGTCCATCCCATTTGTTTTTTTAAGGGAGGATTGATCATCTTAACCCAGGTCCTCTTTCTTGTTTGTCATCTTTAGGTGTACAGATTTTAGTATGTTTTTCCTATGTTATAGGTCTAGCATCCACTTAAAAGTGAGTGTATACCATGTATGTCTTTCTGCTTCTGGGAAACCTTACTCAGGATGATCTTTTCTAGATTTTTCTTGTTTCTTTATGTTTATATCTCATGTTTTCTTTGAATGGACTAGATAAAAACCTGTCTGTTGCACAGCTGGTAAATAGGTTTCCCGTTTTATAAGCTGCTTCACCACCTAAAGAATGGATAGCAAAAGCATTTTAGTCTCCTGTTGTTAGACCTGGAGTCTCACTGCTCAGGAGCTCAGGATTGCACCCTTCACAGGAACACTCACAGACCGCATCTCAATGCAATAGCAAAAGGTTTTATTGCTGTCGAGATAGGTCGCACCTCCAAAGACAGGACATGACCCTGAACATGCAAAGCACAGGGTTTTTATGCCTGAAAATCAAATCACTTTTGCTCTGTACTTTACAGTTGGTTGTTTCTCAGAAGAGTTCATCCTGCCCTTCAAGAGCGATCAGCACCTGGCTTCAATTCAAATAATCACAGTTGTTTTTTTTCATTCCCAGGTGGTCCCTCATTTGTTCTGATGATGAAGTCACTGAATAATGTCATGTTGCAGTGTTAAGGGTGCAGGGATCTGTTTAGGAGCCTGTGCAAAACAACTGCCTCATTCAGTAAGGTAATTCAAGGCCCTGGAGAAGACTGTTCACCAACTTCATACAGAGATTGGGTTCAGCTCTAAAGAGGGCAGTACCAGACTGACACCAGATAAACACTGATGCAATTATTGGCCCATGATACTGCAAATACCACATGTAGGAGAGCATTTAGAGCAAGAAAAGGAGGAGCGGCCCCAAGAGATGAATAATTAAGAGAGACAACTGCTATTGGCTCTCAGGAGCATCATGCCGACCTCACAGGACAAGCTACAGCTAGAGTTCCCAGTTCTCAAAACACCTGGTGTGCTAATTTGGGTGAATCCGGGCATTTACCAAAAAAAAAGAAAAACTGTGAGGTTAAAATCTCTAGAACCCAAAATAGGAGGTGTGTTAACACAGAGACAAGTGGTCCCTTTACTCACAGAAGGGAACAAGCAGATTCTGGCTCCAAGGGAATGCAAAGGTTCCCGGGGTTTCATGGCAGCTGTGGCAAGGGAAAGCACTGGACTAGGGATCACTGCCCAAGAGGGACAAACAGGCTAACCTCTTGCCATCAGGAAACAAACAGAGGGGCCTGTCAGGCTTAGGCCCCTCATGCAACAGTACGAGCTGTCTCCCATCAGGCAGCCATGAGGTACTAGGCATGTAGGAAAATATCAACTGAGGATTTTAGACTTGATACACACCACTGCATGCAGCAGCACAGCTTTGCATCTGGCTGCAGATAAACCTCTAACCCTATCCAGAAGGCTACTATGTTACAAAGGAAATACAGCTGTTTATGGACCTGTGTATTCAGGGATGGTAAAGCGGGTCTCTGGAAGAAGCAGAATAACTTCTATTATCTATTGTACACCCAGGTACTGTTGATGGGGACTGCAAGGAAAAAGTTAAAATTATGGCACATGTAAAACATGAGATGCAAAAATAAGGCAGAGTTAGAATTTCTCAGCTGTTACTGTTCTCCTCCATCTAGGGCAAAGCTACACCCTGAAGAACAACAGGCACATTTGGCAGTACCGGAAATTGTGTGTTCTGGAAAACAGTGCCTAATGATCAGAGATCCAAATTAATGGCAGCAACAAATGTTGTTCCTTGAAATGAAGGAAATGACTTCAGTATCCTCTCCCAAAAGTCTTGGGAACCACAATGTGTGCTTCTGAAGGTTCATACAGTTTCTAGGAATCTGTAAAATTTCTCCAGTAGGACAAAGTGTATGGTGGATTAAATAGGTGGAAACAGAGGAACCAAGGGGGAACTTGACACCTTCTGTGGCCTCCCACTGAAGGAGAAATTCAGAAATAATTCCAGGAGTCTTTCTGCAGGATAAGTCTACTCTTTGCCCAAATGCTTAGACTTGCAGGGTCCTAACCATATTTAGATTGTTGAAATCATACACCGGGAGACTGGAGCTCAAAGGAACTTAAGGCAGATGGCACACGCAGAGTGCAAGATCTGTTCTAGCCACGTTCCTCCTTGAGCATCAGCCAGAGCTGAATGAATGACCTTGTTAAAGTAGGCAAAGACTGCTCCTGGCTTATGCCTCTTCTCCTTGCCTGATCATCAGAAGCCGTGCCTTAAACTCTCCCCTCAAACTCCTTATGGGCCAACACAGGTGCGTACTGTGAGCTAAGCAGTGGGATTTGGGTAGAACACAAGGCCAACTGTTTCTGGAAAGGCTGCTTTAGGGTGGGATATGGGAAAATTCGCAGGAGGAAGGAAGGGTTTCACAGTTTGGAAGCAGAAGAGCGTTCCACGGTTTGGCCTGTAATTAGAGGCCTTGAGGGAGTGGGTGGGGCCTCAGGTCGGTATTTAAGGGTGAGCAGCGGACTAATTTACGCGTTTGCCATAGTCTGCACTTTCCTGGGTGTTGTTCTGAGTACACACTGGAGAGGAAGAACTCCTGTCAAAGTGTCTTCAGCAGGATGGAAGATCAGGCAGATGTGGGTGGCTGCAGCACGGCAAAGACATCCCGGCGTCAAAAGACTGTTTGGCAGGCCAAGCAGAAGGAGGTCTTGCTCTCAGTTTTCGCCAAGACACCTTACCCGAGCTTCCGGACCAGGCAGGAACTGGCCAGGGAATTCGGAGTTCCAGAGTCCTCTATCCGCGTGCGGTTTCAGAACCACAGAAATAGAACTGGAATGTCGAGGAAGACCTCAAAGCAGACCACCGCAGGCTCCAGGCATGAAGCCTCCCAACAGACTCCTGAAAAGCTTGTCGCCAGGGTACAACAAGCAAGAGGCCCGCCCTCAGAACGGAGAAGGCCTCGAACGCGGCTTAGTCCAGCGCAGATCAGCATGCTAGTGCAAGCTTTTGAGATCTCTCCATCCCCAGACTATGCCACGAGGGTGCAACTGGCCCTGAGCACAGGTTTGCCTGAGGACACCGTCCACATATGGTTCCAGAACAGAAAGGCCAGGCAGAAAGGCCGCGCGGGAGGCAGCACAGCTAAAGGTGAGGACCTGCCTGCCTCTCCAGGCCCGGAAAGGGCTCCTGGAGCATCGTGTTGCATTGAGCAGGAGGCTTCCCGGGACAGCTTGTTGACATCGGGTTCTGCAGGAGGCCAGTGTGCAGAAGTGTTGATGTCAAGACCCGAGCTCACCTTCTTCACAGAGGCCTACCCAGAATCCAGCGACTCCTGCCCTGTCCAGCTCTTCCTGGAGCAACTGTTGAGAACAGTGGAAGAGGAAACGGGACCAGCCACTCTGGACCCAGATGTACCATGGGAGGAGATCGAACCAACACTCAAGGCTCCTCTCACGGAAGAAGAATATCAGGCTCTGTTGGACGATATTTGACAGCATTGAGAACGCCCAGAATTGGGACTGTAAAACCCCGTTGCCTGGACCCTAACCTGACCATTGTCTCAGAGACTCCAGCCAGAAATGAGCTTGGACAGATGCTCTGACTTGAACCTAAGAAAGGTGCAGAGCTCTAGGGATCCTGAGTAAGTGTTGGGGAAAAGATGGAATGCCCTGGAGGTGCGAGGAACCTCACAAGAAGACCAACAGAAACAGGTGACCCAGCCCCCAGTGGGCTTGCAGAGACTGAGCCATCAAATAAGGAGCATGCTTGGTCTGGACCTAGGGACCCTACATACACGTAGCAGGTGGGAGGTGAATCCTTGTGCTTAATGTGGGTTGCCCTACGAGGGAGGTGTTGTGGAGTGGCCCAGCGGCGGTGGAGAGTTGTTTCTAACCTGGATTTTGTTGTTTCTAACCTGGACGGTTTTGAAGGACAATTATATAATGCTAGCTTCAGTTATTATCAAGATAAATATGTAATTTGTCTGCTGTTGTACTCTGCGTCATTAAATTATTTTTAGGCATTACTATGACCTGTTATTCTTTTCATTTGGAAGTTAATGTAAAGAGGAGATATGATTATCTTTCAAGCTGAAAAGAGGTGTGATCATGACTCTTGGTTTTTAACTTGACTGCATATGGAATTAAGCAAAACACCCAAATTAAGGACACAATTGTAAAGTACTCTTGCTTATTTGAAATAGTCTTCTCTACTTCTCTTCTGGATCTATAAGGCTGAAAAACAAACCTTTAATCCATATCTTCACACTGCAAAACCAACCACTCACCTTTGCCTCATCTTCTACTGGAAACCTATACAAGGACATGGAAGAAGGAATATTTTACTCTTTGCCTGTTCCCTTTTGCTTTGGTAGCAAGTCTATTTCTTCATTGACTATAGAACCTTCTTCTTGAGGATTTCAGTGTATTTGAAGGTGAGTTGTGCCAACCAGCCTCATGGACTAAGCCACTGATAGATTCCTCGATTTTCCATTTTTAGCCATCCACTGTTGAATTAATTAACTCACAGATTGTAAATCATTCTCATAAATCCTTTCCTATAAAGACAGTGTTAGAGGGAAAATAAACTATGCATATAATTATCTTTCACATAGAACTACCAAATTTTCTGCTATTAATAATGTTATGTAATTCATTCAGGAATCACTTAAACAACAGTAATCGACATATGAGGAGTTATAGAAAAAATATTCATCACCATGCAAAATCAAAATGCTACATACATTTTGGGGTATATTGATGGACTAGGAATTAAATTTTTTGATGCAGTTATATTCTAAAATATAATTGAATTACAAGTATTTTAATTTTTGCAGCATTTATATATAGTTTATTTTTACCTCAAATTAGTCCCTTCTTCATCTTAATTCACTCAACACACATTATAGTGTGTTCATTTTTTATTTTCTTAGGTTACAGAGATTCTATTTTATATGGGGATGACACCATGAAAATTAATTGTTCTATGCATGACACTGCTAATACCAAAATAGCATTCAAATAATGAGTAGACCTATCCGAATCACACTAGAATTCTCAGCAGAGACTATGAAAGCCAGAAGGGCTTGGATGGATATCATACAGACACTAAGAGACCACTGATGCCAACCCAGACTACTATACCCAGTATATATGCAGCCATCAAGCCCTACAGAAGATACTAGAAGGAAAACCCCAACCCAATAATGTGAAATACACTCCAGAAAACAATTTGAGGCCCACACCATGAGGGGAAGTCCATGCCTGACACTGCCTGGATGACCATGAACCAGAGTCAAGATCACCTAGAGACACACGATATCTGTAAACCTGACAGACAAAAAATGACAATGAAAGATACTATGCTATAATCATTGATGAGTGCCTAGCCCAGTTGTCATCAGAGAGACATCACGAGGCATCTCATGGGAACAGATGCAGAGACCCTTATCCAAACACAATGATGTATCCAGGGGAACCCCACAAATGAGGGAATATATATTGTAGGAATCAGAGATATTAAGGACACAACAAGCACATGGCCCACTGAGTCAACTGAGTTCATAGGGGATCAGAGACTCAAGGACAAAAACATAAACATTCTATGAGTCTTGTGAGCTAAGTTGTTGGCATACACCTTATGATTATTATCCTGATGTCGCTGAGGGACTTCCAACAGTGAGAATGGGGGTGTCTCTGACTCTTTTTCCTGCTTTAGCTACACTTTCTCTCCTCATGTATTGCTTTGACCAACTCTGATGTGAGGGATTGTTCCTAGTGTTATTATAACTTGCTATGCCATCACATTTTTTTTCATTGAAAATAAAACAAATGGAAAAAAAGCAGTGGATGAAGGAGAGGTGAGCTGGGCAGAGTAGTGGTGGATAGATTGTGTCTTTGAGAAGTGGAGGAAGAGGAAACTGCAGTTCAGATGTAGTGCATGAAACAACAACAAAAATAAAATGCTAAAACTAAATAAACTGTCAGCAGCTAGGGCTGTTGGTGAGCGCCTGCATTCCTAGCACTCAGGAAGTTAAAGGTAGGTGGATCTCTGTGAGTTCAAGCACAGGTTGTTCTATAAAGAGAGCCTGGGACACGAAAATTGTTCAGAAAAAAATTCTGTTTTCAAAGAAACAAAAAACTGTCAGCATTTTGTGTTTCATCTTTAGGAACTTTGTTTTATGTTCCACTTTTATACTTTTTATTTTTTTAATATTAGATACAGTTTATTAACTTTGTATCCAAGCTGTAGACCAGTCCTCTCATTCCCTCCCTTTCCTACCCTCCTTCCCTTATCTACTACACCTTTCCAAGTCTACTGATAGGCGAGGGCTTCTGCCTGTTCCAACTGACCCTGGATTATCAGGCATCATTAGGTTTGCTGCAATGTCCTCCTCTGTGGCCTAGCAAATCTGATCCTGCCTTGTGAGGGGGGAAGTCAAAGAGCCAGCCATTGAGTTCATGTCTGTAATAGTCCCTGTTCCACTTAGTATGGTACCCACTTGGATACAGAGCTAATATACAGGACTATATTTGAGCAGGGGTGCTAGGTTCTATGCGTACATTGTCCTTGGTTGGAGATACAGTCTCATAAAAGACCCCTGTGCCCTGATATATTTGGTCCTTGTGGAGTTCCTGCCCTCTCCAGGTCACACTAACTTTCCCTTTTTTTATATGATTCCCTGTGCTCTGCCCAAGGTTTGGTTATGAGTCTCAGCACCTGCTTTGATATACTACTAGGTAGAGTCTTTCCCAGGTCCTCTGTGGTAGGCTAGGGTCCTGTTTCTTGTTTTCTCCTATGTCCATCCCATTTGTCTTTTTAAGTGAGGATTGATCATCTTAACCCAGGTCCTCTTTCTTGTTTATCTTTTTGTTTATCTTCTTATAGATTTTAGTATGTTTATCCTATATTATAGGTCTAGCCTCCACTTAAAATCGAGTATATACCGTGTATGTCTTTCTGCTTCTGAGATACCTCACTCAGGATGATCTTTTCTAGATTGTTTGTTTGTTTGTTTCTTCATGTTTACATTTTATGACTTCTTTGAATGGTCTAGATATAAACCTGTCTGTTGCATAGCTGGAACAGTGGTTTCCCATTTTATAAGCTGCTTCACCACCTAAAGAATGGATGGCAAAAGCGTTTTAGTTTCATGTTGTTAGACCTGGAGTCTCACTGCTCAGGAGCTCAGGATTGTGCACTTCCCAGGAACACTCATAGACCACAACTTGAGGCAAAAGCAAGAGTTTTATTCCAATTTCTATAGGGTCCCCCTACAAAGACAGGAGACAGCCCTAAATATGCAAAGGACAGGGTTTTATACCTGAAATTGAAACCACTTTTGCTCTATACATTGATTGTTCAGCAAGAATAGCATGAAGATAGTTTACACCTGGTTTTAGGTAGTATACAGCTGGTTGTAGATAGTTTACAGGTGGTTGTAGATAGCTGTTCTCAGAACAGTTGACCCTTTCCTTCAAGAGTTATCTACACCTGACTTCAATTCAAATAATCACTGTTGTTTTTCTCATTCCCAGGTGGTCTCTCACCCCCCCCTTTTTGCCTCAATTTTAACCCTAAAATTGTGGATCAATCTCATGGAGAGGTTGATACTCTTTCTGGAGCATCAGGACCTGAACTGCACTTATACTTTCCCAGAAAAAGGGGAGTTCTTGTCTGAGAGTTTATTGTCCCTGATGAGTTTCAGTTTCAGCCGGTAGCTGGAGGCTTGGAGTTTCCAGGTGTTGCAGGTTGATGAAAAGCCGGCTTAACATGTGACAGGTGGATTCAAGCTATGATGCCCTCTATTTTGACGGCAGTTGGCGTGGTGAGGAAGATGTAATAAGGACCCTTCAACTGAGGTTCCAGATTCTGGCTGCCATGTCACTGCACATATACCAGATCTTCAACGTGGAACTGATGGGGCACCTAAAAGGACCCAGGCACATATGCACTGCCAACCTTGCTCCAAATTTCTTTCTGAATAAGCTGCAATTCTTTCAGCCTGTACAAGTCAGATTTACCACTAGTTTTATCAAGGGGGTACCCAAAAGAGTCAGGGAACAGAAACCCATATAGTAGTTCGAAGGGTGTTAAACCTATATGGAGAGAGTATTTCTGACCCTAAAGAGGGCCAAGGGAAGGAGCACTGCCCTGTCACCGCCAGTCTCCATGTTCAACTTGGTGAGAATCTCTTTGAGAGTTCTATTCGTTCTCTCTAAATGTCCTGAACTTTGGGGTCTATAAGCACAATGTAACTTACAGTCAAGCCCCAGAAACCTGGCCACCTCCTGGCTTAACTGAGCAATGAAGGTTGACCCATTGTCTGACTCAATTACCTTTGGAATACCAAACCGAGGAAAAATGTCTTCCAGAATCTTTTTGGCCATGACCAGGGAGGTTTCTTTCTTTGTGGGAAAAGCTTCCACCCATCCTGAGAAAGTGTCTACAAAAACCAGGAGATATTTATTGCTGTACCTGGGTGGTTTACTTTCAGTGAAATCCACTTCCCAATGCATTCCAGGTCTAGTTCCTTGTCACTGGCCAGCAGTGACAGCTGAATACCACCTGAGAGAGGGCTGGGAGAAAGAGAGAGACAGGGTGACACAGAGAAGGACACCAAGTCTACATGCTTATCCAGGTGTTGATTTAATGGACGTCAGGTTAACACTTAAGTAGGCAGAAAAGTACAAGCAGTTTCTCATGTAGGAGCTTTACTTGGTCAGAACATAGGAGAGCTCACTCAAGGTTACACAGAGCCTGCTGTCTGGTTACTATGGTTGCATACAGTTTCTCAGGGTCCGAGCAGTCTGCTGTAGGACCACCAAGGTCAGTTTATAAGAAACTGGACTTTGGAAAATAGCCAAAGCCAATAGGCAGCGTTCCACTGCTCAGAGGCCATTAACTCAAAATTTGCCATATACTCCAAAAAGGCTGCCACAGTTCCTCTCAGCCACTTCCCTGGGCTCTGGAAATTCTTACCTATGTTTACACTCTGGCAAGGTTCACACGCCCTAGTCACTCACTCACTCAAGGGGGTGAGGTTTAGTATTAGGGACTGGGATTGGTGGACAACTTAGGCAATTTCTTTGCCTTCAAGTGAATCCATTTATACATCTGAGTTATTAATCTCTCAGCATCTTCCTGGGGTAGAATGATCTTACCTTTGGAGTAAATCCATGCCCCCACGTCGGTGTCAAATATCCCCTTTTGTTTTTTTTTGTTGTTTTGTTTTTTGTTTTTTTTTTTTGCCATATTAACTTTAAGTCACTTTCTGAGTAGTTTAGTCATTCTTCTCTGGGCAGTTCAGCAGTTAGTACCACCAGGACAGAGTTTCCTCTAGCAGCTGCTTTAGCCTCCCGATTGGCCATGTTATCCCCCTTTGCTGCCCTGGAAGTCCCCTTCTGCTGTCCCGGGAAATGAATAATGCTTACCTTGTCGGGCAGCAACAGGGCATTGACCAAAGCCAGAATCTCATTTTTTATTTTTTATCTCTTTACCGGCTGATGTTAGCAGGCCTCTCTGCTGATAGATGGCCCCATGTACATGGGCTGTTGGTAAGTGAACCAACTATCAGTGTAGATGTTTGTCTTTTTACCCTTTTCCAGAGTTAATGCTTGGATTAAAACAATCGATTCAGCTCCCTGAACAGATGTGCCCTCCGGCAACGCCTGGGCCCAGAATACCTTATGTCCATTTACCACCACTGCCTCTGCCTTTCTCTTTCCGTTCTACAAAAAACTGCTCCCATCCATATAGTATGTCACCTCCGCATCAGGAATTGGTTGCTCTTTCAAGTCCTTTCGCCATCCCTGTTCCTTTGCTAGAACCTGCAAATCATGCTCCATGGTCTGGATTTCTGGATCCTACAATAAGGTGGCAGGGTTTAGCTCCATAGCCAGGGCAAGGGTGACTCTACCTTTATTCAATAGCAAAGCCTGGTATTATGTCATACAGGTGTTCATGAGCCAGCGATCAGTTGGCTGCCTTATGACACTCTCAGGGGCAAGACGAGCATAGATGGTGAGGTCCTGTCCCACAGTCAGTTTGTCTGCATCGTTTACTAGTGCCGCCACTGCTGCTATTATTCACAGGCAGGTTGGCCATCCTGCCACTGCTGAATCAAGGTTTTTGGATAGATAGGCTACTAGTCTCTTCCAGGGTCCAATTTACTGTGTTAGCATCTGTTGGCCATTCCCTGATTCTCGGCCACATAGAGATGGAAGGTTTTGGTCACAATCTGAGTACCAAAGCTGGGGCAGACATTAAGGCTTGTTTGATATTATCAAATGCAGCTTGTTCATCCTTTCCCCAGATGCAAGAATCAATGCCCTTTGTAAGGGGATACAGAGGGGCTGCCATCTTGGCAAATACTTCTTTACTTAAAATTTCCCTCAGTTGTTCAGTAGTCCATGAAGGGGGAATATAAAATACAGTCTCTTTTCTAGCCTCCGATAGCCACCTCTTAACTGACCTGTTTCCTGCAGAGATGAGCATTTTTCGCCGACAGTCTATAGCCAAGGTCACCCAGCTCTTGCAACAGCTGATCTGTGGCTTCAAGTAAGGTTTCTTTATAATCTGCAGCTAATAGTATATGATCCACATATCAGAAAAGAGTTACCTGGGGATTGGTGGCCCAGAAGTGTGCCAGGTCCCGGTGTAGGGCTTCAATTTTCTTTTGGGACAATTCTTGATCCAGTGTCCTTTCTCCTTGCAATAGGCATACTATTCCTTAGACAGAGGGCCCCTCTGATTTCCAGGAACTCTCTCCCTATCATTATGACTGCACTACAGTGGCCAGGATCTTAGTCAACTTTCTGTCTTGCCTCTTTTCCTTTCTCTTTCTCTCACTTCCTGCTCTTTCTGCTTTCTTTCCTCTTTCTCTTCTTCCATCTCCCAGCTGTCTAAAACCTTTTCTGCCACCTGCACTAAATCCTTCAACGACTTGTCCTGTAAACCCTTTATTTTCTGGAGCTTTCTACAAATATCTCTGGCTGACTGGTCTATAAAGATTATAGTCACCATTGGCTTACACTCATCTGAGGTAGGGTCATAGGTTGTAAACCAGCTGTATGCCTCCATCAGACATTCAAGAAAGGCTGTGGGAGATTGCCTTCTACACGCACAAAGTGTATGGTGGACTAAATAGGTGGAACCAGAGGGTCCAAGAGTGAAGTTGACACCTTCTGTAGTCTGCCACTGAAGGAGAAATTCAGAAATAATTCCAGGAGTCTTTCTGCAGGATAAGTCTACTCTTTGCCCAAATGCTTAGACTTGCAGGGTCCTAACCATATTTAGATTGTTGAAATCATACACCGGGTGACTGGAGCTCAAAGGAACTTAAGGCAGACGGCACACACAGAGTGCAAGATCTGTTCTAGCCACTTTCCTCCTTGAGCATCAGCCAGAGCTGAATGAATGACCTTGTTAAAGTACGCAAAGACTGCTCCTGGCTTATGCCTCTTCTCCTTGCCTGATCATCAGAAGCCGAGCCTTAGACTCTCCCCTCAAACTCCTTGTGGGCCAACACAGGTGCGTACTGTGAGCTAAGCAGTGGAATTTGGGTAGAACACAAGGCCAACTGTTTCTGGAAAGGCTGCTTTAGGGTGGGATATGGGAAAATTCGCAAGAGGAAGGAAGGGTTTCACAGTTTGGAAGCAGAAGAGCGTTCCACGGTTTGGCCTGTAATTGGAGGCCTCGAGGGAGTGGGTGGGGCTTCAGGTCGGTATTTAAGGGTGAGCAGCGGACTAATTTACGCATTTGCCATAGTCTGCACTTTCCTGGGTGTTGTTCTGAGTACACACTGGAGAGGAAGAAATCCTGTCAAAGTGTCTTCAGCAGGATGGAAGATCAGGCAGATGTGGGTGGCTGCAGCACGGCAAAGACATCCCGGCGTCAAAAGACTGTTTGGCAGGCCAAGCAGAAGGAGGTCTTGCTCTCAGTTTTCGCCAAGACACCTTACCCGAGCTTCAGGACCAGGCAGGAACTGGCCAGGGAATTCGGAGTTCCAGAGTCCTCCATCCGCGTGTGGTTTCAAAACCGCAGAAATAGAACTGGCATGTCGAGGAAGACCTCAAAGCAGACCACCGCAGGCTCCAGCCATGAAGCCTCCCAACAGCCTCCTGAAAAGCTTGTCGCCAGGGTACAACAAGCAAGAGGCCCGCCCTCAGAACGGAGAAGGCCTCGAACGCGGCTTAGTCCAGCGCAGATCAGCATGCTAGTGCAAGCTTTTGAGATCTCTCCATCCCCAGACTATGCCACGAGGGTGCAACTGGCCCTGAGCACAGGTTTGCCTGAGGACACCGTCCACATATGGTTCCAGAACAGAAAGGCCAGGCAGAAAGGCCGCGCTGGAGGCAGCACAGCTAAAGGTGAGGACCTGCCTGCCTCTCCTGGCCCGGAAAGGGCTCCTGGAGCATCGTGTTGCATTGAGCAGGAGGCTTCCCGCGACAGCTTGTTGACATCGGGTTCTGCAGGAGGCCAATGTGCAGAAGCGTTGATGTCAAGACCCCAACTCACCTTCTTCACAGAGGCCTACCCAGAATCCAGCAACTCCTGCCCTGTCCAGCTCTTCCTGGAGCAACTGGCGAGAACAGTGGAAGAGGAACAGGGACCAGCCGCTCTGGACCCAGATGTACCATGGGAGCAGATCGAACCAACACTCGAGGCTCCTCTCACAGAAGAAGAATATCAGGCTCTGTTGGACGATATTTGACCACATTGAGAACGCCCAGAATTGGGACTGTAAAACCCGGTTGCCTGGACCCTAACCTGACCATTGTCTCAGAGACTCCAGCCAGAAATAAGCTTGGACAGATGCTCAGACTTGCACCTAAGAAAGGTGCAGAGCTCTAGCGATCCTGAGTAAGTGTTGGGGAAAAGATGGAAGGCCCTGGAGGTGCGAGGAACCTCACAAGAAGACCAACAGAAACAGCTGCCCCAGCCCCCAGGGGGCTTGCAGAGACTGAGCCATCAAATAAGGAGCATGCTTGGTCTGGACCTAGGGACCCTATATACACATAGCAGGTGGGAGGTGAATCCTTGTGCTTAATGTGGGTTGCCCTATGAGGGAGGTGTTGTGGAGTGGCCCAGCGGCGGTGGAGAGTTGTTTCTAACCTGGACTTTGTTGTTTCTAACCTGGACGGTTTTGAAGGACAGTTATATAATGTTAGCTTCAGTTATTATCAAGATAAATATGTAATTTGTCTGCTGTTGTACTCTGCGTCATTAAATTATTTTTAGGCATTACTATGACCTGTTATTCTTTTCATTTGGAAGTTAATGTAAAGAGGAGATATGATTATCTTTCAAGCTGAAAAGAGGTGTGATCATGACTCTTGGTTTTTAACTTGACTGCATATGGAATTAAGCAAAACACCCAAATTAAGGACACAATTGTAAAGTACTCTTGCTTGTTTGAAATAGTCTTCTCTACTTCTCTTCTGGATCTATAAAGCTGAAAAATATAACTTTAATCCATATCTTCATACTGCAAAACCAACCACTCATCTTTGCCTCATCTTCTACTGGAAACCTATACAAGGACATGGAAGAAGGAATGTTTTACTCTTTGCCTGTTCTTTTTCGCTTTGGGAGCAAGTCTATTTCTTCATTGACTATAGAACCTTCTTCTTGAGGAGTTCTGTGTATATGAAGGTGAGTTGAGCCAACCGGCCTCATGGACTAAGCCACTGATAGATTCCTCGATTTTCCATTTTTAGGCATCCACTGTTGAATTAATTGACTCACAGATTGTAAATCATTTTCATAAATCCTTTCCTATAAAGAGAGAGTTAGAGGGAAACATAAACTATGCATATAATTATCTTTCACATAGAACTACCAAATTTTCTGCTTTTAATAATGTTATGTAATTCATTCAGAAATCACTTAAACAACAGTACTTTTCATATGAGGAGTTATAGAAAAATATTCATCATCATGCAAAGGCAAAATGCTACCTACATTTTTGGGTATATTGATGGCATAGGAATTAAATTTTTTGATGCAGTTATATTCTAAAATATCATAATTGAATTACAAGTATTTTAATTTTTTGCAGCATTTATATATAGTTTATTTTTACCTCAAATTAGTCCCTTCTTCGTCTTAATTCACTCAACACACATTATAGTGTGTTCATTTTTTATTTTCTCAGGTTACAGAGATTCTATTTTATATGGGGATGACACCATGAAAATTAACTGTTCTAGGCATGACACTGCTAATACCAAAATAGCATTCAAATAATGAGTAGACCTATCCGAATCACACTAGAATTCTCAGCAGAGACTATGAAAGCCAGAAGGGCTTGGATGGATATCATGCAGACACGAAGAGACCACCGATGCCAACCCAGACTACTATACCCAGTATATATGCAGCCATCCAGCCCTACAGAAGATACTAGAAGGAAAACCCCAACCCAATAATGTGAAATACACTCCAGAAAACACATTGAGGCCCACACCATGAGGGGAAGTCCATGCCTGACACTGCCTGGATGACCATGAACCAGAGTCAAGATAACCTAGAGACACACGATATCTGTAAACATGACAGACAAAAAGTGACAATGAAAGATACTATGCTATAATCATTGATGAGTGCCTAGCCCAGTTGTCATCAGAGAGACATCACGAGGCATCTCATGGGAACAGATGCAGAGACCCTTATCCAAACACAATGATGTATCCAGGGGAACCCCACAAATGAGGGAAAATGTATTGTAGGAACCAGAGATATTAAGGACACAACAAGCACATGGCCCACTGAGTCAACTGAGTTCATAGGGGATCAGAGACTGAAGGACAAAAACATAAACATTCTATGAGTCTTGTGAGCTAGGTTGTTGGCATACACCTTATGATTATTATCCTGATTTCGCTGAGGGACTTCCAACAGTGAGAATGGGGGTGTCTCTGACTCTTTTTCCTGCTTTAGCTACACTTTCTCTCCTCATGTATTGCTTTGACCAACTCTGATATGAGGGATTTTTCCTAGTCTTATTATAACTTGCCATGCCATCACATTTTTTTTTTCATTGAAAATAAAATGAATGGAAAAAAATACAACCGGATGAAGGAGAGGTGAGCTGGGCAGAGTAGAGGTGGATAGATTGTGGCTGCGAGGAGTGGAGGAAGAGGAAACTGCAGTTCAGATGTAGTGCATGAAACAACAAAAATAAAATGCTAAAACAAAATAAACTGTCAGCAGCTCAGGCTATTGGTGAGCACCTACATTCCTAGCACTCAGGAAGTTAAAGGTAGGTGGATCTCTGTGAATTCAAGCACAGGATGTTCTATAAAGAGAGCCTGGGACAGCCAAAATTATTCAGAAAAAATCCTGTTTTCAAAGAAACAAAAAAAACTGTCAGCATTTTGTGTTTCATCTTTAGGAAATTTGTTATATGTCCCACTTTTATATTTTTATTTTTTAATATTAGATACAGTTTATTAACTTTGTATCCCAGCTGTATCCCAGTCCCTCATTTTCTCCCTATCCTACCCTCCTTCCCTCATCTCTTCCCTACCCCTTTCTAAGTCCACTGATAGGGGAGGGCCTCCTCCTATTCCAACTGACCCTAGCTTATCAGGTATCATCAATACTAGCTGAAATATCCTCCTCTGTGGCCTAGCAGTCTGATTCTCTCTTGGGAGGGGGGAGGTCAAAGAGTGAGCCACTGAATTCATGTCTAAAATAGTCCCTGTTCCACTTAGTATGGTATCCACTTGGATACAGAGCTCACATGGACTACATTTGAGCAGGGGTGGTAGGTTATATGCATACAAGGTCCTTGGTTGGAGAAACAGTCTCATAAAAGACCCCTGTGCTGATATATTTGGTCCTTGTATAGTTCCTGTCCTCTCCAGGTCACACTAACTCTCCCTTCTTTCATATGATTCCCTGTGCTCTGCCCAAGGTTTGGATATGAGTCTCAGCATCTGCTTTGATACACTGCTAGGTAGAGTCTTTCATTGGTCCTCTGGAGCAGGCTTCTGTCCTGTTTCTTGTTTTTGCCTATATCCATCCCATTGGTCTTTCTAAGTGAGGATTGATAATCTTAACCTAGGTCCTCTTTCTCATTTATCTTCTTTAGGTGTACAGATTTTAGTTTGTTTATCCTATCTTATAGGTCTAGCATCCACTTGAAAGTGAGTGTATACCGTGTATGTCTTTCTGCTTCTGGGACACCTCACTGAGGATTATCTTTCTGGATTGTTTTTTTTTTGTTGTTGTTCATGTTTACATTTTATGACTTCTTTGAATGGTCTAGAATTGAACCTGTCTGTTGTATAGCTTGTAAAGAGGTTTCCCATTTTATAAGCTGCTCCACCACCTAAAGAATGGATTGCAAAAGCATTTTAGTTTCATGTTGTAAGATCTGGAGTCTCACTGCTCAAGAGCTCAGGATTGTGCCCTTCCCAGGAACACTCATAGACCACAACTTGAGGCAAAAGCAAGAGTTTTATTTCAATTTCTATAGGGTCCCCCCTCCAAAGACAGGAGACAGCCCTAAATATGCAAAGGACAGGGTTTTATACCTGAAGTTGAAACCACTTTTGCTCTATACATTGATTGTTCAGCAAGAATAGCATGAAGATAGTTTACACCTGGTTTTAGGTAGTATACAGCTGGTTGTAGATAGTTTACAGGTGGTTGTAGATAGTTTACAGGTGGTTGTAGATAGTTGTTCTCAGAACAGTTGACCCTTTCCTTCAAGAGTTATCTACACCTGACTTCAATTCAAATAATCACTGTTGTTTTTCTCATTCCCAGGTGGTCTCTCACACCCCCCCTTTTTGCCTCAATTTTAACCCTAAAACTGTAGATCAACCTCATGGAGAGGTTGATACTCTTTCTGGAGCATCAGGACCTGAACTTCACTTATACTTTCCCTGACAAAGGGGAGTTCTGGTCTGAGAGTTTATTGTCCCTGATGAGTTTCAGTTTTAGTGGGTTGCTGTAGGCTTGGACTTTCCAGGTGTTGCATGTTGATGAAGAGCAGGCTTAACGTGTGACACATGGACCCAAGCTGTGATGCTCTCTACTTTGGCAGTTGGGGTGGTGAGCAGGATGTAATAAGGACCCTTCAACTGAGGTTCCAGATTCTGGCTGCCATGTCACTGCACATATACCAGATCTCCCACCTGGAACTGATGGGGCACCTCCAAGGACCTGGGCGCATAAGCACTGTCAACCTTGCTCCATATTTCTTTCTGCATAAGCTGCAGTCCCTTTAGCCTGGACAAGTCAGAGTTATCACTAGTTATGTCAAGAGGGTCCCCAAGAAGAGTCAAGGTAGGAGAGCAGGAACCCCATATAGTAATTCAAAGGGAGTTAAGCCTAGTAGGGAGTGAGTATTTCTGACTCTAAAGAGGGCCAAGGGAAGAAGCACCACCCAGTCACCCCCAGTCTCCATTGTCAATTTTGTGAGAGTCTCTTTTAGAGTTCTATTTATTCTCTCTACTTGTCCTGAGATTTGGGGTCTATAAGCATGATGTAACTTCCAATCAAGTCCCAGAAATCTGGCCACCTCCTGGTTTACCTGAGCAAGGAAGGCTGGCCCATTGTCTGACCCAATTAGCTTTGGAATACCTTACTGAGGGAAAATGTCTTCCAGAATCTTTTGGTCATGACCATTGTGGTTTCTTTCTTTGTGGGAAAATCTTCCACCCATCCTGAAAAAGTGTCCACAAAAACCAGGAGATATTTATTGTCATACCTGTCTGGTTTAATTTCAGTGAAATCCACCTCCCAATGCATTCTGGGTCTACTTCCTCTTAGCCGCTTTCCTGGGCTCTGGAAATTCTTACCTATGTTTACTCTCTGGCAAGGTTCACATGTCCTAGTCACTCTCTCAGTTAGGATGGTGAGGTTTAGTATTCGGTACGGGTATTGGAGGGCAACTTCAGCCAATTTCTTTGCCCCCAAGTCCACTTATGCATCTGAGTTATCAATCTCTCAGCATCTTCCTGGGGTAGAATTATCTTACCTTTAGAGTCAATCTATGCCCCCACATTGGTGTTAAATATCCCATTTTTGCCATATTAACTTTAAGTCAGTTTCTGAGCAGTTTAGTCATTCTTCTCTGGGCAGTTCAGCTGTTAATACCACTGGGGCAGAGTTTCCTCTAGCAGCTACTTTAGCCTCCTGATCGGCCATGTTATTCCCCTTTGGTGCCCTGGAAGTCTCAACCTTCTGCTGTCCTAGGAATTGAATAATGCTTACCTTGTTGGGCAGCAACAGTGCATTGAGCAAAGTCAGAATGTTGTTTTTATTTTTTATCTCTTTTTATTTTTTATCTCTTTACCAGCTGATGTTAGCAGGCCTCTCTGATGATAGATGGCCCCATGCACATGGGCTTTTTATGAGGCGTACTGACTATCAGTGTAGATGTTTATCTTTTTACCCTTTTCCAGAGTTAAATCCTGGGTTAAAGCAATCAATTCAGCCTGCTGAACAGAAGTGCCCTCTGGCAATGCCTGGGCCCATATTACCTTATGTCCATCTACCACCACTGCCTCTGCCTTTCTCTTCCATTCTCAAAAAAAACTGCTCCTATCCATATAGTATGTCACCTCAGCTTTATGAAGAGGGTGATCTTTCAAGTCCTTGCACCATCCCTGTTCCTTTGCTAGAACGTGCAAACAATCATGCTCCAGGGGCTGGATTTCTAGATCCGTAAATAAGGTGGCAGGGTTTAGCTCCATAGCCAGTTCAAAGGTGACTCTATCATTATTCAAGTGCAAAGCCTGGTAAGGTGTCATGCAAGTGTTCGTGAGCCAGCAATCAGGTGGCTGCCTTATGACACTCTCAGGGGCATGAGGAGCATAGATGGTGAGGTCCTGTCATAGAGTCAGTTTGTCTGCATCTTTTACTAGTGCCACTACTACTGCTATTATTCGAAGGCAGGTTGGCCATCTTGCCACTACTGAATCAAGCGTTTTGGATAGATAGGCTACTGGTCTCTTCCAGGGTCCAATTTTCTGTGTTAGCAACTTCTTGGCCATTCCCTGTTTCTCAGCCACATAAAGATGGAAGGGTTTGGTTACATCAGGGAGTCCCAATGCTAGGGCCGACATTAAGGCTTGTTTGATATTATCGAATGTGGCTTGTTCATCCTTTCCCCAGATGAAAGTCTTTGCCCTTTGTAAGGGCATACAGATGGGCTGCCATCTTGGCAAATCCTGCAATCCACAGCTAGCAAAACCCTGCTGTACCTAAAATTTCCCTCAGTTGTTTAGTAGTCCATGGAGGGGGAATATGAAATACAGTCTCTTTTCTAGCCTCTGATAGCCATTTCTTTTCCTCTCTTAATATATATCCCTGATAACTGACCTGTTTCCTGCAGAGCTGGGCCTTTATTGCTGATGCTCTATATCCAAGGTCACCCAGCTCTTGTAACAGCTAGTTGGTGGCTTTAAGGCAGGTTTCTTTACAATTTGCAGCTAATAGAATGTCATCCACATATTGGGGAAAAGTTACCTGGGGATTGGTGGCCCGGAAGTGTGCCAGGTCCCAGTGTAGGGCTTCATCAAATATAGTAGAATAATTTTTAAACCTTGAGGAAGTTGAGTCCATGTAAGCTCACCTGAGTCCCCTGAGTCTGGGTCTTTCCATTCAAAAGCAAAAATGTCTTGCCTGGTAGGGCTGAGTTGGAGACAAAAAAATAAAATTTGTCCTTAAGGTCCAGGACCATATACCAAACCCTGTCAGGGGGAGGGGAACTCAACAGGTTATATGTGTTGGGTGCGGTAGGGTGTAAGTCCATGACCTGTTTGTTAACTTCCCTCAAGTCCTGTAGGGGTCAATAGTCATTGCATCCAGGCTTCTGAATTGGCAGCAATAGAGTATTCCAGGCAGAATAGCACCTTCTGAGAACCCCTAGATCAAGGAACCTCTGTTTGTGAGGGTGGATCCTCACGGGTTATCTTAGACATTGGATATTGTTACACCGTGATTGGGGTAGCCTGAGGCTTCAGCTCTATCAGAACTGGAGCTGTTTCTCTGCTTTTCCTAGGCCATCTGTTTCAGCCCATGCCCGGGGAATCTCTGTAGCCACCAGTCAATGTCTTTTTCTGGACTTACCACCTTTTCAGAAAGGCGGCATTCATCTTCCAGTTGAATTTTCAGTACATGAATGGGATCTCCTTTATTGTCTGTCAAATGTGGGCCATCTGGTCTAAAATGGATATGGGCTCCTATCTTAGTTAGAATATCTCACCCTAACAGCGGGTATGGGCATTCAGGGAGAACTAAGAATGAGTGGTATACCCGGTCCACTCCAAGGTCCACCATTCTTCGGGTAGTCCATGAGTATTGTTTACATCCAGTGGCTCCTTGGACCGATGATTTCTTCTTTTTTAGCTTCAAAATCTTGTAACAGAACAGAATGCTGGAAGCCAGTGTCCACCAAGAAGTCGACTGGCTTCCTGTCCATCTTAAGGGTTACCCTGGGCTCTGGGTGAGGGCTCAAACTCTGTCCCCCCCTAATCATTGTCATCATCCAGGGTTAGGACCTGGGTCTCCAGGGCTTGGGCATTCGGTTTTTCTGGCTTTTTCGTCCTTTTAGGACAATCCTTGATCCAATGTCCTTTCTCCTTGCAATATGCACACTGATCCTTAGACAGAGGGCCTCCTGGAGTCTGGAGGGTCTTAATCTTGACAGCAAGGATCTTGTCAAGGTGAAGGGTGCCCTCGTGTGGCCATTCAACCTGAAAAGTAGGCCACTCTGAGGAACAGAAAGTTTGCCATTTTCCCTTTTTAACTTCAACTGAAATGTTATGTGCCCTATATCTCACCTCTGAGAAATGATCAAGGGTGAGGGATAAGGGTGTAGTCACAGTTTGTCCCATAATAAAGTCATCTGTCAAGAAAGTCAAAGAGGAAACACAGATAGAGACAAAGAGAACAAGACAGACAATTAGACAAGGACGCCCTTGCGGGTGGTACCACAGAACTCTGATTGAAAGGCTGCCTGGCGGCAGCCATCTCTAACAGGAAATAGATGGGAGGAGGAGCGTCCCAATCCTAGCCTCCCAAACCGGAGCGTCCTCCAGTTCCCAGTCAAGTGATAGTCTGATACGTCTGTCTATCACAATGAATGATCAGATGACTAAAAAAAGGTCTAGATAGGCGCCTAAACAGAAACAGATTGGTAAGACAGAAACAAGCAAAGCAAAACAGAAATTAGACTAACCTGTTTTGAGCTCAACCTCCGAACTCAGTCTGATGAGGGTTGGGGAAGGGGCACGCCCTTTCCCGGTCAAACGCACCAAAAATGTAAGGCCTGGGGTCTCACAGCTCAGGAGTTCAAGATTGCGCCCTTCCCAGAAATCCCCACAGACCATGACTCCATGCAAAAGCAAGAGTTTTTTGTTTGTTTGTTTGTTTGTTTGTTTGTTTTTTGTTTTTCCAATCGTGATACGGTCACCCCTCCAAAGACAGGAGACGACCCCAAGCATGCAAAGCACAGGATTTTTATACTTAAAAAATCTGGCCACTTTTGCTCTATACATTGATTGGTCAGCAAGAATAGCATGAAGATAGTTTACAGCTAGTTGTTTGCAGTTTTTGGCCATTTGTGAGTTTTCTCAAAACAATTCACCCTGCCGTTATTTTTTAAAACCTATCTCGGAGCAGTTTATCCTGCCTTTTGAGAGCTACGTGGCTCTGGCTTTAATTCAAAGATGGGAATAGTCACAGCTGTTTTTTATTTTACAGTTGTTTGCATACTCAGGTGGTCTCTCGGATGGAGATGAAGAGAGAGAGAGAAGGAGACAGCAGGACATGATAGCAGAAGAGAGAGAAGGGGGCACCCCAACAGAGAAGGGGGAGAGCGCAAGAAGGCAATAGCAAGAGGGCGAGAGGCCAAGAGAGAGACAAAGTGGGCAGGCAGATCCTTTTAAGGACCAAAGTAACCACACCTGCCCTCCCTGGCAGTCAACACGTAATGTCATCACAGGTTGCTAGGAAAGCCAGAAACAGGTGCCTAAATACTAAGAGTTGGCATAGGCCTTTAATCCCAGTACTCTGCCAGGCAGAAGCAGGCCAGTCTCTGTGAGTTCAAGGTCAGGCTGGTCTACAGATCTAGTCCAAGATAGCCAAGGCTAAAAGGAGAAACCCTCTCTCAAAATACCAAAATATTCATATGTATAATTAATATATTCTCACTAAATATAGTAATATAAACCAATATATTTAATAAATATGTTATATATTGATATATACATTTTGTTTTAATCATATGTATATGTTTCAATTTATGTTTTAATCATATAGATATATTATTGAAATAAAAAATCTGAGCCAGGCTTTGTGGCACATATCTCTAATCCTGTCTCTCTAGGAGACACAAGCATGCTGCTGTGTAAGTTCAGTGTCACCCTGGTCTACAAAGCAAGTCCAGGACATGCACGGCTAGAGAGAAACATTGTCTAAAAAAACAGGCTAGATGTGTGGCTAGATATATCTGAAATCACATAGTGTGACAAGGCTATAAGAAAGTCTTACAAGGCATGGTGACACACATCCATAGTCCCAGCACTTGAGAGGCAGATGAAGGTAGGTCTCTGTGAGTTCAAGGTCAGCCTGGTTTACAAAGAGAATCCTGGATTGGCAATGATGCACTGAGATACCATGTCGCAAAAATAAAACATTAAATTAAATTAAAAAAATCAAAGCCTGGATTGTTGGCAAATGCCTCTAATACTAGCACTATGACTGGCAGAAGGAAATGGATCTGTGTTAGTTTAAGGCCTGCCTGGTCTAGAAAGTATGACAGTTCAGTCAAGGCTATACAGAAAATCTCTTTCTTAAAAAACAATATCCTGGGATGTAAACAAAAAAACCTTCTAGTATCTGAAGGTTGTTTCTTTTTTTTAACTTTTAAAAAATTTATGTTTTTGTAAATTACAGTTTATTCACATTGTATCCATGCTGTGGCTCCATCCTTCATCCCCTCCTTTATTCAACCTCCTAACTTCCTCCTATTTCTGTCCTAAAGTCCACTGATATGGGAGGTCCTCCTCCAATTTCATCTGACCCTAGCCTATGAGATCTCATCAGAACTGGCTGCATTGTCCTCTACTGTGGCCTGCTCCCCCATCAAGGAGAGGTGACCAAAGAGCCAGACACTGAGTTCATATCAAAGACAGTTCCTGTTCCCATTACTAGGAAACTCACTTGGAGACTGAGCTGCCATGGAATATATCTGGGCAGGAGTTGAAGAGGTTCAAGGTTATCTCCATGCATGGTCTTTGGTTGGAGTATCAGTCCCAATGCTCTCCTTGTGGAACTCCTGCCCCCTCAAAAGTCTTCCTTAGTCATCAGGGAAATACAAATCAAAATGAACCCAGGATATCACATTACACCTATCAGAACAGAAAAGATCGAAAACTCAAGTGACAACACATGCTGGAGAGGATGTGTGAAAAGGGGAACACTCCTCCATGTCTGGTCGTGATGTAAACTTGTACAACCACTTTGGAAATCAATGTGGTAATTTCTCAGAAAATTAGGAATAGTGCTACCTCCAGATCCAGCTATACCACTCCTAGGTATATATACAAAATTTGATCAAGTGTACAACAAGGACATTTGCTGGACCATGTTTGTAGCTGCTTTATTTGTAATAGCCAGAAGCTGGAAACAACCCAGGTCCCACTCCATTGAGGAATGGATATAGGAATTGTGGTACTTTTACACATGGGAATACTACTAAGCATTTAAAAATAAGGAAATCATGAAACTGGCAGGCAAATGGTGGGATCTAGAAAAGATCATCCTGAGTGAGGTATCCCAAAAGCAGAAAGACACACAGGGTATATACTCACTCATAAGTGGGTATTAGACATATAATACAGGATAAACATACTAAAATCTGTACTCCCTAAGAATCTACTAAAAAAAATTTTTTTAATCTGTTTTTCATCATAGCCTTGGAGGAAGTAAATTATTTACCATGTTCACTTATAACGTAATGGAGGAAGTCACCAATTGTGGTTGTGTTCTATATTTTGAAACATTGGAGTAGGTATTGAAGTTTGATGTATGTGTATCAAATCCAATCACAGAAGTTTATTAGGTAAATCTGTTATTCTTTCTGTGGCTGCTGTTGATCTAATGCATTTCCACTTGCTGATAGGTATTTTTCTGCTGAAAAGTATAGAATGGGATTCCCATCATCTATGTGATCCATTGCTTATTTATACCATGTGGTATGTGATCATGCTTTTCAATGAAGGGCCTCTGAGAAAGCATGGTGCTTTTGTTTTTCATTTTCACAAATTCCTTTAAGATGTTTGTTTTCAAGCCTGATTTGGATGTCAGTAATTAGGCAAAGCTGCATTTGAAGTCTTGATTCTCATGTCAGCTTTCTGAGTACACGTCCAAGGGTGGAAGATGTTCCCCCAATGTGTTCTATTTTTACCAACATTAATGTTAAAATGCTTAATAGTGTATATGTATGTATGTATATATGCATAAATATATATGAATATATATATACACACATATATATGTTATTTGAAGTTCCATTCTTCTTATGTTCCCATTAGTTACTACATGACACATAATGTTGAAGTACTGCCTTCTGAGAGAATTATCTAGAGGTGCTGAATAATGTAACAGCAATGATATTTATTTCAAAACAGCATGTTGTGTGTGTATGTGTAATCTGACTATGGGTTCTTAGGCCATGACAAATGTATGAAGACTTGGTGACAGCTTTGTGGGGTTTATTTTAGTCATTGTTATATGTTCAAAGTCATGTTGCCAGTTTTGCTTACCACAGACATTCCCCACTGAGTTCATTGATACTCAAATAAACTTAATTGAAATATTACATCAGTAAAACATTGTCTTCTATCCAGATTATAAACCTATTGTCCTATAAGGATGGAAGAACATAAAATAATAATAATAATAATAATAATAATAATAATAATAATAAATGCTATGTACAAATTAAAATGATATAATGCTGTCATTTTTTTTTGGAATGTGTTAGTTCATTCTTAGGAGTAAAGACTTATTCATAAAACTGTCTCAGATCTACAAGTGAATGTCAGAGAGTTGTCTCAGTGGGAATACTTGGTTGTTTCTAAGCCTGATGATTTGAGCTCAATTTCTGGGTAGCCAATATTACTCCTATAGAATTTTTCTAATATTTCTATACTTGGGCCTTTGTATGTACAAATTCACACACCAGCACATACATAAATCATTTTTAAACCTAAATAAGGGCCAGTTCTTTCACTGGTCAAAAGACTCTTTGGGTTTCATGTTGAAAACTCATATATGGGATGTAAACAGATAGTAAACAGCAATAAGTTGTCCTCTCATGGCACATACATACTCAAACATTTTTCAATGGATGAAATTAAAGCAATAGAGAAAACCCACTTACTGACAACATCAGAAATGATTTTGCAATTGTAAATAAATGTAGAATTTGAAGACTTATTACTGTTCATTAAAAGAAAAAAAATGTTACCTGTGTACATCTTATTTTATCCATTCATTCCTTGATTCAAGAATAAGTCATTAAAAATATCTTAGCTTTGCTCAGAGATGCATCCCTGTCATCGTAGACCTGGGAGTCCATGGAAACCTAATCTTTCTGAGATTATGGTCAGCTTGGTCCACACAATTAGCTCTCTTTTGTGTTTGTTCGTTCATTTATTTGTTTGTTTTTTAGACAAAATTTCCTTGTGTAGTCTTGGCTGTCCTAGATCTACTTTGTAGACCTGGCTGGCCTCAAATTCAAGTCTCTTCTTCCCTGAGTGCTGGGATTACAGGTGTGTGCCACCATGCCCAGCTCCAAAACTGAGTTCTAAAACAGGCATGGCTATGTAGAAATATCATGTATTTAAATGATCCCCCAAAATGTACTCTGTATCTCAAATTATAGGGTTTTTTTTCCCCTCAGGGATAGTGTCCACAGAGCTGGGTCCTGGTACTGTTCCTGGTCCTGGTCCTGGTCCTGGTCCTCAGAGCCTAGCTCTTGGCCCAGCTGTGGCCCCAAAATTCTGCTGTCAAGCACTGGCCCTGTTGGGCTTTTTTTTCTGGGGCTCAATCTATCCCAGTAGACCCCCTGCGCACCAACTACACACCTGGCAGCATCTTCTATAGATGGATGCACATGCCCAACTCGCAGGAAACTCTCAACAAAAACAGGCTCCATACCTTTTGGCTAAGCCACCCACTGTGGGCCGATGGGGAGGCCCCATCTCTGAATACATCACTTAAGTTGAGTAAGCAACACGTTTTAAATAATAATAATATGAAACCAACAACAATAACACAAGAGTGAAAAACAGCAATTTAAAAATATACAAAATTAAGGGAATCTTTTCTCTAAGGGGAGAAGGCGCTGGATGCAGCTCAGCCGGCAATTGTACGAACTATATGTCTACCTCGGGCAGCGGGGACAGGGGAATGGGTGCCCCCAAGTGCACTACAGTGGAGAGAAACAGTAGCTCATCCGCCAAGTCCACAAGGGCCTGTGTGTCCTCTGATGCTAAAGCCAGAGGTTGCACTGGTCCAGCTTCTGGCAAGACTGGGGATCCTGCAGCCATGGGATCCAGGATCTCAGCATCCTCTTTGGGCTTAGCATCTGCCTCCAAAACCAGGCTCCGTTTCTCCTGTACCACCAAGGTGTCTTGCATGGACAGCTCTGCAGTTGAGGCCCCAAGTAGCCCCGGATCTGGGCAAAGAAAGGGGTGAGCCGTCATCTAGGATAAGGGAGCAGCCTGAAGGCACGCAGAATGGGGTGAGCTAACCCAAGATGGCCTCTCCATGCCAGGGAAGGCACAGTCCCCTCTCCTACCCGCAGGACAGTCGATTTGACAGTCTTCCTCCTCTGCTTCCTTGGCCAGAGCTTCAGGACACTTCCCCTGTGGGACACGGGGTTGGAATCAGCTGCTACCTCACTAGGCGCCTCCCTCGGGTCCTCATCCTCCTCCTAATTCTCCTCCTCCTTCTCAGGCTTAAGCTTATCTAGGGCTTATCCATTGCCCGGAGGATCTCCCCAGATTGGCAGTCCGACTCTGCAGTGGGCACATGGATCCTTGCATAGTCCAGCAGCCGTCTCACGATGGCCAGGTCCGGGGGCCCAGAGAAATCCTGGGGGAATTTCTGCAGCCACTGGGACAAGAACGAGAAGATGGCACTGTGGGTGAGAGCAGGGCAAAGGGACACTGTGTCGGGAGTCTGGCCTCTCTTTGGAACTGCGGGGGGGCATTGGTATCCCCCAGGGCCTTTCCTTTTTTGTCTCTCCCTCTGCTGCTCAAAACCTAGGAGCCCAGTGGGAAACCTCTATCCTCTACCAGCAGGTTAGGTCGTGAGGACAGTCCCTAGGTAGAGAACCCCAAAGGTGAGGCTCCTGGCCAAAATTGGCCCTCCACCCTGGCCTTAAACGCCCCTTCCTGCTCACCTCCCCCTCCACCCCAAGCCTACTCATGTCTTTGTCTGCTTTTCCGCCTGAAGGATCTATATCTGTGACAGTTCATGGGGGTGATACCCCTACTGCCCCATGTCCCCAAGCCACCCAGACATCTAGAAGGAACTATTAGAATCTTCCCAGGGATGGGTGTGGTGGTGCTAGGGGCTCCATCCATAACAAACAGTGCAAATGGGGTCCAGAATCCTTTACACAAACGGGGAAAGGTCGCTCAGGGCATGAGAAATGGTGGTGTGTGAGATTCCCTGGGGAAGGTGAATGGCACCTGTGAGAGCCCCACCCTGCCACAATCACCCATGTTTGGCCATGTCACTTTAAGGGGTCTGGCCTGGGACTCAGGCTGCTGGGACTCACACGTCCGGTTCTGTGAGGGCACAGGGCACTGGCCCTGGGAAACAGCAGGAGAAGATCTGAGAGCTGGCTAGATCCCTGGTGGAACCACTCTCCTGCCTTTTCAGCATCAGGTCCAGAACCAACCAGATGGTGGCAATCTTTGGATAAAGGGCCAGAAGGTGGGCAAATAGGGAATCATCTGCTTCACATAGTCCATGCGATCATTGCTGAGCATGAGGATGCCATGCAGTAAGGCTCACTACCTTTCGCTATGAGGAAGGACCAGGGCAGGAGGGAGGCTTTAAGTGTGCAAACCCCGAGGGGCACCAATGACCAATTTCCCTACACCTAAGCGGGAAGCAGGCATGAAAAGCGTTCCTCAGTGTCCCAACAGGAACACTCTTCCAGGCTGCGATCGCGGTGGATGGGGGGTGGGGTGGACCAGAAAGCTTCCCTGCTGCAGGACGGCCCTGGTTACCTTGGTCTCCCAGTGGGGAACAGGCCAGAAATGTGTCAGGGAGCGCACCACATGTCTCCAGCAGCGGCACAGGCGACCACCGCTGTCTTCTCTGAGACCTGAGCCCGTGGAGGTCTGGAAGCAGAACAGACTCATCTCTCCAGCTCCTCTGGACCGGCTGGTCTGTCCAGGCTGCTGTTGCTGCTGCTGGCCTCCCGTTACCTGGCAACCAGGGTTCCGAGTTCCATCCAGAACCGGGCTGAGGAAGCATGGTCACTTCCTGGAGTCACCCTGCCAGAGCCTCCAGTTCATGGGTTCTCCCTGGAGGCCACCAGCCCTGCAGGCTCTGCTGATTAAACAAACCATCAACAGTTCCAGAGAGAAATGATGGAGAAGTTGCCTCCCGTCACCACTAGAGGGCATAGAGTCACATGAGAGGGTTGCAAGGATGAAAAAAACAGCAGCAGCAGAGAGGGATGGCTACCATCCTTCTTTAATCTTTTTATTATTATCATCATCATCATCATCATCATCATCATCATCATCATCATCATTCCATTCTTCTTCCCTAGTATACTGAAAACAAATTCACCTTCTTTCATTTCACCTACTGAACTAAAATGTTCTCATCTCTCAGCCTTTGAATATGTATGTTCTTTATCTTTTCTGGGGTGTTAGGTACCTCTTGCTTTCCTTTAGGTTTCATAGTGGAATTTATAGTGATGTATACATTTCTATGCATGGTCTATGGGTTTGTTTATGGTGGATTACCCCACAAGACTGTAAGCTTATAGAGAAAGTGGTGTTTACATCAATCATTTTTGTGTGTTCAGGACTTAGCAGAGTATTGGGTACCTAATTCACAATAACTCTCTGTGAAAGGACAAATAACCTTTTAAAAAGTAAATTCCTTTAACAAAGTCTTCATAATCTGATAGTAAAACAGAATTCTCACCTAAAGGATGGGAGCATGTAGCATTTTATTTGTTAATGCCAGCCATTGTGCCATCTGTAAAAAATTTTTCCTGGAGTCTTTTTATCTTGTTCTGTTACTGCTGTTACTAGGACACCCTACTCTATGCCTGTTGCCTTCTCTGAGTTCTCTTTAATTTATCCCATAACAAGTTACTTCCTTTAAGCTTTAGTGAGATTTAGCATCTGGCTTCATTATATCCAAAGATTATCTGTTTCTGCCTGTTTTGTACAGAAGGCAGGAATACAACTAAGAGGTAGAACATTTGCTTCATATATAGGAGGTAAGGAAGGAGGAGGAAGGGGAGAAGAAAAAAAGAACAGGAGAATTGAAACATTGCTTTTCTTTATGCAGATGCACTTCCTTCAATACAGGAGTTAACAGTCTTCTTGTCTCTGCATTCCAAATAAGGTAGAAATTCCAGATACAGCAACATTGATACTTATTTGGTGTTAGTTTTTAACCTGGTCCTTCTCCTGACATTTACCTGCTTTATATGTATTTGGTTTTATGTATATGTTCATTTTCTGGGATGAATCAATTTTTTCATTAGGTTTTATGAGAAGTCATATTCTCAGAAAGTGTCCTGAGCTTTGAATCCTACCATACTTATCCCTAGGAGCCCATATCTGCAAAGGTGATTATGACCTCTCTGTACATCATTTGATGTTATGACTTCAGGATTCATCTTGAACCTTGTTTTCAAGAGAATGTTGTAAACAAGCCTTAAGCTTAGCAGGCATTTTGTGCCTCATGAAAAAAATTTCATCATAAAATGTCCTGTCTGAAAAGAGCATCTGAGATCATTGTACAATGCACTCAGTTATTTTCATTTTAGTCATTAACATTATTAGTACTATTTAATGTTTTTCATTACTTTGTTAGAGACACAAATATGATGACCCTGGTGTAAGGGACTGTGTACACACTGTTAACTAAGAAAATAAAACCACACATTCAAAACAAGTAAAACCTCCAAATATTGATAAGAATTAGGTTTAGATTTAGTGCCCAAAAATAATTCAGTTGAAATGTGGGAACGACATTGAAACACCATTATTCAGCAAACGTTTAGAGTATATATGTAAATATGATGAAAGGAATGTACACATAAACACAACTTAAAAATTCTTGGCACACGGTATATACTCACTCATATAGACATATAATATAGGATAAACCTACTAAAATCTGTACATCCAAAGAAACTAATCAAGAGGGAGGATCCTGACTAAAACGCTCAATCCCTATCCTGTAAGGCAAAGAGGATGGACATCAGAAGAAGAAGAAAACAGGAAACAAGTTCGGAACCTGCCACAGAGGCCCTCTAAAAGGCTCTGCCCTGCAGACTATCAAAGCAGATGCTGAGACTTATGGCCAAGTGTTGGGCAGAGTACATGGAATCTTATGAAAGAAGTGGGAAATAGTAAGATCTGGAGAGGACAGAAACTCCACAAGGAGAGCAACAGAATGAGAAAATTTGAACACCAAGGTCTTTCCAGAGACTCATACTCCAACCAAGTACCATGCATGGAGATAACCTAGAACCCCTGCATAGATGTAGCCCATGACAGTTAGTGTCCAAGTGGGTTACATAGTAATGGGAAGAGGGACTGCCTGTAACATAAACTGATTGGCCTGCTCTTTGATCTCAGGCCACAGAGGAAGACAATGCAGCCACTCCTCATGAGACCTAACAGACTAAGATCAGAAGGAAGGAAAGGGAGACCTCCCCTATCAGTGGACTTGGGGAGGATCATTCATGAAGAAAGGGAAAAGTAGGTGGGGTTAGAAGGGGAGGAAGGAGGGGCTTATGGGGGGATACAAAGTGAATAAAGTGTAATTAATAAAAGTTTAAAAAATTAAAAAAAATATTTGACACAAATAATTAAATAAATAATGATAAAAAAATTCTTGGGCACACATACAAAAAGTGGGACTTCATTAAGATTTTTTTTTTCTTTTCGTTTTCTTGACAGGAAAAGTTTGAACATGTTTCTCCCCTGTCCTCCTTTTTATTCTCCTCCCTCCCCTTCCCTTCCCTGCCTTCCTTGCTCAGTGTGAATTTACAAACATTGCACTTGAATGGATGCAGTTCTTCAAAGCATTGCCAAAAGGACCCCTGCAGCCTCACTTCTAAACCTTGAACCTCAAATGCATTCTAGCTATTTTTTTTCTTGCATTGGTGATTAATTAAAGCAACTCATTTTCTGGGGGGTAGGGGTAGATACTCAGACATGGTGAATTCCTCATCTACTCCTCCCCATTCCCCATGCTTACGACCTTTAGCACTTTGGGGAGCACATTGACAGAGGTTCCCCACCCATTCAAACCACAATCATACATGTGCTTTCTAAGATTTTCTAATAAAATTCTTTTAGTTGCCAGTATGAGACCTTAACTAAAAAAGAATTGTTTTCATTCTCAGGTGACAATCTCATAAGTACAGCCATGATAATAAGTGACATATCAAGATGCTCAGGTGGGTATTCTGTGTACAGTGCCAGTACACAGGCTCAGACCCAGGAACTCAGTGGAGCCAAGCCTTCCCTATTTGAGTTTGGTTCACTTCCTTGTTGAAGCCACCTATGGCTAAAAAAAAGAAGTTTGTGGGATTGGGAGTGTACCTCACTTGATACGAGGTGGAGCAGAAGGATCAGAAATTCAAGGTCATCTTATAGCTGTTTAGTTTAAGGCCGGGCTGGGCTACAGGGGACCCTAACCAAATAATAATAATAGTAATAACTACAATACCTTTCAACTAAGAGCATTATTTGGTGGTCATTGTTCCAAGCTAGAGCTAACCTCAGGTCACCGAACTTCCTCATAGAGATAGCAAGGAGGAAACAAGGTCAAGTCCAGAAAGACTATCTGCACACAGACCCCTCTCCAACCGAGCCTTCCTCGCCAAATATGTGGAAATATGTGTTTCCACTGATGACCAGAGGTGCCCCAGCTTGTAGTGTTGGGAGCATGGGGAAGGCAAAGTCACAATGGAGCACAGCTGTTTGATCACCAGCCCACTGAGACCATCACAAGCAAACAAAATCACAAAAGTACAACAAAGGAAAAAAAAAATGTACTGGGTATAATGCGCTCGAAGAGAATGGAAGAAAAAATACCAAAAACTCAGAACAGTGGCCTGTCTCTCTATGGGCCCTCTATCCTATTCCATTAGTGGTGACCTACCCCCAAATCAGGCTCCATCCAACTACACCCGAGTTTGGAATGATGACCTGCATTCAGCCAGACCAGAGAATGGAGCAGCAACATATTTGTTGATCTCTGTCTACCAGACCAGAGCCCAAAGCACCAGCCAAACTCTGCCAGACCAGAGACCACAGCAGCAGCAAATTTCTGCCAGATCAGAGGCCAGAGCAGGGGACACACTCTGCCAGACCCGAGGCCAGAGTAGTGGATAAGATCTGCCAGACCAGAGACCAGAGAACATTGGCAGAGGTGCCAATCCTGAGCTCCACATACTGTATCAATCCCTTGCCACATTCTTGCCACTCTCACTGGAGACTGTGAAGCATGGCTCAAGCCTCCTGAAATGGGAAAAAAATCAGGTCTAGGGGGATAGAAGGATTTTGTCCCATGTCCTCAGTCAGTCCCAGAGACAAAAAATGACAGCGAGAGTCAAAACAGTTAAACAAGACACAGACTAGATCCCATTGCTTGTGCAGCAGAAAAATACACAGAGCCAGACAGCAGATCCCACCACTCCTGCAGTGGAAAAGGAAAGTAGGATATCAGTGAATCTCTGCTGCAGGAGCTACCTGCATTGTCCTTGTCCAAAGATCCAGAGATCAAAGAAAACTTGGTGCTCAACTCCCTTTACAGATGTGCCCTTTTGGGGGGATCTGGAAAGTCTTCCAGACCCCCTGTGGCCCACAGCTGTCCAGAGCATCAGCTCTAACCTTTCTGATGACACATATTACACATTTTGCCTTGAGTCCCAAAAAAACAAACTAGAGAAACACCAAGAAAGACACAGACAGATACAGACAGAGTGCTCATTTACTGGCTGTTGTTCAGCTCCATGTGCCTGGGGTGCTTGGGAGACTTGGGGATCCAATATAAGAACCCATATGTTATGGCCAGATCTTAGGGTGACCAAAGATCATCAGGAGCCAGACCACATATGCAAGAGCAAAGAGCTTTATTTGGGCTTATGCTGGGTCTCTCCATTTTTACAAACACAGTGGATCAGAGAGAGCCCTGAGCAGGTGCATGGCAGGGTTTTGATTGGGGTTTTAGGAAGGACCAGGAAGTTCTGGTTTAATAGTTACAGGATTGGTTGACATTCAGCAAGGGCAAGCTTTTTACAAAGTGATTGGCTAGCTAACATAACTAACATTGAGGGAGCTATCTCTAGGCCTCAGGAATGTTGGGTATTTTCTTTGTCACTGAAGGTTCTACTACAAAGTTGGTAGACTGCTCAGCACAAATGCCCCACTTTGAGATAAGATACCTTCCCATTCTTGTTATCCTCAGGCTGTTCCTTGGGTAAGGAATCTTACGACCTTGTATTTGGAATTGGTGACCCATGGTCCAATTCCTGGTGGCTTTATAATAGAGTCACTATTCTGGTGAAATTTAAGTGCCCTTTTTTAGGCCTAGTTCCTGGTGACCTTTGAAGATGTCTCTCCATTCTAAAAGATCCATTTGGATTTTGTGGGGGTTATAAATTATATGTCCTGTGTCAGAGAGCACTCAAATATTAAGCTGTGATATAGAAGAGTAGAACTGATGATGTAAAGGATTTACTATCGCTGAGAAACTAGTGGTACCAGTTAGAATTTAGCTGAGGGAAGACTGCCTGTAAAACACTCCACAGATACGCAGTATGCTAACCAGACCTGTTAGAGATTAGGATCCCGGGATACACATGTTTGCTCACCAGGATTGTGTAGAAATGTGTCAGGGTTATGTCTTTTTAATTTGTAAATTCCCAATGTGTATTTATTAATTCATGAATGCAAATGAAAGCAGACAAGATTGGTGGGTGTACAATTTGGGTCAGGTATCTTGCTCCAGTAAATATTGAATTTCAAATTAAGGGACTGTCCTATGCCCATATGTACAATCCTCATTGACACAGTTCTGTCAGTTCAAATTTGAGACACAGGCTATGGGCTTAAGCTGTGTCTGTCAGGTTACAGGTCTCAGCAGCTAATATTGTACACAGGGATAACATCGAACAGTATCTTATTAATGGCTTTCCCTCTACAAGAGAATGGCCTGTGTTTTTCAAAGTCAGTATGCAATGTGTTTTTTTTTCAACTCTGAGTTTAAGAGCACTGGCTGCTCTTCCAGAGGTCAGGAGTTCAATTCCCACCAACCACATGGTGGCTTACAACATCTATAATGAGATATGGTGCTCTTTTCTGGCATGCAAGTGTAGATGCATGCAGAACACTGTATCAATAATAAATAAATATATGAATAAATAAATAAATAAATAAGTCAGTTGTTGGTATTATTAAATTTTATTTTGTTGATGCATTACTGCTCTAGTCTCTTATTAGATAATATTCTTTGATAATCCAGTCATTAAGAATTTCATTCCTTTTCCCCTAGTGCTTTGATATTTGTTTTTGTTAAAGCAATGTCTCCTGTAGATCAGCCTTTCACATGCTATGTAGTTTACACTTTATTGGAACACTGAATGCTGCCCCTACTGCCTAGTGCCTAGAACATAGTCCTGCAGCTCTTTTTAGGTGGGCCCTGACTAGTGAGTGTGAAGTAAAATAGAACAGTGAATTAATGTCCCCTGAAGACCCTAAATATTTAGAGGTGGGCAATTACAAATAAAGAGGGACCTGTGTAAGAATTGAGTTCACTAACCTACTTTGAAGCTGGTGTAGTCACAACACAGAAAGGGAGGGGGAGAAGGGAAGATGGTAATGAGTCATGTAATCAATTTTAGATGGTCAATAAAAGTGAAAACTGTACATTTGGGGGGAGTCATACACAAAGGGAATCAAGAATATGGATTAGTTGCTGAGCTTGTTTCTGGGAAGCAAATTTCTATAGTTGCATGAGTTCAAACAAAACAGAAGTTCTGGATAAAATGCTGTGGTAGTGACTAACAGGGATGTTTCCCCTCCCCACATTTGAAAATGCACAACCTGAGAAAAGAAGTTGTGAGTAATACTTGGTGTTCTCTAATACATATTCAAAGTCTCTGAAGAATATTGGACCATAAGGCCATTTTCAACTTTTAAAAATAATTTTAAGGTTATAATGAAATCATTTCAACCTTTTCATTCCTCTCTGCTCTTACATCTCAAATGCTGGGATGAATCTTTAAGGAGGCTACTTAACAATCAAAGCAGACCTGGCTGTCAGGTTCTCCCAGCATCCCTCAATCTTTTCCTGTTACAAGGTATGGGTGTCATACACAGATCTCTACCTCAGAAGTTGAGCTGCCCTCCTCCCAGCTCTCATTCCTTATGTATTCCAACCATTTTGGTTACCTGGTCTATTTCATTTATCATTTACCTTCCCACCCTTTTCATCTGGCTCTCTTCTCCTCTCACATGGCTCAAGTTCATGTCAATCCTAGACTGTCCCAGATGTTCCTGTGTCTGACTATGTTCTCTCATATATCTATAATAAACTTTCTATTTCAACATTCCTAGGTACAGCCATATCCTTTTTGTTTTATTTCTCATTTTCATTGAGCTCTCATTACCTACTCCTTTCTTTCAAATTCATGGTCATTTGTTTCTTTAATGGTTGTTACTATTTGGCTTTGACTAAAGTTTGGCTGAAGGACTTCCCAAATATGAGGTAGAGATGACTGCGTTGGACACTGATCATGTAATGGAATGTGCAACATAAATGACCTGTATCTTGGAAGATGAGCAGGTGCCCTGGGAAAGTAGAAGATTTTATTTTAAAACATTTCCAAGATGAGGATGTTGCAGGATATTTGATCCAAGTGTGATCCCATAGATTGTGAACAGTAAAAACCTGTGCTTTGTTTGGTATGGTTGAGCCCTAACACAAACCTTAATTCCAACAACTTTCTGTTTATTCTAAAGAGGTGATTATGGTATGGTTCCGTCAGCCCTGGAACATACCTTTAATTCAAAAGCTCTCTGTGCACAGGATTTAATAATGTTAACCCTAGATCAAGAGGCAAAGCAAGAAGCCAGCTGACAGGGATTAAAGAGTAAGTGGAACTTTCAGCTGAAATGTATTTAAGAAAGAGTGTAAAAGTGGAAGGAGTTTTAACATAGTAGATTTTGGGCTTTTTGAGCTTTGAGCTAGAAAGCCTTTGGCCTTGGGTTCCTTTGGCCTATCTCCCCTGATCTGTCATCTGAACTGGTGAGCTTTTGGGGCTTTTTACTCTTGGAGTTGAGGTGAGTAGGATGGTCAGATGGGTGCTTTCTCTGCCTCTCTTCACTGGAAGGTTTTAAAATAGAATAATTGGAATTTTCATTCTTTTATAACAACATTAGCATTCTGTGTGCCCATAGGGGTTAGGGCAAAGCTAGAATGCCTCTGCTATCAGCATCATTTGATCTTTGATCCACTGGTAGAGGAGCTACTACTGTCCTAAGACTCAGCTGTATTGTTCAAGCTAATGAGGGATTCTGGGTAGGCCTAGCAGTCAGGAGCAATAGTGGGAGGTAATTTATGGGTTTGTTTTGGGATTTTCCTCTGATATAGCTCTAAAGAGCTGTGAGTGAGACCAGAGGCCATGTCATGCTGAGTGTGGGGCCATTGTCCCCAGGCCAGGAATAGCAGGCTCCTGAGCTATCACAGCCTGATCTGCTTTGAATGAGATGGACTGTGGTTCAGGCTGTGGTTCTGTTGGTCTCCATGTGGTGATCTTGACAGAGACCCTTGGCCTCTGACCCTTCCTGAGTGTTGATTGTCCAGAGAAGTGAGGACTTTGCCGCCTGGGCAGTAGAAAATTGTGGTGCTTATAATATCACTATCTAGTGTACACACGCAAGCATAAGTTTTGCAGTAGACAGATTGGAAAACTGAAGGTCTCATTTCTAGAAATGATTAATGTTGTATTCCACATAGAGATTTGCATAACAAATTTTACAACTCGTTTTGAACCTGGAAGAAAAGAGGGGTGGTGGTCATCTTTCAGCAATACTTGATTACATTTTTTTTAACCTTTCAACTACCACCAGTCACAATGGCATGATTTAGGGAAATTCAAATCCACGGTACAAAAGGAATTTCTGAGATGCAGAATTTTGTCAGGTGTGCCTGGTTTTAAATAAGTGGATAGGAAAGATACACATATTGTGACATAAATCATGCAGCAGGAAACAGAAACTAAATTATTCTCCATCATTTTTTTGTGTATGATTGTTGGCAAGGGCTGGGCTGTGCCTGAACCCACAAGGGGACATGAGGGACTGCAAGCCATAGCCCAGCTTAAGATCACCTCCATTTTCTAAGAGACTTCCAGAGCAAAAGGACTCTCTGTAAAGGAGGTTAGTAGTAGCTGGAGGGTCAGAAATATAAAGATTTAGGTGTCACTTTGTGTTTGTCTTGTAGCAGTTGTGAAATCTGTGTTTATTTAATTTTTATTAATTAGAAAATCAAAGGTATCTCTGGTGCAGTGCACATTTTTCATGTTAGAGTTTCCTTAGGTCTTTTCATGTAAACTTGTCTCTATTTTAGGCTTATGTTTTTGACTTTTTTTCTCACCCCCTCATTCTTTCATAAACACTGTACACATTCTTGATTATTGAAGTTTGTGGTAAGTACAGAAGTCACATCATGCCAGAAGATTATGAGATTCATGACAATAGAATCATCCCTTATTTTTCTGTTTTCCTCTGTTTCTTACCAGGTGGCTTTTCTGATATGAGATAGAGATTTTAGATTGTTCTTTAGCAATCACATAAAGACAATTTGCACTATGTCTGTAGAAGGCAGAAGAGACAACATGAAGGTGAGTGATACCAGTTGGCCAGTTTACTCCTTCGCTTTTGACATTTTCTTTTGGTGATCTGTCATTTTCTTCAGAAGTTTCATGTATCCAGTGGTCTCCATATTCTTTAGTTGGATGATTTTATTCTCCTGAGAAGATTAAATCAAAACCATACCCCATCCCTAATTTGGGGGTGAGGGTTGTACCTTTTTAGGCATGTTATATCTTTTATAGGGCAAATGATTTTTTGAAAATAGAAAAAGTATAGTATCTCAATTAAAGTTAAAAAAATACCTTTGAAAGTTTACAAATATACCTTAAAGTGTATTTATTTCTAGATAATAAAGGGCATTCACTTTAATTTTCAGCCTGCCTATTACAAGCAGCTTTTAAATAAAATCACTTTAAATCCTATGTGCCTGCCTCTGCCTCACAGGTGGTATGTAAAGGGCATGTGCCTCCAAAATGCTGGGATTAAGGCTATGAACCACCAACACCCTGTCATTGTAACTTCTGAGTTTAGAAAACAACTAATTAATAGATAACTGCTTGTCTCTGCTGGGATTAAAGGCACTGTCTATCCCCACACTGCTCAAAAATTTTATATTCACTCCAAAGTATTCCAACGCAAACAAGTTTATACCTTTGAATTTACTTAAAACATTTTAAACCCCTTAACTGTTTTTAATATGAAACAACAAAAGTATATTTTTTATTTAAGAAGAAAACACTAGTCTTCATAAGTTTGGTTGGACTCAATAACCAAGCTGTCTGATGAAAAGTTACCTCTGCTTATTCAGGTGATCTCTACTATTCAAATATAATCATTATCAATTTTGATAGGATCCACCATTCTTTTCCTGTAGAAACATTCAGTTTTACCAATGAAGACACAGTTCAACAGTTTCTCACTATCTACTCCTTTTAGTTGTGTTTACTTCTTTTTGTTCTACAGTATTTAGGTGTGCTGTTAAGTTGCTGGGTAGAGATCTCTCTGATTTTTTTTTTCTGAATGTACTTAGTGCTATGAACTGTTCTCTGGCCGACACTTCTGTTGTGTACTACGAGTTTTGATATGTTATGTATTCATTTCATGAACTTATTGCAATTTTCTTATATCTTTTGAGACTTCCACTGTTCAAGTATTTCATCAATTTTGGAGCATAGTATATGAGTTGCTCAGAAGAGGGAATAATGTTTCGTGCTTGGGTGGATGTTCTGTAAACATCATTTGGGTATATTTAGTTTTTTGATGTTAGTTATCTGGAACATTTCTCTGTTCCGTTTGGTCAGGAGGACCTGTCCATTGGTGAAAGTGATATATTGAAGTCTTCCCCTATTGGCTCATGAGGGCCAGGATGTGATGCAAGCTGCATAAGGGTTTCTTTTATAACTTAGGTGATCTTAGGTTTGGGCCATAGATGTTAAGTATTGAAATGTTATATTGCTAGATTTTTGTTAAAATGTCATTTCCTTTGCCATCTTTTGATTAGTTGCTTTTGAAGTCTGTTTTGTTAGATATTAAAATTGCTATATGAGCTTTATACTCTAGTCCATTTATTTGGGATATCTTTTCCAACACTTTACCTTGAGATAATGTCTATCTTGATGTGAAGCTGTGTTTGATGTGTTTAGATGAAGGGTGGATTCTGTTTATCATCCATTTTGTGAGCCTGTGTCTCTTTATTGGTGAATTTGGGTCAATGGTATTAAGAGATATCAACAAACAGTGATTGTAAATCCTGGTATTTTGGTGGTGGTGGTGGTTGTTTTAGCACCCTGTGTTGGGCTACATTCATAGATACATATGTTTAAATTTGACCTTATGAAACATCTTATTTTCTCCATTTGCTGATTGAAAGTTTCTGGGCATGGTTAGTAATTTGTCTTGGCTTCTGTAGTTTTTTAAGAGTCAGAAGCACACTGTCTAAGCCCTTCAACTTCTAGCATCTTTACTGAGAACACAGGATTAATTTCAAAGATCTGCCTTTATTTATTTCTTGGTTGTTTTTTGTTTGTTTTGGTTTGTCTGTTTGATTGTTTGGTTAGTGTGGTCTGTTTTATTTTTTTTTTCTGTTGCAGCTTTTCATATTCTTTCCTTGTGCTGTATGTTTAGAGTTTTGATTATTCTGGTAAGAGGACTTTCTTTTCTGGTCTCTTTGGTGTTTTGTATGCTGCTTGTGCCTTGATAGGCATCTTCTTCTTTAGGTTAATTTTTTTTCTTGTATGGTTTTGCTGAAAATATCTTCTTTACCTTCGATCTCATCCTTCTTCTGCTAATCTGACCATGAGCATGTTTTGTCTTTTCATAATATCCCAGAGTTCCTAGATATTTTGTGGTAGAGAACTTTTACATTTCACATTTTCTTTGACACATGTATCTATTTCGTCTTTTTTCTATTCTTTTTTACTGTCGTTTTATTTTATTTTCAGACAGGTTTGTTTTTATAGCCTTTGCTGTCACTTTGTAGACCAGGCTGGCCTTGAACTCCCAACAGTGCATTGGTTTCTGCCTACCTGAGTTCTGGTATTAAAGGAGTGTACAAACACAGCTGTCTTCCATTTCTTCTATTTGTTTTCACTGCATATATTTCTCTCTTGATCTCTGTTTTGAGTGTGAACCTTGCCTCTGTAGTTCCTTGTTGTAGTCTTTAAATTTTTCATTTCCAGGATTCCCTAACTTTCTGTTTTTTTTTTTTAATAAATTTCTTTTTTTTTTGAAGTTGGAATTCTCCGTGTAGTATTGGCTCTGGTGGACTTGCTTTTTAGCCCAGGCCCACTTCAATGTCACAGAGATCTATCTGCCTCTGCCTACTCAAGTGCTGGGATCAATGGTGTGCACCATCATGGCCAGCTTGTTTGTGCTTTCTTTATTGCTTCTATTTCCATATTTCCAGAATGTGTTTCATTCTGTCATTCTCCATTTGGGAGAGGCCTGGAGATCAGCTTCCAGATGGAGAATGGTGGTTCCATTTCTCTCAAGTGCAGCTAGACCACTTTAGGGCAACACTCATGTTCACTAAGCCAGAGTGAGGAATGAAATTTCTATTGACTGTTACAGGCAGCTATCCTGTAGTAGTGGTAGTGGAAATTCAGGTGTTCCAGAACCTATGACCATACCAAAGTCTTACCATTCTCAGTTAAGCTGCTGTGCCTTGCTCTGAAGACTTTCACCTCAGAGTTACAGGTGAAAGTCCATGTTTGGTTGACTTGCAACCAAGACATAGGCCTAGTGAGACCCAGATCCAGTGAGGCCTAGGCCCAGTGGGTCAGAGAGCAGGCCCAGAGGGGAATAAATGATGAATATCAGGGGCAATGATGGAAGGCTGATGGTATCAGGTGGCATACAACCAGTCAGCACGCATGCACCTGCAACTTGTTTATTTGAAGTCAGGGACTTATAAACTTTGTGCAAAGGGAAGGATTTTGAGGATAAATATATGATTTGCTGGGGTTTAGGGGTCAAGGATACTTGACTTACATATAGTGCTACCATGCCTCATTTTCCATGAAGTAGCAAGGTCCTGTCACAAGAAGGAGAACACAGTACTCAATTATCCTATATGTGGGAAAAAAATCTCTGAGTACAGTTGAAAGTCACTGCTGAAGACAAAGATCCTTAGCAGGATGATCCATTTCTAGGAATTCCCAGATGTTTGTTCGAGCAGTTTTCTTCACAGAAAAGGGTTTGCCTAATAATCTACCCTGAGGGCTCTGTGAGGCTCTTTATATGACCCATGGTCATATAGATCTGGAGGCAGATTTTTAGGCCCTTCACTGAGAAAACAGAGTTCACCATCACAGACTGAATGGAAATAAGTGGCTATCCAGAGATGTCAGACTTCACCCTAATCCAGCAAAGCCTCATATCCCTCAAATGTTTGTTGTTTCATGGCTTTATTTAAGGAATTTATTGGTTTCCTCCAATTGTTTGATTATTATTTGCCTGGATTTTTTATGGAATTTATTCATACCATATACCACAGCACATCCTGAATATACAAACATAGCTGAAAACACAAGAAAAAGATCTCGAAACAAAGTACATGAAGATGATATTGGTCATTACAGCAACTGGTGCAAAAGGTGGTGTTTAAGTGTATAATACAAACACACTGTTTCTTTAAAAATCTGCTTTCTTCTACTTGGCTTTTAAAAGGTTATATATTCTCACACTGATGCAGACATATACCCAATCATGAGTCATAGAATACAATATGGTTTCTGAGTGATCCTAGCAGACATCATTTTCTTTATCATAAAAATATGAGTTAATTTTAGTAGTCAAAATTAGTTTTTCTAATGTTGAAACATTTGTATGCTTTAATGGAATCTCTTCAATTGGAACATCCCTAAACCTCCAATGCATTTTTATAGTTGGCAAAGGAAAGAACCGGAATGCAGAAGTTGAGTGATGGCCAGTGAGTTCTTTGATTTTGGTTTTGACTATAATCCTATTGTATTTGCTTATAGGACTGTGTTATATTTATAGGCCTATCTTTGTGTTTCCTTTTGGCAGGGATGCTATGTATATTGTGTGATTTTATTAGTTATAATCTAACTATAATGTTTCTCTCAAAAGTCATAGACTTTCACATATTTTTGCCTTCTGAAAATTTATATTATGTTTTAATTCCTTGAATTTTTGTTGATTTGGAGACTTAATTTAGAGAAACAGTTTTACTTCACTCTTATTGATCTTAAAGACTTGCCTCTCCTCATTTCTTGGTGTATCTGTGTTTTCAAGTTGCACTCATCAATGTCTCAATTTTTGCTACGTAAGTGACTGATAGTATTAACACATTGCTTTTGAGTTTTTAAAACTTCCTCATATATTGTCTCTTTATCCTTATTAGCTTCAATAGTCAAGATTTCAAAGCCTACAGTCATCTTAGGGAGCCTCAATTAACAGCATGCCCTCATCAGAGAAGCTGGGTGCTATATCTTTGAGAGGTTGTGTTGACAGATGGTTGATGTGGGAAGGCTCTTCTACTGAGAGATGCAATATTTCTAAGCAAGTAGGCCTGGCCTACATAAGATAACTACCTGAGCATGAGACAATGATTAAACAAGAGACCAACCCAGAAAACATTTGCCCATGGCTTTTGCCTTAATTTTCTTCAAGCTTGACTTTCCATGCTAAGCTCCCAAAATGATGGACTGTGATCTGACAGTACCAGACTCAATGAATAAACACATTCATGACCTGACAGTCTTTTGGTTAGGGGATGTAGTCACAGAACAAAGTAGGAAATTAGAACAAATATATATGGGAAGAGTGATTTCACTGCTGGACAAAACCTTGGAATGTTCTCTCTCTTTTTTTTTTCAATGCAGTTTAGTCAGGAACCTTGAACAATCATCTGACCCTGGGGAAAGCCAGCCCACAGCTTAAATAGCCTCTGGGTAGCCAACTCCAGCATGCCACGTGGGCAATGCCGATAGGTCCACATACATGGAAGCAAGCCAGATCCTCAGCCTTAGCCAAATGTGGAATTGTTCGTGACAGAGAGCACTGACCGGGAAGGTGGAAGGTGGAAACCAGCTCCATCTTTAAGGCGCAGCATTACACAGCTCTCTACAGTTCCCCCTTTTTGTTTTAGACGCATCAGGCAAGAGTAGAGGTCTAATCTCTGATATTAGAAATAAATTGGGACTTTGCACTGATGTTCATTTAGGTGTCATCCACCTAAAGAGCATCAGGAGTGTTCTCTTTTTAAGGAATGTGGAAAACATCAGGATTTAAGATGGCAAAAGCTTTAGAAAGCTGTATACAGAGCTTCATCAACTGTTCTGGTAGGACCTAGTAGAACAGAGTGTTGAGAGTAATGCAGAAAGAGTAATTTCAGGTTGGAGGATTTCAGTGGACAATAGACTCCATGAAAAATTAAGCTAGAGGACATTTGTGTGATATTTTGCCTTAAAATCATACTTATGCTGCCCAAGCCCTGAGCAATTGAGTAAGTTAGAATTAAAAAAATATCAGGCTTCATTTCTTACTTGGAATACTAAATCTGTTAAATGGTTATTGTTAGCGAGACATTCAGGACCACAGTGAAAGAAAGAGACAAGTGGAGCAGAAATAAACATAGTTTTTGGTTTGTTGAGAAAAGCATCATTAGGTAGTTTCAGATGGCAGTCACGTGCTGAAACAGACAGTAAATTTCAAGGAGGTTATCATCATCAAAGAGAAGGTCCTAGTTCTGGATTTGAAGCCTAAGATGGTGTCCATACAGTAATACTCCCCACTGCTAATTCTTCTATTAATGGAAGGGGTAGGCAAAGTGTTTCCTAGTGCCAGGAAGGAACTTCATATAAAACCTGCTCCAAAAGTGGTCCAAATGTGGCACCGTCCATCCCAATTTGTCCACCCCAATGTAGAATCCAACTTGACAGGCTCACCCATGTTGTGCTGGTTCTAGAAACAAGAAAGATGCAAAATTTAAGGTAATAGATTCTTTCTTTGTAGCTTCAGTTCAGCCCGGTGCCAGCCATCAGTGTTTAGCAGAGTCAGATTACCAGTGAAGATACTGTAAAGTTTCATTGCATGAAGCAGTGAGGGTGAAGACTGAGTTGCACCTTGACACTACAAGATGTTGAGAAACTTAAGTTAGGAGACACCTACCATATAGTGCTGCCTATAGGGAGTGGAATTAAGCAATCTTGGGGATGTATGAGAGGTTTCAGGGATAGGACCATCTAAGCCTTTCAAACAGCATCAGGATTTATTGTTTTCCTTGCTGATCTTCTTTCCTTGGTCCAGTCTTCCTAAAATATGTACACATTCCTCTCTACAAGAATGGGAAAGGGGTATTCTGTGCATCTATGTTGGAATTATGTAACTTGCTTCTGATGTTACAAGATGTGGTACCCAAGAGATTATCTTGTGTGTTAGAAGAGACTGTGAACTTTTATTTGAACAGTGTATGAGCTATTGCAGAATTTTAAGATCATTGAAGTTAGACTACATTTTCATCATGGGATGACAATAAGCCTATAATAAACTTGGTCAGAACTTATTTGATTGAATCAAAAAATCTCCCAGAGAAGATCATGTTTCTGTTTTTAACACTGAAGAGAGTTTCTTTGTAGCCTTGGCTGTCCTGAAAGTTGGTATGTAGACCAAAAAGGTTTTGAACTTACAGATCTAACTCCAGTTTAGTGTTGGGCTTAAATTTAGAACAACATGCCTGGCATCAACATCAACATCAACATTGGCTGCTGAGCCTGGGATGTAGCATTTTGGGTTTTTTGTTTGTTTCTTTTGTTTTGTATATGTAAGCATAGGTTGCTGTGCTGATCTTCATCCACATCTTGCATTTGAAATTTGGCAGACAGTATTTAATTTCTTAGGATGGCATGTATTCATGACACTAACAGTGTCTGAGCTTTCTGAGTTATTGAATTTCATGTGTATGACATTATTTCTACCTGTTGTGTTCGTGTTTTAAGACTTTATTTATTTATTTATTTATTTTATTCAAACTTAACTCATTTTAATTTAAATTTGTTTTTCTATAATTTATTCTCTGACATGAACTCAGCTCTTTGAACACCTCCTGCTGGGGGGTGCACTCTTGTGAGGCCACAGAGGAATATACTACAGCCATCCTTGATGAGACCTGATAAGCTAGGTTCAGACAGAAGGGGACGAGTTCCTCCGCTATCAGGAGAATATGTACGGGGCATAGGGTGAGAAAGAGAATGGCTGGGACAGGGAGGAGATGGTGGAGGGGGCTACAGTGGGTATACAAAGTGAATAAACTGTAATAAATAAATAAATAAATAAAATTTAAAAATAATTTATCCACTTAACATCCCAATTTTAGCCCCCTCCCTAGTCTCTTCTTGGTTTCACCCCTCTGTTCCTCTTTCACCCTGATCCCATTTCCAATTCTGAGATAGGGGGAGCCCTCCTCTCCTACCATCTGACCCCAGCCTATCAAGGCTCACTAAGACTGCCTGCATTCTCTTCCTTTGTGGTGTAGCAATGCCCCCTCTACCAGGGGGGAGTGATCAAAGAGCAGGTAACAGAGTCCATGTCAGAGCCAGCCCCTACTCTTCTTACTATGGATCCCACATGAGACTGAGCTGCCTATCAGCTATAACTGAGCAGGGGTCTGGTTCCTCTTCATGAATGGTCTTTGGTGGGTCCATCAATCTCTGCAAGTCCCCATGAGCCCAGATTTGTTGTCCTTGTTGGTCTTCTTATGGCAGTCCTGCCATATCTGGCTCTTTCTACTTTCTACCCCCTAGTCTTTTCTATGATTCTTTGTGTTTTACCCAAAGTTTGGCTGTGAGTATTAGCCTCTGCTTTGATCCCCTGCTGGGTAGTCTTTTGAAGGATATGTATGTTAGGCTCTCATCCTGTTCCCTCTCCTCAGTCACTTCTGGTGTAGGTACTATTTGCCCTTTTGAATATGAATCGACCATCCTCCATAGGGTCTTCCTTTTTATTTAGCTCCTTTAGGTCTGTGGATTGTAGTATGTTTATCCTATATTATGGCCATTATCCACTTATGAATGAGTACATACCATGCATGTCTTTCTGGTTTTGGAATAACTCACTTAAGATGATCATTTGTAGTTCCATACATTTGCCTGAAAATTTCATGGTTTCCTTTTTTTAAAATACCCAAATAGCATTCCATTGTGTAAAAGCACCACAATTTCTGTAAAACAGTGGTTCAGTTGAGAGACATATAGTTTGTTTCACTATTCTGGCTATTATAAATATAGATGCTATGAACATAGTTGAGCAAATATCTTTGTTGAATGGTGGAGCATCTTTTTGATATACTCCCAGGAATGGTAGAGCTGGGTCTTGAAGTAACACTATTTTCAATTGTCTGAGAAAGCATCAGATTGATTTCTAAAGTGGTTGTATAAGTTTGCACTCCTACTAGCAATGCAGGAGTGTTCCTCTTTCTCCACATTCTCACTAGCTTGCTCTCACTTCAGCTTTTGACATTATCCATGATGGGATTAAGATGGAATGTCATTTGCATTTCTATGATGACTACAGATATTGAGCATTTAATCTCCACCATTTGATATTCCTCTGTGGAGAATTCTCTGTTTAGTTCTGTACCCCAGATTTAAAGTGGATTATTTGGATTGCTGGAGTTAAATTTCTTGATCTTTTTATATATCCTGTTTATTAGCCCTCTCTGTTGTATGTAAGGTTGGTGAAGATCTTTTGTCAGGCTGTAGGCTGTCATTTGTTCTATTGACAGAGTTCTTTGCTTCATAGAAGCTTTTTGTTTCACGAGATCCTATTCATTAATTCTTGATCTTAGAGCAAGTGTTCTTGGTGTTCTGTTGAGGAAATTACCTTCTATGCCAATGACATCGAGGATCTTTCCCACTTTTTCTTCTAAGAGATTTAGTGTATCTGGTTTTATGTTGAGGTCTTCGAACAACTTGGACTGCAGTTTAGTGCAGGGTGATAAATATGGATCTAGTTTCATTTTTCCAGATGTAGACATCCAGTTAGAACAGCACCATTTGTTGAAGATGCTGTCCTTTTTCCATTGCATGGTTTTGACTTCTTTGTCAAATATCAAGTGTCCATAGGTGTATGGGTTTATTTCTGGGTTTTCACTTCAATTCCATTGACCCACCATTCTATTTTTTTTCCAGTACCGTGCAGTTTTTATTACTATTAATTTATAGTAGAGCTTGAGATCAGGGATGGTTATACCTACTGAAGATCTCCTATTGTACAGGATTGTTTTAGCTATTCTGGCTTGTTTATTTTTCCATATGAAGCTGAGAATTGTTTTTTCAAGTTCCTTAAGGAATTGTGTTGATATTTTGATGGGAATATCATTGAATCTGTAGATTGTTTTTGATAGGATGGCAATTTTTACTATGTTGATCCTACTAATCCATGAGCACGAGAGATATTTCTATCTTCTGGTATCTTTTTCAGTTTCTTTCTTCACAGACTTGAAGTTGTTTTGTTTTGTTTTGTTTTGTTTTGTTTTTCATAGAGGTTTTTCACTGGCTTGTTGAGGATAACATCAAAATATATTTTTTTCCTGGCTATTGTGAAGGGTGTTATTTTCCTAATTCTTTATCAATCCATTTGTCATTTGGATACAGGAGTGCTACTGATTTTTTTCTGAGTTAACTTTATATCCAGCCACTTTGCTGAAGTGTTTTTCAACTGTAGGAGTTCACTACAGTAGAATTTTTGGGGTCATTTTTGTATACTGTCATATCATCTGTGAATAGTGATATTTGATTTCTTCCTTAACAATTTGTGTCCCCTTGATCTCCTTTAGTTGTCTTATTGTCCTAGATAGGACTTTGAGTACTGTATTGAAGAGATTGAGAGAGAGTGTGTAGCCGTGTCTTGTCCCTGAGTTCAGTGGAATTGATTTAACTTTCTTTTCATTTAGTTTGATGTTAGCTATGGGGTTTCTTTACACTGTCTTTACTATTTTTAGATATGTGCCTTTGTCCCCAGTCTCTCCAAGACTTTAAACAAGAATAACTGTTGGATATTGTCAAATGTTTTTTCACCATTTAAGAAAATGATCCTCTGTGGTTGATTTTTTTTTTCAATTTGTTTATATGGTGGATTACATTGATGGATTCCATATACTTAAAGTCTATTTTATTAGACATTAGAATGGCAACTCCTGCATGTTTCTTGGGTCCATTTGCTTGGACCCTCCTTCCAGCTCTTTACTCTCAGGCAATGTCTATCTTTGTGACTTAGATGTGTTTCTTGTATGCAACAGATTGTTGGGTCTTGTTTACATATCCATTCTGTTAGTCTGTGTCTTTATTGGAGTGTTAAGTCCATTGATGTTGAGGCTGTTAGATCCATTTATTTTGATGTTGCTTGTGGTAGTGTGTTTGTGTGCTTGGTTACTTTTAGTTTTGCTGTAGTGACATTATTTATTTCCTGTGTTTTCCTGAATGTAGTTAGCTTTCCTGGGTTGTAGGTTTCCTTCTAGGAGCTTCTGTACCTCTGGATTTGTGCGTAGGTATTGTTTAAATTTGTTTTTGTCATTAAATATCTTGTTTGCTCCATCTATGATGACTGAGACTTTTGCTGGGTATAGTAGCCTGGGCGGTCAACTGTGTTCTCTTGGGGTCTGCATGATATCTGTTCAGGCCCTTCTGGCTTTCATAGTCTCTGTTGAGAAATCAGGTGTGATTCTAATGGGTTTGCCATTATATGTTACTTGGCCTTTTTCCTTTGCAGCTTTTAGTATTTTTTCTTTGTTCTGTATACTTACCGTTTATTATGTGGTGGGAGGATTTTCTATTCTGGTCTAATTTATTGGGTGTTCTGTAGGCCTCTTATATTCTTATAGACCTCTCTTTTAAGTTGGGGAAATTTTCTTCTATGATTTTGTTGAAAATATTTTCTGGGCCTTGGAGGAGGGAATCTTCTTTTTCCTCTATTCCTATTATTTTTAGGTTTTGCTTTTCATGTTGTCTTGGATGGTCTATGTCAGGAATTTTTTAGATTTAACATTTTCTTTGATAGCTACATCTATTTCTTCCATTTGTGTCTTCCACACCTGAGTTTCTTTCTTCCCTCTCATAGTCTATTCATTATGCTTAACTCTGTAGTTCCTGTTTTCTTCCCTAAGTTCTTTCTCTCCACAATCTCCTCCATTTGTGTTTTCTTTAATTTTTCCAATTCTATCATCAGATCTTGAGCCATTTTATTGATTTCCTTCACCTCTCTGACTATTTTCCTTCAATTCCTTCAGCTGTTTGTTTGAACAATCCTCTGTTTCTTTAATTTCTTTCAGGGATTTAAGTATTTCCTCTCTAAAGGCCACAAATTGTTTGGCTGCAACTTCCTGTATTTCTTTAAGGATAGCCACAATCACTTTGTCTTTATCATCTTCTATTTCTTTGCAAATGGCAATATTCTGTTTGACTTTATCTGCATCTAGGTCTTTACGAAGTTTATTTGTTTCCTCTATTATCCTGTTCATAAGCACAGATGTAAGGTCATCTTCTTGAATTTCATTTACGCTGGGTTATCCAGGGCTGCTTGCTCCAGGGATGCTTGCTCCTGGATAACTTGTTCTAGGGATGCAATATTGCTCTGTCTTTTGTTGGTTGAGCTTTTATGCTAGCCTCTACCCATTAGGCTATCTTAGGTGTTGGGGGTTAGTTTCTGGTACTTCCTGGGATCCTGTGGTGGGTGGAATCACCTTGGCAGGAAGATGATTTTTTCCCAAAGGAGCTCTCCTCCATTTTTTAGGTATGGTCACTGAATGGCAGGTGTTTTTCAGGAATTGCCACAGCTCATCTCAGGCATGCAGACCTGAGTAGTAATTGTGGTATTCATTAGTAAAGGGAACTACCCTCTCATCCAGAGAAGTCCTGGAGAGAGCTTCCCTCTTGCTGTAAATTTAGTGAGCTGCTGCTGTAACCTGGGTGCCTTGTGGTTTGGTCAGTTTAATTAGGGAAAACTCATTTTCCCTTGGAGCAGTATTTGGGGGTTGATCTTAGGGAACCCAGGCTTCTGGAGGTCTGAGTTTGGGGCTCTCTGCCCCAGTACCCAAGTGGTAATCAGTGGTATGTGAGCACTACTCTCATGTGTGCAGCAGGAGGCTAGAGCCTGGAGCCTGTGGATAAACAGAAACTTTTCTAGAGCTAGGTGTCCTGAGGTAGGGCCAGATATTTCTGCCACCTTTGGGTTTTTTTCTCAACAGAAAAAGCCAGTCTGTACTGTTAGGGAGGGGGCGTGTGGAGTGAGTAGGCACTTGCTTGCGAGTGGTGGCTCCAAGCTGGTGACTGGACAGGAACCTGAGAACTTTTTCTGAGAACATTCCCGTATGTGTGGTGTTAGTGGTGGTGGGGGGTCAGCTGAGTACTCTAAGCTGGGACCTGCTGTTTCCCTCCCTGTGGGGTTTTCTCCCAACAGGAAAACCCAGCCTCTAGTGCCCTGGGGTACACAGTTCTGTCTGTGATGGAGAGTTAGTTGTAGGGTGGGCAGCTGGAGCCCCACTCAGGGCTGGCTGCTTTGTGCCTGCAGGTCTGCAGGAACTTTTCCAGGGATAGACTGGTTGACCTGAGGTCAGCCCTACTTGCTTCCTTCTCTGGGGTTTTCTCAAGACTGGGACTCCCAGTCTCTTGTGCCCTGGGGTGCACAGTTCAGCCTGGGAAGGTGATCAGGATATGCAAGAGTGTGCTTCTGGTCAAGTGACCCAGTGACTGTGTGACCTGGGGTTTCTTCTGGGTTCTTGCTGGGTGACCTGAGAGTAGACCCAACTTATTCCCACTCTGTGGAGTTTCCTCTCACCTGGGAAACACAATTGCTTTTGTTTTAGGGTCTAGAGTTCAGCCTCTTAGTCACTGTACCAATATTGCTGCCCTGCTCCTCAGACAGTGTCATCCCAGCACCGCCATCTTGGATTACCCCTTTCTCATCTCTTTCAATTAATTTTTGGTGAAAGTCTGTTTTATTAGATATTAGAATGGTTACTCCTGCTTGCTTCTTGGGTCTATTTGCTGGAAAACCTTATTCCTGCTAAAACATCCCAAGAAATTTTCAAGGGATTAGCTGAGTGCTCTGAGGTTGAACCCAATTGCTTTTCTCATTTCACCTGGTAAATACAGTCAGTGGTGTTTGGAGGCCCACAGTTCCAACTATTGGTCACTGTGCAGTCTCTGCTACCCTGCTGATCAGACACAGTGTGAGTTCAGCCCTTCCAGCTGGGATCTGTTTTTAATTTTTACTGAATATGAGTATTTTGAATGTATGCAGGAATATGCATCTCTTGTGTGCCTGATCTTCACTATAGTTTGAAGATGTGTTCAGAACTCATGAACTGATAGTAGTGGGTTCCAGGTAAACAATGACAATTGAGCCCACTTATTTGGAGGAGTAGCAAGAGCTCCTCACTGCTGAGCCATCTCTTCTACCTTATGTTGCTTATTTATGATCAGCATTGACATTGCTAATATTTTCATTTTTCTATTTTTAGCTGTTTAAACATGCATTCCCTTTTAGTAAGATGTTATTAGAGTTAAAGTTTAAGCTGGGGCAGTGCAGATTTCTGGAAAAGGAATGCACAACTGGAGTGGATGTGTAATTTCTTGTACAAGCTTCAGTTAAGACTTCTGAGTTCTTTCAATCTTTTATGTTTGTTTGATTGAATTTTAGGGGAGGCTCTGTCTTACTATATAGGTCTAGCTGTCCTGGAACTTTTTGCATAGATAATGCTGGCATCCAATTCAATAAGATACACTTGCGTCTGCCTCCTGAGTGATGGAATTAAGGCATAATAGAATACACCCAGCTTGTCCATAATTTTTGTAGTTAGTAACTGTTCATAAATTTCTCTGATGTGTACTTAGTACTGCTCATCTCTTAATTTCTCTGTGTGTCTCTGTCTCTCTCTTTCTATTTCTCTCTCTTCTCTCTGTCTTTGTCCACATTAATTACCATGACTATTCAAAAGCTATGTCCTATTCAAAAGAGTTCAGATATGACATAGTTAAACTTCATTATTCAGTTTTCTTCTAAAATGACTTAGTAATAACATTAACACTTATGTTTTAATAGAAAAGTTTTAATCTTTATTTTTAAACTATAGACTATACATGATTTAGTAAGGAGAATAAACAAAACAATGATCAAAGAATAATCATGTGTTCTATGCCTTTTCTTTTGTCTGGGAACTCAGAAATATGATGTTATCAGCTATGATTATTGTTGCTTGCCACTCACATTATTTTTATCCATCTGTTCACTGTAGTACAATTTCCCTTCCACAAATATATGAGCCCCCATTTTCATATACTGGTATGCCACATCTCTGATCCCTGGTCAAAACATGATATCCAGTGCCATGTTGTCTTTTGACTGACACCACCCACCTGTTCACTGTCACCTGATAGCCACATATCATTTGTTGCTAGATAAAATATGCCTGTTTTTTCCTTCCACCTGTCTCATGAAAGTGTCCTGACCTACTCACCCAAGTAACTGAAAATGATTCATAGATCACTCAAGAACCCAACTAATGGCTACTTCATATTAATGTCTTACAAACCAATACAAAACCTTTAACACAGGTTTTCAAAGCAAGCCTTTTTTTCCTTTACAATCTAACCTTTAGGCTTTTTCTTCTCCCATCCTTCACCTGATGCACAGCACCCAACTGTCTAACACTAGCACTTCTGTGTCAGAAAATAAATGGAAGAAGCATTAGAATTATATGATTATATTGCCAATGAAATATAAATTTATATTGTTGCCAGTCTTTCTTTTTTACAAATGTATGGTATATTTTAGAATTCAGTGACCTTTAATGATGTCCATGTGAAATTCAGCCAAGAAGAGTGGGCCTTGCTGGAACCTTCCCAGAAGCAACTCTACAAAGTTGTGATGCTAGAGACCTGTGAAAACCTCACTGCTATAGGTAAGACTGCAATTTTTCTTTCACTTTTAAAATAAGGAGACAACTCTTACTTTGTTATTGATCCTCTTCTTTAATTCCAATTGAGAATGAGGAGGAATGAGGTAAATAAAACAGGCATGGTTCTAAGGGTCACAGAAGATAGTGATTTAAGTTTTGCCTTAATAATAACATGATATTTCCAATAATATATATTTTCTGGTACTATATTTTAGGCTACAATTGGGATGACCATAATATTGAAGAACATTTTCAAAGTTCTACAAGTAATAAAAGGTAACTTTATGTGCATGTTGATACAGATATAAATCTTAAATTTTAATGTGTCCTGGAAGTTTGGTGTTTTTTTGTTTGTTTGTTTGTTTATTGGCTGCTTTTTATTTTCTGTTTTTGAAATAGAATTTTTTTTCTGGGTATCTGTGACTTTCTTAGACTTGCTTGTTCGACCAGCCTGACCTCGAAATCACACATATCTGCCTGTTCCTGCCTCCACTAATGCATGGATTAAAGGCACGTAGCAGCACACCTGGCTGTGTCCTGTAGGTTTTAAAGAAAAGCAACAGTGTAAAAACAGCACTGCTTTAAGTATACTGATCATCATTATGATCTCACAATTCCATTTAACTCAATGTCAGGTATCTGATTTGTGTTTGCAAGGCATTCCTTAAGATAGAAGAAAATAAAATAATGTTGTAACAGAAAATACCATTTAAATCATATAGACATTACAGCTACTGAGTTGAACTGCGAATCTGTTTAGTCTCATTTTATCTACTCAGATATTGTAAGAGGTATACATATTGAATAGGTGATCAGTATGTGTCCAAAACTTTCTAATAACAACCACTGTTACTCATATTCATGCAGTCATATTGTAAAGTTTAGTGAAAGGAGCAGCTTATGAGAGTCAAGAATATTGTTGTGGAGAAACCTTAATCCCTATATGACATGTCTATGATGAACAAAAAACAAACTGTGTTAATTCAGTGAGGGAATCCTTTATTATTCTTGTAATTTAAATAGGTATATCATATGTCACAATGTTTGTAAGGCACATGAGCAGAGGAATATTGAAAGAAGCAGTGTACCTGTCTTTCTCCAAGAACAATTAATTTTGTAGTAGTCCCCACTTTGAGTAGATTTTCTGAATGTGATAAACGGTTACTATTAATTGGTTTTGCAACTTCACTGAGAATTCATCAGCAACTAATACTGCTGAAAATACCTATGAATACTAAGAATTTGGAACTTCTTCTGCTTCTCATGGCTCACTTTGCAAAGGAAGTGTCATTCATACAGTAAAAACAATGCAAATGGGATTGCTGTGGTAAAGGTCTGTATTCTTTCAATAATATATATATGTATGTATATATATATATATATATATATATATATATATATAAAACTCTTATAGAAAAATGAAGCTATAAAAGTGAACCACGTAACAAATGCTCTTACCATCACAGAGATCTTCAAAAATACCCATAATAAAGGGAAAAACCATTAATGTAAATAACATGATAAAACTTTAAAATTTGATTCTCCTTTACGATTAGATCAAATTATGAAATTAATTAATATAGATAAATATATTTATTAGTGTAAAGCACTGATTGTGGTAAATCTTTCACATTTGGTAATTATCTCTGCAGGCATGCAAGCAGTCGTACTGGAGAGAAACCTTCTAAATGCACTGTATGTGGTAAAGTCTTCTCCTATACCAGTGATCTCATAAGGCATAAAAGAGCACACACTGGAGAGAAGCCTTTCAAATGTAATCAATGTGGTAAAGTGTTTGCACAAAAGAGTCATCTCATAAGCCATAGAAGAACACATACTGGAGAGAAACCTTATGAATGTAACCAGTGTGGTAAAGCCTTTGCAGAAAACAGTACTCTCTTAAGCCATAAAAGAACACACACTGGAGAGAAACCTTATGAATGTAACCAGTGTGGTAAAGCCTTTGCAGAAAACAGTACTCTCTTAAGCCATAAAAGAACACACACTGGAGAGAAACCTTATGAATGTAACCAGTGTGGTAAAGCCTTTGCAAAAAGCAGTCATCTCATAAGACATAAAAGAACACACACTGGAGAGAAACCTTATGAATGTGACAAGTGTGGTAAAGCCTTTGCACAAAAAAGTCATCTCATAAGCCATAAAAGAACACATACTGGAGAGAAACCTTATGAATGTAACCAGTGTGGTAAAGCCTTTGCAGAAAACAGTACTCTCTTAAGACATAAAAAAACACACACTGGAGAGAAACCTTATGAATGTAACCAGTGTGGTAAAGCCTTTGCAGAAAACAGTACTTTCTTAAGACATAAAAGAACACACACTGGAGAGAAACCTTATGAATGTAACCAGTGCAGTAAAGCCTTTCCACAAAAAAGTCATGTCATAAGCCATAAAAGAACAGATATTATAAAGAAACCTTATGAATATACCCAGTATGATAAAGCCTTTGAACAGCAGAGTGGTATCCACAAACAAGAAAAGACACACAGTGGAGAGAAGCCTGGTGAGGGTAATTAGTGTGATAAAGCCTTTGCATGTAATATTCATCTCCTAAGACAACAACACATTGTGGAGGGAAACCATATGAATATAACTATGTGGCAAAGCCTTTGAACATAACTTCTCCTAATAAATAAAAGAACACATACTGGAAAGAAGCTGTCTGACTGCAATCAATGTGAATAAACTTTTGCACTTCATAATCAATTTCAAACTCATGAAAGAAATCCTAATGGACAAAAAGCCTATGAGTGCTTTTAACAAGGCGAAACTATTCCACATTTGTATAATTTTCATCTTCATGAAAGGATTCATACTGGGGAGAACTTATGAATGTGTTAAAATGGTGAGGCCTTGCACAAATCTAGAGTCATCATCATCATCAAAATTACCTTACTGGAGAGGAATTCTGTGACTATAAGCAATGTAGAAAGACCTTTGTGTTCTTTGGTACAATGAGATCCAACAGAACTGAAAAACTAGCTCAATGGAAATGACCTCCCATTTCTGGACGGGAAAGGGAATAAGGGCAATAGGAAAGGAGGGTAGTTCTGGGGGAGAGAAGGGAGGGGGACTATGATTGGAATTTAAAGTAAATAAACTTATTTTTAAAAAGAATACAATGAATGGTAAATATCAATTAAATGCAACAGTATTATATAATAAAGTGTTTATGGAAGACTTATTGATAATCCTGATTCTCAACATTTACTGTTTTCAATTGCCTCACTTTACACAAAAAACTTTTAGTCCAGTGGATGAATATGTAGGGAATGGTGAACTAACACCAGCCAGGAAGTTCTCTGAGAGTAACACAACAGTGGTAGCCTGTAGATGTTCTTTGTGTACACATACCTATTGTTCCAGGGGTTCTATTGAAAATCATCACAACCCACACTGAATTTTGAGATATGAGGGAGGAGGCTTTCTTTTCCATGTATGACTCTGCTTCTGGCCTAGATGGGTAACCATGTCAATGGTGCGTTTTCTCTGCCTGACTTCATCTGGAGAGTATCTTTAGACACAGAAACCACCAATCAAATTTGATAGATGGCCTTTGACACAGATCCCTGATAACTCTCCCCTCCCTTCAAATATAGGATAATTTGGTTCTGTGTTCTTGTTCTTCTTATTCATATAATAGGAATGTGCTGTTTAATGCAAATCTAGCATTCTTGAATTTCCTAGTATTAAACAATTATCTACACCTATGCTTGGAGCATCCCAGGTACTCCCCAAGGAATATAAGCCACTGTGTTCTGTTTTCTGGAATTAAAGAAGAACTTACTTTCTGAGGTGGCTCCCAGAGTGGCTGACCACTGTTATGCTCGTGAGCTTCCCAAGCTTTATACTACTCATCTTCTGCCCCTCATGCCTTCCTGGGCTGGTGGGAAACAGCCCTCCAGGCAGCAAGAGAATCACATTCTCTGAAATGCCTGTGATAAAATATTTAAGACTGCATAGCATTTCAAATTTCACATGTTTCTGGATTTGAGATGGTCAATCAAACAGTATCTTGGGATGGGACTCATTAAAATGAGTTATACTTAGTGTTTAGTTCAAGGTAAGGTTGCAGGCAAGCTTCATGGTATGAAATCTTCTGAGGTGAGTACAGTGGCCCATGGAAAAGAAATAAGAGCAGAAAATTTAATTTCTCTGTTTTTAATAGCTGAATACTGTTCTGATAATGTATGGGTGGATGGCAGAGGAGAGAAACTCCCCTTTTGAGTGGTCTAGAGAAAGGGAATGGGGGAATATGGAGGGAGGATGGGACCAGTAGAAGTAGAGGGAATGACCCTCAGTCAGCATATATAATGAATAAATTGTGAAAAATAAAAACAATTAATAAAATAAAATATAGCAAGTAAAACAAAACAAAAAAGCAAAAATTTGAGTCTAGTTTGGGTAGCCGCCCTCCCTCAAAGAGAATAAAGAAGATATATAGAAAGAAAAGAAAAACAGAATCTTTGTCTTTGTCACTTTTCTTCTCTGTGGGCTCACTTGAAGATCACTATCCAATGGAGACTATGCTTTTCTCTATGAAGTTTATGTTACCATAGAAGTAGGATTCAAACCTGGAACTAATGGCAGAGGTTCCTAGTTAACACATCAAATCACATCTACCTGCCATTTTCTCCCAGCAATCCTTCACTTCTTCCATGTTATCTGGTTATCCAGGCTAGTACAGCCCATGCAATACCCTGAATTCTCCTTCCCAGGGCCTGAGCTAACCTTACTCCCCCCTCACCCATATATAGGCAAACTATTTTGGCTACGTGGTCCTGTCAAGAGTCATGCAGGAGCAACAGCAGAACAGCTGTAGAATTCATGGAATATGGCTCTCCTGTTAGCATAGTCATGATGAGTTTGTCTTAGAGAAGCATAATCCCAAGAACTGCCTTTCCTGAGGACTTTGAGTTCTTATGTAGCATATCTCTGCTTGTTGTCCTTATGATGCCCATATTCCTCAAAACATGAGGTGTATGAAAACTATAAGGAGGCTTCTCGCCCTTCACTGGGCAATATCACTGGCATTTAAAATTAACAATGCTTGATCTCTTTTCACATGTTTACTAGAGCAGATTAGTGAATTAACCACTGCCTTTGAAAGGAACCATGGATATAGATTGTTAGCAATCACCATTATACTTAGAAAGATTTTGGAAAAATAGATTGTTTAACAAGGTCAGGGACGATGTTTTTGCTGATGTCTCTGGTGTAAAAATCTTAGAGAACAATTTTCAGTTAATAAAACTACACTATTAATAGTAAAGCCAGGGATGTTTTAAGGTTGATGAGCTGAAACAATAGTCCAACGTAGCATTGGCAGCCTGGGCACTCTCAAACTGGGTCTAAAACTGAGAATCTCTAAAACTGAGATTCCCCTATATTTGTTTTTTCCCCTCAGATTCTTGATGATTTAATAAAAACAATTAATGAGTAGATGTACACCCCTTTAAGATTTAAAGTACAGGTGCCAGTGCCATGCCACTTTTTATTACTGTTGCTCTATAGTACTACTTGAGATCCATGATGAAATTACCACCAGGAAATCTCTTATTGTACAGGCATGTTTTTTTATCAATTCTGGGTTTTTTGTTTTCCATATGAAACTGAGAATTGTTCTTTCAAGGTCTGTAAAGAGTTGTGTTGGTATTTTGATTGTAATTCCATTGAGTCTGGAGATTTCTTTTGGTAGAGTGGCCATGTTTTACTATGTTAATCCCACCAATCTTGGAGCATGGGAGATCTTTCCATCTTCTGATATCTTCCTTAAAGTTTTGTCTTTTGTATACAGGAAGGCTTCAGATATATTTTTATTTAATTTTGTATCCAGCCACCGTACTGAAGGTGTTTATCAGTTGTAGGAGTTCCCTGGTTGAATTTTTAGGGTTATTCATTTGTACTATCACATCATCTGCAACACATGCTGGATTGGATATGGAGAAAAGGGAACCCTCCTCCATTGCTGATGGAAATGTAAACTTGTACAACCACTTTGGAAATCAGACTGGTGCTTTCTCAGAAAATTATGAATAATGCTACTTCAAGATTCAGCTATACAACCCCTGGGCATACATTCAGAAGATTCTGAACCATACAACAAGGACATTTGCTCAACTATTCTCATAGCAGCTTTGTTCATAATAGCCAGAATCTGGAAACAACCTAGATGATGTCCCACAACTGAGGAGTGGATACAGAAATTGTGGCACATTTACACAGGGCAGTACTACTCGGTATTTAATAACAAGGAAATCAGCAGGCAAATGGATAAAACTAGGAAAGATCATCTTCAGTGAGGTATCAGACTCAGAAAGACACACATGGTATATACTCACTTCTAAGTGGATATTAGTCATGTAATATAGAATGAAGCATATGAAAATCTATAGTCCTAAGGAAGCTAACCAACAGGGAGGACCACAGGGAAGATGTTTAATCCTCATTCAGAAAGGCAAATGGGATAGACATTGTTAATGTGAGAAGACAGGGAACAGGGCAGGAACCTAGCACAGAGGCCCTCTAAAAGAATCTACCTAGGAGGGTATTGAAGCAGATGCTTAGACTGATAGCAAAACTTTGGGTAGAGAGCACAGAATCATTTGGAAGATTCAGGAGATAAAGATCTGGATAGGCCAGGCACTCCACAAGGAGACCAAAAGAGCAAAAATAAATATGGGCCCTGGGGTTCCTGCTCCAACCAAGGACCATGCATGGAGAACAACTAGAGCCCCTGTTCAGATGTAGCCCATAAGTATCTCAGTCTCCATGTGGATTTCCTAGTAAGGGTAGGAAGGGCTTTCTCTGACATGAACTCAGTGGCTGGCTCTTTGATCACCTACTCCTGAGAGGTGCAGCCTTGCCAGGCCATAGAAGAAGCGGGTGCAGCCATTCCTAGTCAGTTTAGATAACATAGGCTAGTATAATATAATAGGGGAGGAGGACTTCCCCTATAAGTGGACTAGGAAAGGGATATAGGGAGAGAAGTAGGAGGTAGGTTGTGACATGCAGAAGGTGAGGGGTGGGCCTGCATTCAGTATACAAAGTGAATTAATTGTAATAATCAATAAAAATGTGTTTTTTTTCCTGGGATGAGTGGACTTAGGCAACTGTCTCCTAACAACAACTGAAAAGAATACTATTTCATTTCTACACATTTTCCTTTTCCTGTAATACTATTTATAATAAATACCCCTGATAAAATTCAGTGGTATGTTTTATATTCCTGGTATCATAATATAGCATAACATATTACAAATCAAAATTTGACATGTTAAGCATATAAAAAGTTTATGAAAAAATGGCTTGAATTTTCAAAAGAGCAAAGAGTATTTATTTAAAACTCTAGAGGGTAAAAACTGGAAGAAAAAATGATGGAAGAATAAATAATAATATATAAATAAATTAATATCTCTTACATAAATTACAACATTTTGTTTATTGAGATCTTAAAAATATAGACAGAACACTTTTCTTTCTTTTTTATTATTATTATTAATTACACTTTATTCATTTTGGATCCCCCATGAGCCCCTCCCTCCTCCCCTCCCGATCCTACCCTTCCTCCCCTATCTGCATGCATGCTCCTCCCCAAGTCCACTGATAGGGGAGGTCCTCCTCTCCTTCCTTCTGATCTTAGTCTATCAGATCACATCAGGAACGGCTGCATTGTCTTCTTCTGTGGCCTGGTATGGCTGCTCCCCGCTCAGGGGGAGGTGATCAAAGGGCAGGCCAATCAGATTGTGTCAGAGGCAGTCCCTCTTCCCATTACTATGTAACACACTTGGACACTTAACTTCCATAGGCTACATCTGTACAGGGGTTCTAGGTTATCTCCATGAATAGTCCTTGGTTGGAGTATGAGTCTCTGGGAAGTTCCCTGTGTTCAGATTTTCTTGTTCTGTTGCTCTCCTTCCTGTCCTCTCCAGCTCTTGCTATTTCCCACTTCTTATATAAAATTCCATTCACTCAGCCTGACAGTTGGCTATCAGGCTCAGCATCAGCTTTGATAGTCTGCAGGGCAGAGGCTTTCAGAGGCCCTCTGTGGCAGGTTGGATACGTAAACAAAACTCAGCAATCTGTTGCATACAAGAAACACACCTAAGGCACAAAGATAGACATTACCTGAGGGTAAAGGGTTGGAAGACCACTTTCCAAGCAAATGGACCCAAGAAGCAAGCAAGAGTAGCCACTCTAATATCTGATAAAATAGACTTTCAACCAAAATTAATAAAAACAATGGGGAAGGACACTTCATACTCATCAAGAAAAAATTCCACCAGGAAGACATCACAATCCTGAACATCTATGCCCCAAATACAAGAGCACCCACATTTGTTAAAGAAACATTGATAAAATTTAAAGCACATATAGATCCCCACACATTAATAGTGGGAGACTTCAACACCCCACTGTCAACAAAGGACAGGTCAACAAAACAGAAATTAAACAAAGAAACAATGTCTCTGACAGAGGTCATGAATCAAATGGACCAAACAGACATTCACAGAACTTTACACCCAAACACAAAAGAATTTACCTTCTTCTCAGCACCTCATGGAGCCTTCTCCAAAATAGACCATATAGTGGGTCACAAAGCAAGCCTCAACAGATACAAGACGATTGAAATAATCCATTGTATCTTGTCTGATCACCATGGAATAAAGCTGGACCTCAACAATAACAGAAATAGCAAAAACCCTACACACACATGGAAACTGAAAAACTTGTTACTACATGACAGCTGGGTCAGGGAAGAAATAAAGAAAGAAATTAAAGTCTTTCTAAAAATCAATGAAAATGAAGACACAACATACCCAAACTTGTGAGACACAATGAAGGCAGTGCTAAGAGGAAAGTTCAGAGCACTAATTGCCTTCAAGAAGAAATTCGAGACAGCTCATTCAAGCAACTTAATGGCTCACTTAAAAACCCTAGAAAAAAAAGAAGCAGACACACCAAGAAGGAGCAGACGGCTGGAAATAATCAAACTCAGGGCTGAAATCAATCAATTGGAAACAAATAGAACAACTAAAGAATCAATGAAACCAAGAGCTGGTTCTTTGAGAAAATCAACAAGATCGACAAACCCTTAGCCAGGCTAACTAAAAGGAAGAGAGACAACACCCAAATCAACAAAAGCAGAAATGAAAAGGGGGACATAACTACAGACACTGAGGAAATGAAAGCAATCATTAGGACTTACTTCAAAAGTCTATATGGAACAAAACTTGAAAATTTAAATGAAATGGACAATTTTCTTGATCGATTCCACTTACCAAAGCTAAATGAGGACCAGGTAAATCAATTAAATAGTCCTATATCCCCCAAGGAAATAGAAGCAGTCATCGAAAGTCTCCCATCCAAAAAAAGCCCAGGACCTGATGGTTTCAGCCCAGAATTCTACCAGACATTCAAAAAAGAGCTAACTCCAGTTCTCTTCAAACTATTCCACAAAATCGAAACAGAAGCAACATTACCAAACTCATTCTATGAAGCCACAGTCACCTTGGTACCTAAACCTCACAAAAACCTAACCAAAAAAGTGAACTTCAGGCCAATCTCCCTTATGAACATTGATGCAAAAATACTCAACAAAATACTCGCAAACCGAATCCAAGAACACATCAAAGATATCATCCACCATGACCAAGTAGGCTTCATCCCAGGTATGCAAGGGTGGATCAATATACGGAAATCCATCAATGTGATCCACCATATTAACAAACTGAAAGAAAAAAACCACATGATAATCTCCCTAGATGCTGAAAAAGCCTTTGACAAAATCCAACATCCATTCATGTTTAAGGTATTGGAGAGATCAGGGATACAAGGCACATATCTAAACATAGTTAAGGCAATATACAGCAAACCTATAGCCAACATCAAGCTAAATGGAGAGAAACATAAAGCACTCCCACTGAATTCAGGGACAAGGCAAGGCTGCCCACTCTCTCCATATCTCTTCAACATAGTTCTGGAAGTCCTTGCTAGAGCAATAAGACAGTTGAAGGAGATCAAGGGGATACAAATTGGAAAGGAAGAAGTCAAATTATCACTATTTGCAGATGATATGATAGTATACGTGAGTGACCCCAAAAACTCTACCAGGGAACTCCTACAGCTGATAAACACTTTCAGCAAAGTGGCCGGATACAAAATTAACTAAAAAAATCAGTAGCCCTCCTGTATACAAAAGACAAAAGGGCTGAGAAAGAAATTAGGGAAACAACACCCTTCACAATAGCCACAAATGACATAAGGTACCTTGGAGTAACTCTAACCAAGGAAGTCAAAGACTTGTATGAAAAAAATTTCAAATCTCTGAAGAAAGAACTAGAAGAAGATATGAGAAGATGGAAAGATCTCCCATGCTCATGGCTTGGCAGGATTAACATTGTAAAAATGGCTATCTTACCAAAAGGAATCTATAGATTTAATGCAATTCCCATCAAATTGCCAACACAATTCTTTACAGACCTGGAAAGAAAAATTTTCAACTTCGTATGGAATAACAATAAACCCAGAATTGCTAAAACAATCCTCTACAATAAAAGATCTTCTGGAGGTATCTCCATCCCTGATCTCAAGCTGTACTATAGAGCAACAGTTATAAAACCTGCATGGTACTGGCATAGAAACAGAATGGTGGATCAATGGAGCTGAACAGAAGACCCAGAAATAAACCCACACCCTTATGGACAACTGATATTTGACAAAGATGCCAAAACCATACAATGGAAAAAAGATAGCATCTTCAACAAATGGTGCTGGTCCAACTGGATGTCTACATGTAGAAAAATGAAAATAGATCCAAACTTATCACCCTGCACAAAACTGAAGTCCAAGTGGATCAAAGACCTCAACATAAAACCAGAGATATTAAATCGGCTAGAAAAAAAAAGTGGGGAATACCCTAGAACTCATTGGCACAGGAGACAATTTCCTGAACAAAACACCAACAGCATAGGGTCTAAGAGCAACAATCAATAAATGGGACCTCATGAAACTGAAAAGCTTCTGCAAAGCAAAGGACACCATCATCATAACAAAGCGACCTCCTACAGATTGGGAAAGAATCTTCACCAACCCTTTATCTGACAGAGGACTCATATCCAGTATATATAAAGAACTAAAGAAGCTGAAAAGCAGCAAACCAAGTAACCCACTTAAAATATGGGGAACAGAGCTAAACAGAGAACTCTCTGTAGAGGAATATCGAATGGCAGAGAAGCATTTAAAGAAATGTTCAACCTCATTAGCCATTAGGGAAATGCAAATCAAAACAACCCTGAGATTTCACCTTACACCCATCAGAATGGCCAAGATCAAAAACTCAAATGACAACACATGCTGGAGAGGTTGTGGAGAAAGGGGAACCCTTCTCCACTGCTGGTGGGAATGTAAACTTGTACAACCACTCTGGAAATCAATCTGGCACTTTCTCAGACAACTAGGAATAGTGCTTTCTTAAGATCCAGCCATACTGCTCCCTGGCATATATCCAAAAGAGGCTCAAGTACACAAAAAGGACATTTGCTCAACCATGTTTGTAGCAGCTTTATTTGTAATAGTCAGAAGGTGGAAACAGCCCAGATGCCCCTTAACTGAAGAATGGATGCAGAAATGGTGGTACATCTATACAATGGAATATTACTCAGCAATGAAAAATAAGGAAATCATGAAATTTGCAGGTAAATGGTTGGATCATCCTGAATGAGTTGTCCCAGAAGCAAAAAGACACACACGGTATATAGTCACTCATATAGACATACAACATAGGAGAAACCCACTAAAATCTGTACATCTAAAGAAACTAAGCAAGAGAGAGGACCCTAACTAATACACTCAATCCCCATCCTGAAAGGCAAAGAGGATGGACATCAGAAAAAGAATAAATCAGGAAACAACCTAGGATCCTGCTACAGAGGGCCTCTGAAAGCCAGAAGAAGAAAACAGGAAACAAACTAGGAACCTACCACTGAGGGCCTCTGAAAGCCTCTGCCCTGCAGACTATCAAAGCAGATGCTGAGCCTGATGGCCAACTGTCGGGCATAGTGCAGGGAATATTATGTAAGCAGTGTGAAATAGTAAGAGCTGGAGAGGACAGGGTCTCCACAAAGAGAGCAACAGAACAAGAACATTTGAACACATGGAACCTCCCAGAGACTCATACTCCAACCAAGGACTATTCATGGAGATAACCTAGAACTCCTGCACAGATGTAGCCCATGGTGTCCAAGTGGGTTACATAGTAATGGGAAGAGGGGCTGCCTCTGACATAATCTGTTTGGCCTGCTCTTTGATCACCTCCCCCTGAGGGTGGAGCAGCCTTACCAGGCCACAGAAGAGGACAATGCAGCCACTTTTGATGAGAACTAATAGACTAAGATCAGAAAGGAGAGGAGGACCTCCCCTATCAGTGGACTTGGGGAGGGGCATGCATGCAGAAAGGGGAGGGAGGGTGGGATCAGGAGGGGAGGAGGGAGGGGCTTACGGGGGGATACAAAATGAATAAAGTATAATTAATAAAATTTAAATAAAAAATTAAAAAATAAAAGAATACACATTTTAGTAGGTTATACATGTTACTTTTTAATTTGTGGGCAATATAAATATTCAAATTTTAATTACATAATAGTAATTGTGATGAATAATACAGGTACTATATATATTTTCCCTTAGTATTTTATTTTTCTGGAGGAAACAGGAATTAGGTTGACAGTTGACATCTTCTGTTGGACAGGCAAAAACCTGGATCTCTGGCAAAGGGAGCTTGCAAAATTGTACATCCACAGCAGAAATCAGTGTGTAGAATTATCAAAATGATAAAAATAAATCTGCCATATGAACAACTTATAACTCTCCTTGACATATGCACAATGGACTCAACATATTCCTTCAAAAATATTTTCTCAACCATGCTGCTCATTGCTGTTCTGTTCACAGTAGGTACAAAATGGGAACGCCTAAATATCCTTCAGCTGATATAGATAAGTGAAATGGTATGCACATAAGTATATAGAAATATAAATGATGATATTGATTTAGGTAACTCAGATCCAGAAAACAGATATCACATGTCCTATCTACTATGAAGCATGTAGCTCTAGATCTTCAGTTGTGAGTATTCACCCTACTGTGAAAGAAAAGAAAGATTGTTGTGAAAGATTGGGGGCCAACCCCAGCAGTAGATAGTTTCCATAGAGGAGGGAAGGATAAGGTGGGGCAGAAATGAGTCAGACATGGTTGTCCAAAGAAACTTAGACTCTCGACTCACTGGTAGTCAGAGTACTTCTTTATTTATATAGCTTTAATAATAAAAGATAGATTCACAATGTTCTAAAACATAGATTATATTCTTTTTGTCCCCAGACAGGTGATTTAACTGTCTCTTGGTCATAAATTTAGTCATCATTGATAAACTTTATCTTTTACTATCATTTTTCTTCATCAGTCCCATAACCTGATATTTTTGAGAATCTGAAGGCATATTTGCCATAGCCTGAAAGCCCATTCTCAGGTTGGAAGCATTATCAGATTCAATGGCAGTAGATAGAATATCTTCAAGCCAGCTTTGGCATATTGCTTTGTCCCAAGAAGTATATTATCATATTTTAATGGACAGCCTCAAGAAAAACAATTTACGCCAAAGCAGCAACAGTTATTATTCAATTCCTGGCATAATGCATTGTCTATACCTCATATCTTTGTAGAATTTACTTATGTGCTAAATCTAGGTATTCTTTCATTATTTTGGTCATACAACACCACAGTGATACTGTGAAAGCTGATATTTCTGGGAAAAGGAGGCCCTAATACCTCACTTTAAAAATGATTTTTATAAAATATTCTTTGTCCATCATTAAAGACCCTAGTGTAATGTGAAAATATCTCCAGCCATTCATTTACATCTTTATCTAGTCATTGAGAACATACCATATATAACTCCTAACATATATAACTCTTATATGCCAAGTAATCATCTGTGGACACAGAAGTACAATGTATTTAATCTCAAATACTATCAATTCTCCTAGCTCTAGAAACTTTTTTTGCCATTTTAAGAGTATGTTGTTCTGATTATTTTCTTCTTGAGAAAGCACAAGGGTAGATTTTGCAAGACTATCTTGGAGCTGAAGTCTCATAAGGAGTTTTCTGCCATTTTTATGTGAGTTACAACTTCCATGAGGAAGACATTCATGTAGGGCCAGATAATTGATATTCCCCCTAAAAATTAGAGTAGCAGTATGCTCAGGATTTTTCTAGGGAAGCTTAGAAGCAGTACTCCAGGGTGAAGGCATAAATGATTCATTAAAAAAATTTCCATTGCTCCAATGTCTTCAGGTTGTACATGTATTGAAAACCCTCGAAGCATGTAGCAAGTGGAGATCAAGACCAAGCCTGAAAGATAGCATGAAGGCTATTGTAACATGCAACTCAGCTATGCTGGATCTTTGTCAAATAGCTGTGCTGACTTCATGGCTTTAACTGTATATGAACTTTGGCGAGGTTTTAATCCATTTGGAGGTGACTTTCAGTGAAAATAAGCTCCTATTTCTATGTTTCTACATATATACATCTAGTTTGGTCAGCACCATTTATGAAGATTTTATCTGTTTTTCCAGTGTATTTCTAGCTTTCCAGTGTGTATTTCTATGTTTTGTTATAGTACTAGTGCATTTACATAATCAAATATTACTCAGACATTTAAAAAATCAAATCATGAAACATGAAGGTAAATGTACATTTGCAGGTAACTGAGAGTGAGAGAACCTAGACCTCAAAAGAGAAATAGGGTATGTATTTTTTTTACGTATATATTAGTTGCAAGATGTATGATATGCAAGCAACTGAACATAATATTGCAGGGGATACATACAGATTAAGAACTGGAGGTTAGGGGAGGCAGAAATTTCTCCATAGGAAAGGGAAATAAATACTTGGAACAAATGGAAGGTGGGCTAAAAAGATAGAATTGAAGGGGATTGGGAAAGGAAGAGGGCAATGAAAAGGTAACATGAGGAAAGACAGGTAAAATTAAGGGTCATTTGTTTGGTGCAGTGAAAACCTAATGCAATAGATACTTTCTAAAATATATACATATAAGAAGCCAATATAAATGAAATCACCACACAAGAAGAAAGTCCCAACTGGAAATCTCTTGTCACTAAATTAAGCATCCAGTACTGGTAATGGTTTATATTTAACTGAGGTATTGGCCAAAGTAGTGTGATTGTAATGCCAAAACAATACATGCTTTTGTCAAGACTATAGGTTGCTCTCCACAAAATGACTGGAATATCCTATTGCTTGAGACAACACTTACACAGATCATTGAACATAGATAAATAGAGCTTGTGCCTACATAGAACCTCCACACCTACATTCTAGCAACTTTGATATGGGAAGTATTCTGTAACTACAAGAAAAGAAATATAAACACTAACCCAGCTACCAAACTTTTGAACTATAATAAAGTCCTACCTGTAAGACAATATTAGTGCAACAGTTGTAGGAGTAAATAACCAATCTATAGTTTGACTTAAGGCACACTTCACATGATGCAATCCACACCTGACACTGGTTTATTGATCAAGAAAAAGAAATTACATAGCCCATGGTTCTAGGGAAAAACCAAATACTATGCTCTACTAAAAGTAATTAAATGACCCTTGCCACCATTCTGCTATACTCATAGACCAGTATCTTGTTCAGCCATCATCAAAAAAGTGTCATCCTGCATCTGCTGGAGACAAATTCAGAGGCCCATAGAGAAAATAGACAGTCAGTGAGAGACCTCAGAATATGCTCTTCAGGCTCTTCAGTAATTCAGCCAGAAGAGGGTAAGAGCTAGAAAAGATAGAGGATATCAAAGAACAAAGCACTACAAATTAAGAGGACTGAAGAATAGATAAACTGTGAGAGACTGAGGCAGCATGCACAAGGCCTTTAGTGTTCTGTCCCTAGCCCTATCTCTAATTGATCAGTGCTTCCAAATGAAAATGTACTTTTCTCCAAGGGACACTCATTTTATCCAAGGGACTACTCTTAATTTTATTTTTAAGAGTACATTCCAAAAGATAGATGGCCAAAAATTTCCCTCACTGGCAAGTTTGGATTCTCATGTCCTAGAATTCTGGCATTCATTTAAAAATTTTTTTATCATAGTTCTCATTTTAATTTGCTGAAGATTGTTTTCTATTTTTAAAGCTACATATCCTCTGTGTGTATACCATTGTTTCAAGTTTAATATTTTATGAGATTCCTGCATGTATGAACAAGTCTGCATCATTTCCCAATTTGGGCTCATTTACTTTTTTTTTTCCTACTCAGATGTGTTTGCTTTTTTCTTTTTGTTATTTTATTTTCTTATTCAACATTATGGCCCTCCTTGTTTAATATGAAGGTAAATTTAGACAGGATAGAAGGGGAGATGGGAAAGAGTTGCCAGGATTAGAGGAAGGGAAAACTTTAATCCGGATGAATATATAAGTAAAGTGACTATTTTTAAAAGAAAAAAAAGGAGAAGGAGGAGGATGAAGAGAAAAAAAAGAAGAAGGAAGAATTGGAGAAAGAAGAAAAGCAGGAGGAGATTAGAGAAAGGAAAAACTTTAATCCAGATGAATATATATATAAAGTGACTATTTTTAAAAGAAATAAAGGAGGAGGATGAAAAGAAAGAAAAAGAAGAAGGAAGAGTTGGAGGAAGAAGAAAATGAAGAAGAAGAAGAAGAAGAAGAAGAAGAAAACAAAAATTGTGTCAGAAGAAATGTTAAAGAGCCATGCACAAAAGATCCAGAAAATCTAAAAAGTAAAAAAAAAGTAATTTATGAATAATAGAAATAGAAAAAGAAGAAAAACCTCACATCAAAATCCTAGAAAATATTTTCAGCAAAATAATAGAAGAATGTATCCTTAACCTAATGAAGAAGGGGTAGCCTATAAAAGTACAAAACATATATAGAGCAACAATTAAAGTGTACCGAAAAGAAATTGTGCTCAGCACATAAAATCAAAACATTAAATGTAAAGAAGAGTATATTAAACAAAGAAGGGATATGAAAAGCTACAAGTTGAAAATCCTAAGTTGCATATCAATTCAGGCTCTTTAGAGTAACTCCTGATGTCTCAAGAGAGATTCTAAACCTAGAATGGCTGAGTCAGATTATATATAATCTTTGAGGGACCCTTATTCCTATATCCAGTAAACTTTCAATAATAAATGAGGAATAAAGATATATTGCATAATAAAACCAAATATGAGCAGTATCTCTGTAAAACTTCACTACAGAAGCCAATCAATGAAATACTCCACTCTAAAGTGTTAACCACACCCAAGACAACACAAATAATGAATCATCCCAAGCATCAAATCAGAAGGCAAAAACCCCCACCATAACTACAAAATAAAGGGAAATAATAAACATTGCTCATTGAAATCTCTCAACTTGGATGTTCAATTCTCCAATAGAAAGACAGGAACTAACAGAATGGACTAGACAACAAGTCCATTCTTCTGCTGTATCTACTGACACTCTTTATCATCCAGGTTGGACAGCATCTCTGTGTAAAAGGATGAAAGGAGACAGTAGAAGAAAGTCGACCAAAAAGAAGTTTAGAGGAACTTTATTTTATACAGTTCACACAAACAAATACTAAAATTCTTGAGTCAATTTAAAAGAGAGTATTACTGTACACACTGAATGAGGAGTTCCACCATTATCCATATGAAACAGATGACTTGGGCTGGTCCAGCACACATCTACACTCATGTTTACTGAAGCAAAGCTTACCATGTGCTAAGATAGAATGGACTTGATTGTCCTGAATCACATGAGTGCAAAATATAATATTATTCAATTTTTTTTATTCATGGAAACATGTACTTTCATTTTTATGAGATTTTTAATATAATCACATTATTTCTTGTTTATTTGTCTTCCCTACAAATTCTCTTATACAACCCTCCTTTGGCTCTTTCAATTTCAAGTCTTTTGTTGCCAATAAATGTTATTACATGTATCATGCATGTGTGTGTGTGTGTGTGCATGTGTGCAAGATGGAGTATTACACTGCAATGAAAAATAAGGAAATCATGAAATTTGCAGGTAAATGGTGGGACTTGGAAAGGATCATCCTGAGTGAGCTGTCCCAGAAGCAGAAAGACATACATGGTATATACTCATATAGACATATAACATAGGATAAATCTACTAGAACCCTGAACATCTAAAGGAACTAATCAAGGGAGCAGACACTGGCTAAAATTCTCAATCCCCATCCCAAAAGGCAAAGAGGATAGACATCAGAAGAAGAAGAAAACAGGAAACAACCTAGGAACCTGCCACATAGGGCCTCTGAAAGGCTCTGCCCTGCAGACTATCAAAGTAGATGCTGAGACTTAAGGCCAACTGATGGGCAAAGTGCAGGGAATCTTAAGGAGTGGGAAATAGTAAGATCTGGAAAGGACAGGAACCCCACAAGGAGAGCAACAGAACCAGAAAATTTGAACACAGGGGTCTCCCCATGGACTCATATTCCAACCAAGGAACATGCATGGAGATAACCTAGAACCCCTGCACAGATGTAGTCCATGACAGTATAGTATCCAAGTGGGTTCCATAGTAATGGGAAGAGGGACTGCCTCTGACATAATCTGATAGGCCTATTCTTTGATCACCTCCCCCTGAGGGGAGAGCAGCCCTACCAGGCCACAGATGACAATGCAGCCATTCCTGAAAACATTTAACATTTCAAGAAAGGCAATCATTTTACTTTGAAATTGTGGATGAACTCCAAATGTATCATCAAAATTTTGACCTGAGCTAGACACAGAAATAAAACATTGTCTGACTTCAGTCCTAATTGGGCTAAAAGCAGTCAGTACCCTGAAATAAGAGTTGAATAGTCAGTATTAGAGCCTGAACATCAGGGTGGAGTGGCATGACTTGTCAAAGAACACATTTCAGTGACAAGAGGAATAATATAAAGAAATACTTCAGGGTGCATGGATAAGAGCTATTACTAATAGCTTACATTGTTTACTTGAGAAAAATTCTGTGTATATTTTTTAAATCTCAATAACCAAAATGTTAGAATTACTTTGTAAGAGATATCAATTTATTTTATATTATTTATTCTTCCATTAATTTCCTTCCATTTTCATCCTCCTGAATTTTAAATAATCATGTTTTGCTCTTTTTCAAGCTACTTTTTTTCATAAACTATTTTTACACACTTAACATACCAAAATTTGATTTGTGCAATATTTTACAATATTATAATACTAGGAATATATGACAAACCACTGAATTTTATCAAGGGTATTTATTATATATAGTATTACAGGAAAAAGAAAAATGAGTAGAGATGAAATACTATTCTTTCTAGTTGTTTTTAAGAGACAGTTGCCTGAGTCCAGCCATCTCAGGAAAAAAAAAACTCATTTTTTTATTATTACAATTTATTCACTTTGTTTTCTGGCTATAAGCCCCTCCTTCATCTTCCTCCAGTTACAAACTACCTCCCTCTTCTCCCACTATGCCCCTCTCCTAGTCCAATGATAGGAGAAGTCTTCCTTTCCTACTATCTTCTCAAGTCTTACCAAGAATGGCTGCACCTTCTTCCTCTGTGGCCTGGCAAGGCTGCACCTTCCAGGAGTAGGTGATCAAGTAGCCTGCCACTGAGTTCATGTCAGAGACAGATGCTGTTACCCTTAATAGGAAACTCATATGGAAATTGAGATACTTATGAGCTACATCTGAGCAGGGGTTCTAGGTGTTCTTCATGCATGGTCCTTGGTTGGAACAGGACCCCCAGGGCCCATATTTTTTGACTCAATTGGCCTCCTTGTGGAGGACCTCTCCCATCCAGGTCTTTCTATCTCCTGAATCCTCCATATTAGTCCATGCTCTCTGCCCAAAGTTTGGCTATGAGTCTAATCATCTGCTTTAATACCCTGCTAGGTAGATTCTTTCAGAGGCCCTCTGTGGTAGGTTCCTGCCCTGTTCCCTGTCTTCTCTCATTCCTGATGTCTATCCCATTTTTGCCCTTCTAAATGAGGATTAAGCATCTTCACTAGGGTTCTTCCTGTTGTTTAGATCCTTTAGGACTATAGTTTTTAGTATTTTAATCCTACATTATTTGACTAATATCCACATATAAGTGAGGATATACCATGAGTGTCTTTCTATTTCTGGATACCTCACTCAGAGTGATCTTTTCTAGTTGCATCCATTTGCCTGCTGATTTCCTTGTTTTTAATTGCTAAATAGTATTGCATTGTATAAACGTGCCACAATTTCTGTGTCTATTCCTTGGTTTGGGGACATCTAATTTGTTTCCAGATTCTGGCTATTGTCAATAAAGCTGTTATGAGTAGAGTTGAGTAAATGTCCTTGTTGTATGGTTGATAATCTTCTGAATATATGCCCAGGGTTGGTATAACTGAATATTCTAGTAGCACTATTCATAATTTTCTAAGCACCAGATTGATTTCCAAAGTGGTTGTACAAGTTTATATTCCCACCAGCAATCGAGGAGGGTTCACTTTTCTCCACATCCAGTCCAGCTTGTGTTGCAGATTATGTGATAGTACACATGAATAACACTAAAAATTCAACCAGGGAACTCCTACAGCTGATAAACAACTTCAGCAAAATGACTGGATACAAAATTAAATTTAAAAAACCGTGAAGCCCTCCTGTATACAGAAGACAAATGGGCTCAGAAGAAAGTTAGGGAAACAAAACCCCTTTGCAAAAGGCACTATTCATAATTTTCTGATAAAGCACCAGATTGATTACCAAAGTGGTTGTACAAGTTTATATTCCCACCAGCAATGGATAAGGGTTCCCTTTTCTCCACATCCTGTCCAGCATGTGTTGCAGATGATGTGAGAGTATACATGAATAACCCTAAAAATTCAACCAGGGAACTCCTACAGCTGATAAACACCTTTGGCAAAATGGCTGGATACAAAATTAAATTTAAAAAGATCTGAAGCCCTCCTGTATACAAAAGACAAATGGGCTCAGAAGGAAATTATGGAAACAAAACTCCTTCACAAAAGCCACAAATAACATAAAGTACCTTGGTGTGACTCTAATCAAGCAAGTGGATGATTTGCATGAAAAAAAGAACTTCAAGGAAGATATCAGAAGATCTCCCGTACTGCAGGATTGGTAGGATTAACATAGGAAAAAATGGTCACTCTACCAAAAGAAATCTAAAGAGTCAATGCAATTCCAATCAAAATACCAGCACAACTCATTACAGACCTTGAAAGAACAATTCTCAGTTTCATATGGAAAAAACAAAACAAAACAAAACAAAACAAAAAAAAAAACAGAATTGATTTTAAAAGTGCCTGTACAATAAAAGAGTTTCTGGAGGCATCTTTATCCGAGATCTCAAGTAGTACTATAGCGCAACATTAATAAAAAATGGCATGGTATTGGCACCTGTATTTTAAAACTTAAAGGGGTGTGCATCTACTCATTAATCATTTTTATTAAATCATATCAAGAAGCTGAGGGGAAAAACAAATGTAGAGGAATCAACTGCTGTCTCAGTTTTAAACTCAGTTTGAGGGTGCCCAGACAGCCAATGCTACCTTGGGCTATTGTTTCCGCTCATCAACTTTAAAACATCCATGGCTTACTATTAATAGTGTACTTTTCTTAACTTTAAATTGTTCTCTAAGATTTTTTACATCAGAGCCAAACATCTTCCCTGACCTTGTTAAACAATCTATTTTTCCAAATTGTTTTTAAGTATAATGGTCATTGCTAACAATCTATATCTATGGCTCCTTTCAAGGACAGTGGTTAATTCATTAATCTGCTCCAGTTAACATGTGAAAAGAGATCAAGCATTGTTAATTTTAAATGTCAGTGATATTTCCCAGTGAAGAGCTAGAAGCCTTCTTAAAGTTTTCATACAACTCATGTTATAAGGATTATGGACATCATAAGGGCAACAAGCAGAGATATGCTACATAAGAACACAAAGTCCTCTGGAAAATCAGTTTTTGGGATTATTCTTCTCCAAGAAAAACTCATCATGATTATGCTAACAGGGGAGCCACATTCCATGAGTTCTGCAGCTGTTTTGCTGTTGCTACTGCATGGCTATTGACAGTGGCAGAAAGCCAAAATAGTTTGCCTATAGATGGGTAAGGGGGGGAGTGAGGTTAGCTCAGGCCCTGGGAAGGAGAATTCAGGGTTTTGCATGGGCTGTACTAGCCTGGAATACCAGATAACATGGAAGGAGTGAAGGATTGCTGGGAGAAAATAGCAGGTAGATTTGATTTGGTATTTTAACTAGGAACCTCTGCCATTAGTTCCAGGTTTGAATCCTACTTCTATGGTAACATGAACTTCAGAGTGAAAAGCATGGTCTCCATTGGATAGTGATCTTCAAGTGAGCCCACAGGGAAGAAAGGTGACAAAGACAAAGATTCTGTTTTTCTTTTCTTTCTATATATCTTCTTTCTTCTCTTTGAGGGAGGGCAGTTACCCAAACTAGACTCAAATTTTTGCTTTTTTTTGTTTTTCTTACTACATTTCATTAATTGTTTTTATTTTTCACAATTTATTTATTATATATGCTGATTGAAGGTCAATCCCTCAACTCATACTGGTCTCACCCTCCCTCCATCTTCCCCCATCTCCTTTCCCTAGACCACTCAAAAGGGGAGTTCCTCTCCTCTGCCATCCACCCATACATTATCAGAACAGTGCTCAGCTATTAAAAACAGAGAAATAAAATTTCTGCTCTTATTTCTTTTTATAGGCCACTGTACTCACCACAGAAGATTTCATCCCATGAAGCTTGCCTGCAACCTTACCATGAACTAAACACTAAGTATAACTCATTTTAAAGAGTCCCACCCCAAGACACTGTTTGATTGACCATTTCACATCCAGAAACATGTGAAATTTGAAATGCTATGAAGTTTGAGACATTTCATCACAAGCATTTCAGAGATCGAGATTCTCTTGCTGCCTCTAGGGCTGTTTCCCACCAGCCCAGGAAGGCAAAAGGGGCAGAAAATGATTAGCATAAAGCTTGGAAAGCCTGCAAGCATAACTGTGGTCAGCCACTCTGGGAACCACCTCAGAAAGTAAGTTCAACTTTAATTCCAGAAAACAGAAAACAGAGGCTTATATCCCTTGGGGAGTGCCTGGGATGTTCCAAGCATAGGTGTAGATAATTGTTTAATGCTAGGCAATTCAAGGATGCTTGATTTGCATTAAAGAGCACATTCCTATTATATGAATAAGAACAAGGACACAGATCCAAATTATCCGATATTTGAAGGGAGGGGAGAATTATCAGGGATCTGTGTCAAAGGCCATCTATCAAATTTGATTGGTGGTGTCCATGTGTAAAGATACTCTCCAGATGAAGTCAGGCAGAGAAAACTCACCCTTGACATGGTTACCCATCTAGGCCAGAAGCAGAGTCATACGTGGAAAAGAAAGCCTCCTCCCTCACATCTCAAAATTCAGTCTGAGTTGTGATGGTTTTCAATAGAACCCCTGGAACAATAGGTATGTGTACACAAAGAAACTTCTACAGGCTGCCACTGTTGTGTTACTCTCAGAGTACTTCCTGGCTGGTGTTAGTTCACCATTCCCTGCATATTCATCCACTAGACTCAAAGTTTCTTGTGTAAAGTGAGGCAATTGAAAACAGTAAATATTGAGAATCAGGATTATCAATAAGTCTTCCATAAACACCTTATTATATAATACTGTTGCAGGTAATTGATATTCACCATTCATTGTATTCTTTTTAAAAATAAGTTTATTTACTTTAAAATCCAATCAAAGTCCCCCTCCTTTCTCTCCCCCAGTACTACCCTCCATTCCTATTCCCCGTATTCCCTTTACCCTTTATAAAAGGGAGGTCATTTCCATTGAGCTAGTTTTTCAGTTCTGTTGGATCTCAGTAGACCAAAGAACACAAAGGCCTTTCCATATTGCTTATAGTCACAGAATTCCTCTCCAGTAAGGGTTCTTTTATGATGATGATGACTCTAGATTTGTGAAAAGCCTCACCATTTTAACACATTCATAAGTTTTCCTCCATTATGAATCCTTTCATGATGATGAAGATTATACAAATGTGGAATGGTTTCACCATGTTAAAAGCACTCACAGGATTTCTTTCCATTAGGATTGCTTTCATGAGTGTGAAGATGATTCTAAAATCCAAAAGTTTTATTCACATTGGTTACAGACAGACAGCTTCTTTCCAGTATGTGTTCTTTTATGTATTAGGAGATGTTATGTGCAAAGGCTTTGCCACATAGGTATATTCATGTGGTTTCCCTCCAGAATGTGTGGTTGTCTTAGGAGATGATTGTTAAATGCAAAGGCTTTATCACACTAATTACCCTCACAAGGCTCCTCTCCATTGTTTTTTTTTTCATGTTTTCAGAGACTACTCTACTGTGCAAACGCTTTATCACATTGCGTATATCTATAAGGTTTCTTTCCAGTATGTGTTCTTTTATGGCTTATGAGATTACTGTTTCATGCAAAGGCTTTACCACATTCGTCACATTCATAACGTTTCTCTCCAGTGTGTGTTCTTTTATGTCTTATGAGATGACTGTTTTCTGCAAAGGCTTTATCACACTCGTTACATTCATAAGGTTTCTCTCCAGTGTGTATTCTTTTATGGCTTATGAGATGACTGTATTGTGCAAAGGCTTTACAACACTGGGTACATTCATAAGGTTTCTCTCCAGTGTGTGTTCTTTTGTGGTTTAAGAGAGCACTGTTTTGTGCAAAGGCTTTACCACACTGCTTACATTCATAAGGTTTCTCTCCAGTGTGTGTTCTTTTGTGGCTTAAGAGAGTACTGTTTTCTGCAAAGGCTTTGCCACACTCATTACATTCATAAGGTTTCTCTCCAGTGTGTGTTCTTTTATGCCACACAACATGACTGTTTTTTGCAAAGGTTTTACCACACTGATTACATTTATAAGGCTTCTCTCCTGTGTGTGTTCTTTTATGCCATATGAGAACAGTGGTATAGGGGAAGGCTTTACCACATAGAGTGCACTTAAAGGGTTTCTCTCTGGTATGACTGCTTTCATGCCTGCAAAGATAATTGGAACATGTGAATGATTTACCACAGTCATTTAATTACACTAATAAATATATTTATCTATGTGAATAAATTTTATAATTCAGTCTAATGGTAAAAAAGAACCAAATTTTAAAGTTTTATCACTTTATTTACATTCATGGTATTCCCCTTCATTATGGATATTTTTGAAGATCCCGGTGATGTTAAGAGCATTTGTTATGTGATTCACTTTTATAGCATCATTTTTCTATAAGAGCTTTTCTCAAATATATGAAGAGTATTGTAAGAATTCAGAGTTTTACCACAGCAATCCCATTCACAAATTTTTGTACTATATGAATGACACTTCATTTAAGAAGTGAGCAGAACAAGCAGAAGAAGTTCCAAATTCATAGGTATTTTCAGCAGTATGAGTTTGCTGATGAATTCTCGGTGAAGATGCAAAACCAGTTAAGAGTAACCATCTATCACATTCAGAAAATCTACTCAAAGTGGAAACTACTACAAAATCAATTGTTCTTGGAGAAAGACAGGTACACTGCTTCTTTCAATATTCCTATGCTCATGTGTCTTAGAAACATTGTGATATATGATATATCTATTTAAATTACAAGAATAATAAAAGATTCCCACATTGAATTAACACAGTTTGTTTTTTGTTCATCATAGACATGTCATATAGGGATTAAGGTTTCTCCACAACAATTATCTTGACTTTCATAAGCTGATTCTTTCACTAAACTTTACAATGTTACTGTATGAATATGAGTAAGACTGGTTGTACTATGACATAACCAGATTGGCAGTTCAACTCAGTAGCTGTAATGTCCATATGATTCCATTGGTATTTTCTGTTACATTATTTATTTTCTTCAATCTTAGGGGAGTACCTTGCAAATACAAATCAGATACCTGACATTGAAGTACATGGAATTGTGAGGTTTTAATGATCATCAGTATACTTAAAGCAGTGCTGTTTATACACTGTTGCTTTTCTTTAAAACTTCCAGGTGTGCTGGTACATGCCCTTAATCCTAGCACTTGTGGAGGCAGAATCAGGCAGATCTGTGTGATTTTGAGGTCAGGCTGGTCTAACAAGCAATTCTAAGTTAAGCTACAGCTACACAAAAAAAAAAAACAATTTCAAAAACAGAAAATAAAAAGCCGCCAACAAACCAAAAAAACAAACTTCCAGGACACATTAAAATTTCTTAAGATTCATATATGTATCAGCTTGCACATAAAGTTACCTTTTATTACTTGTAGAACTTTGAAAATGTTCTTCAATATTATGGTCTTCCCAATCGTACCCTAAAATATAGTACCAGAAAATATATATTATTGGAAATATCACATCATTATTTAGGAAAACTTAAATCACTATCTTCTGTGACCCTGAGAACCATGCCGGATTAATTCACCTCATTCCTCCTCATTCTCAATTGGAATTACAGAATAGGATCAATAACAAAGTAAGAATTGTCTCCTTATTTTAAAAGTGGAAGAAAATTCCCAGTCTTACCTATAGCAGTGAGGTTTTTGCAAGTCTCTAGCATCACGTCTTTGTAGAGTTGCTTCTGGGAAGATTCCAGAAAAGCCCACTCTTCTTGGCTGAATTTCACATGCACATCATCGAAGGTCACGGAATTCTAAAATATGCCATACGTTTGTACAACAGAAAGAGTGGCAACAATATAAATTTATTCTTCATTGGCAATATAGTCATATAATTCTAGTGCTTCTTCCATTTATTTTCTGACACAGAAGTGCTAGTGTTACACAGTTGGGTTCTGTGCATCAGATGAAGGAGGGGAGAAGAAAAAGCCTAAAGGTAAAACAAAAAAAAAAAAAAAACAAAAAAAAGAAAAAGCCTAAAGGTTAGATTATAAGGAAAACCAAAGGTGTGCTTTGAAATCCTGTGTTAAAGGTGTTTCATTAGTTTGTAAGACATGAGTATGAAGTAGCCATTAGTTGGGTTCTTGGTTGATCTATGAATCATCTTCAGTTACTACTCAGTTGGTGAGTAGGACAGGACCTGTCATAAGACAGGTGGAAGGAAAAAACAAAATCATGACATTTTATCTAGCAACAAATGAGATGCGGCTATCAGGGGACAGTGAACTAGTGGGTGACATCAGTCAAAAGACAACATGGCACTGAATATCATGTTTTGACCAGGGATCAGAGATGTGGCATATCAGTATTTGAAAAGGGGAGCTCATATATTTGTGGAAGGGAAAGTGGACTGCAGTGAATACATGGATAAACATAATGTGAGTGGCAAGCAACAATAATCATAGCTGATAACATCAAATCTTGAGTGACCAGAGAAAAGAAAAGGCATAGAACACATGATTACTATATGATCATTGTTTTGTATATTCTCCTTTCTAAATCATGTATAGTCTATATTTAAAAATAAAGATTAAACCTTTTCTATTAAAAAAAGAAGTTATCACTAAGTCATTTTAAAGAAAACTCAATAACAAAGTTTAACTGTGTCATATCTGAACTTTTTGAATAGGATATAGCTTTGGAATAGTCATGGTAATTAATGGGGACAAAGACAAACAAAGAGAAAAGAGCGAAATAGAAAGAGAGAGACAGAGACACAGAGAGAGAAATTAAGAGGTGAACAGTATTAAGTACACATCAGAGAAATTTATGAACAGTTACTAACGACGAAAAATGATGGACAAGCTGGGTGTATTCTGTCATGCCTTTAATTCCATCACTCAGGAGGCAGAGGCAGGTGCATCTTATTGAATTGGATGCCAGCATTTTCTATGCAAAGAGTTCGAGGACAGCCAGACCTATAAAGTAAGACAGAGCCTCCCCTAAAAGTCAATCAAACAAACACAAAATATTGTAATAACTGAGAGGTCTTTACTGAAGCTTCTACAAGGAATTATACATTCACTCCAGTTGTGTATTCATTTTCCAGAAATCTGCACTGCCCTAGCTTAAACTGTTACTTTAATAAGATTTTACTAAAAGGGAATGCATGTTTAAACAGCTAAAAACAGAAAGATGAAATATTAGCAATATAAATGATGTTCTTAAATAAGCAACATAAGGCAAGAGAGATGGCTCAGCAGTGAGGAGCTCTTGCTGCTCTTGCAAATAATTGGGCTCAATTGTCAGTGTTTAACTGGTACCCACTACTATTAGTTGCTATAAGTTCATGAGTTCTGAACACATCTTTGGACTACTGTGAGGATCAGGCACACAAGATGTTCATATTCATGCATACAACCAAAATACTCATATTCAGTAAAAATTAAAAACAGATCCCAGATGGCAGAGCTGATCACACACTGTGTCTGCTCAGCAGGTTAGCAGAGACTGCACAGTGACAAATAGTTAGAACTGTTGGCCTCCAAACACCATTGACTGTGTTTACCAGGTGATAACAAACCCAAATGATGAGAAAAACAATTGGGTTCAACTGCAGAGTACCTAGCTAATCCCTGTAAAATTTCCTGGGCTGTTGTGGCAAGAGTAAAGTTTTTAAGCAAATAGACCCAAGAAGCGTGTCCTGATCACTTTCTCAGGCTGAACTGTGCACCCCAGGGCACCAGAGACTGGGAGCCCCAGTCTCAAGAAAACCCTACAGGGAAGGAAGCAAGTGGGACTGACTGAATTTCACCCAGTCTATCCCTGGAAAAGATCCTGCAGAACTGTGGGCACACAGCAGCCAGCCCTGAGTGGGGCTCTAGCCACCAGCCCCCCCGCACATGACTCTCTATCACAGACAGAACTGTGTGTCCCAGGAAAATAGAGGCTGGGTTTCCCTGTTGGGAGAAATCCCCACAGGGAGGGAAACAGCAGGTCCCAGCTTACAGCACTCAGATGACCCCTCCCCCACTACCACCACCATATACGGGAATGTTCTCGGGAAAAGTTCTCAGGTTCCTGTCCAGTCACCACCTTGGAACCACCCCTTGAAACAAGAGCCTATGCACTCTCTACACACACACACACACACACACACACACACAACAGTACAGATTGGGTCTTCCTGTTTGGAGAAAACTGAAAGTTGGGGGAAATATCTGGCCCAACCTCAGGTCACCTAGCTCCAGAAAAGTTTCTGGTTATCCACAGGCTCCAGACTCTAGCCTCCTGCTGCACATATGAGAGTGGTGCTCACATGCCACTGATTACCACTTGGTACTGGGGCACAAAGCTCCAAACATAGACCTAAAGAAGGTTGGGTTCCCTAAGATCAACCCCCAGATACTGCTCCAAGGGACAACCAGTTTTCCCTAACTAAACTGACCAAACCACAAGGCACCCAGGTTACAGCAGCAGCTCACTAAATTTATAGCAAGAAACCCATCGGCAGGGCAGCTGTCTCCAGGACTTCTCTGGGTGAGAGGATAGCCCCTTTTACTAACAAAGGCAACAATTACTACTCAGGTCTGTAATTGCCTGAGATGAGCTGTGGCAATTCCTGAAAAACACCTGGCATTCAGTGACCATACCTAAAAAACGGAGGAGAGATCCTTTGAGAAAAATCATCTTCCTGCCAAGGGGATTCGACCCACCACAGGATTCCAGGAAGTACCAGAAACTAACACGCAACACCTAGGATATCCCAATGGGTAGAGGCCAGTGTAAAATCTCAACCAACAAAAGACAAAGCAATATGGCTTCTCCAGAACCCAGATATTCAGGAGCAAGCAGCCCTGGATACCCCAGCATAAAGACAATTTCAGGCCAATCTCCCTTATGATAATTGATGCAGAAATACTCAACAAAATACTTTGCAAACCCAATACAAAAACACATCAAAGATATCATCCACTACAACCAAGTAGGCTTCAGGCCAGGTGTGCAGGGGTGGTTCAATATGCAAAAATCCATCCATATGATCTACCATATTAACAAATTGAAAGAAAAATAAACTCATGATAATCTTCTTAGTTGCTGAAAAAGCATTTGAAAAAATCCAGCATCCATTCATGTTTAAAGTATTGGAGAGATCAGGGATACAGGGCACATAACTAAACATAGTAAGGGCGATATACAGCAATCCTATAGCCAACATCAAGCTAAACGGAGAGAAATTTAAAGCAATCCCACTGAATTCAGCGACAAGGCAAGGCTGCCCCTCTCTCCATATCTCTTCAACATAGTTCTCAAAGTCCTTGCTAGAGTAATAAGACAATTAAAGAAGATCAAGGGGATATAAATGGGAAAGAAAGAAATCAAAGTATCATTATTTGCAGATGATATGCTAGTATATCTTAGTGACCCCAAAAATTCTACCAGGGAACTCCTAAATCTGACAAACACTTTCAGCAAAGTGGCTGGATACAAAATCAACTCAAAAAATAAGTAGCCCTCCTGTACACAAAAGACAAAAGTGCTAAGAACGAAATTAGGTAAAAAAACACCCTTCACAATAGTCAAAAAGGACATAAAGTACCTTGGTGTGACCCTAACCAAGCAAGTCAAAGACTTGTATAAAAAAATTTCAAGTCTCTAAAGAAAGAAATAGAAGAAGATATCAGAAGATGGAAAGATCTCTCATGCTCATGGCTTGGCAGGATTAACATAGTAAAAATGGTCCTCTTACCAAACGCAATTTACAGATTTTATGTAATTCCCATCAAATTACCAACACAATTCTTTACAGACCTTGAAAGAAAAATTCCCAACTTCATATGGAATAACAAGAAACCCAGAATTGCTAAAACAATCTTCCATAATAAAAGATCTTCTGGGAGTATCTCCATCCCTGATCTCAAGCTGTACTATAGAGCAACAAGAGTAAGAACTGCATGGTACTTGCATAGACACCAACTAGTGGATCAACAGAATCAGATAGAAGTCCCAGAAATGCACCCACACACTATGGACTTCTGATTTTTTACAAAGATGCCAAAACCATACAATGGAAAAAAGATATCATCTTCAACAAAAGTTGCTGGTCTAAATGGATGTCTACATGTAGGAAAATGCAAATAGATCCATATTTATCACTCTGCATAAAACTAAAGTTTACGTGGATCAAAGACCTCAGTATAAAACCAGACATACTAACCCTGTTAGAAGAAAAAGTGAGGAAGAGCCTTGGAGTCATTGGAACAGGAGACAACTTCCTGAACAGAACTTCAACAATACAGGCTCTAAGAGCAACAATCAATAAATGGGACCTCATGAAATGGAAAAAGTTCTATAAGTCAAAGGAAACTGTTGTCAAAACAAAATGACTGCCTGCAGATTGGGAAAGGATCTTCACCAACCCTATATCTGACAGAAGGTTAATATCCAGTATTTATAAAGATTTCAAGAAGTTAAACACCAACAAATCAAGTAACCCAAATTAAAAAATGGGGTACAGTGCTAAACAGATAATTCTCAGTAGAGGAATATAGAATGGCAGAGAAACACTTAAAGAAATGTTCAACATTCTTAGTCATCAGGGAAATGCAAATCAAAACCACCCTGAGATTTCACCTTACACCCATCAAAATGACTAAGAAGAATAACTTAAGTGACAACTCATGCTGGATAGGATTTGGAGAAAGAGGAACCCTCCTTCATTGCTGGTGGGAATGTAAACTTATACAATCACTGTACAAATCAACCTGGCACTTTCTCAGACAGTTAGGAATAGCGCTTCCTCAAGATCCAGCTGTACCACTCCTAGGCATATATCCAAAAGGCGCTCAAGTATACAACAAGGACATCTGCTCAACTATGTTTGTAGTAGCTTTATTTGTAATAGCCAGAAGCTGGAAACCGCACAGCTGCCCCTCAGTTGAAGAATGGATACAGAAATTGTGGTATAGCTATACAATGGAATATTACCCAGCAATGAAAAACAAGGAAAAAATAAAATTTGCAGGTAAATGGTGGGAAGTGGAAAAGATCATCCTGAGTGAGGTATCCCAGAAGCAGAAAGACTCACAGGGTATATAATCACTCATAAGTGGACATTAGATATAAAATATAGGATTAAAACACTAAAATCTGTACACCTAAGGAAGTTAATCAGGAAGGAATATGCTGGCTAAGATGCTCAAACCCCATGCAGAAAGTCAAAAAGGATGGTCATCAAAAGAGGGAGAAAACAGGGAACAGGACAGGAGCCTACCACAGAGGGCCTTTGAAAGGCTCTACCCTGCAGGGTATCGAGGCAGATGCTGAGACTCATAGCCAAACTTTGGGCAGAGTGCAGGGAATCTTATGAAAGAATTAGCTCCACAAGGACAGCAACAGTTCCAAAAATTCTGGACACAGGTGTCTTTTTTGAAACTGATACTCCAGCCAAGGACCGATCATGGAGATGGCCTGAATCTCCTGCACAAAGGTTCAGTATGGCAGTTCAGTATCCAAGTGGGCTTCATAGTAATGGGACAAGGACTGTCTCTGACAGAAACTCATTGCCCTTCTCTTTGATCACCTCCCCTTGATGGGAGATCAGCTTTGCTAGGCCACAGAAGAAGACAATGCAGCCACTCCTAATGAGACCTGATAGACTAGGATCAGAATGAAGGGGAGGAGGACCTCCCTTATCAGTGGACTGGGAGAGGGACAGAGGTGGGAAAGATAGAGGGTGGGATTGGGAGGGGAGGAAGGAGGGAGGTACAGGGGAGATACAAAGTGAATAAACTATTATTAATAAAAATTTAAAAAGAAAACAATAAAATGTTGAAAGTTTTTTTTTAAAAAAACTATGCTGTTACACATACTTTCAAACCTTGAAAATATTGCCCGATATCAGTTATTGCTCCTAAATAATAAATAAATAAATAAATAAATAAGAAATGAGGAAGGATACTTCATACTCATGAAAGGAAAATTCCACCAAGATGGCATATGTGTTCTGAGCAACAATGCCCCAAATACAAAGACGCCCACATTTGTAAAAGAAACATTAATAAAGCTTAAAGAACATACCAATTACCATACATTAATAGTGGGAGAGGTCAATATGTCACTATCATCAAGGGACAGAACAATAGAAAAGGACTTAAACTGAGAAATAATGACACTAATGGATGTCATGAATCAAATGAACCTAACAGATATCTAGAGAATTTTTTTAACCCAAACAGAAAAGAATCTATCTTCTTTCAGTACCTCCCGGATCCTTCTCCAAAACTGAACATACAGTAGGTCACAAACCAGACCTCAACAGATACAACAAGATTGAAATAATATCTTGTATCCTATCAGACCATGATGGACTAAAGATGGAACTCAACAATAACAGAAATAACAAAAAGCCTACACACATGTGGGAACTGAACAACTCTCTACTCAATGAAATCTAGGTCAGGGAAGAAATACAGAAAGAACTTCCTACAATTCAATGAAAAATGAAGGTACATCATACCCAAAATGCAATGAAAGCAGTCCTAAGAGGAGTTTTAATAGTACTAAAGGCCTTGATAAGCTATTGGAGACATTCCATACAAGCAACTGAATGTCACACTTGAAAGATCTAGAAAAAAAGAAGCAGACCCACTCAACAGGAGTAGACTACTAGGACTAACCAAACTCAGGGCTGAAATCAATAAATTAGAAACAAAGAGAATAATTCAAAGAATCAACAAAACCAAGAGCTAGTTCTTTGAGAAAATAAAATACATAGACAAACTCTTAGTCAAACTAAGTAAATGGCAGAAAGACACTATCCAAATCAACAGTCTGAAAGGAAGAGAGAGAGAGATAACAGACACTGAGAAAATCCAAAGAACCATTAGATCTTATGTCAAAAACCTATATGCCACAAAATTTAAAAATCTAAATGAAATATACAATTCTCTTGTTAGATTCCACTTACCAAAGTTGAATCAAAATCAGGTAAGGATATTAAATAGTCTTTTACTGCCTAAGGGAATAGAAGCAGCCATCTAAATACTTGCAACCAAAAAAGCCAAGAGTGAGATGATTTCAGAGCAGAATTCTACAAGACAGTCAATGAAGAGTCAATATCGATATTCTTCAAATTATTCCACAAAATAGAAATGGACGCAACATGACCAAACTCCTTTTGTAAGACCACAGTCACCTTGGTAAATCCTCAAAGACCCCCAAAAAGAAAGAGAACTTCAGATCAATCTCTTTTAAGAACAATGATGCAAAAATACTCAATAAAATAATTGCAAACCAAATCCAAGAACATATCAAATATATCATCCACCATTACCAAGTAGGCTTAATCCCAGGCATGCAGGGATAGTTCAATATAGGGAATCTTAATCTGTCATATAAACAAATTGAAAAAAAAAAACAGGATCATTTCCTTAGATGCTGAAAAAACATTTGACATTATCCAACAGTTATTCTTGTTTAAAGTCTTGGAGAGACTGGGGACAGAGGCACAGATCTAAAAATAGTAAAGACAATATACAGCAATCCTATAGCTAACATCAAACTAAATGGAAAGATAGTTAAATCAATTCCACTGAACTCAAGGACAAGACAAGGCCACACACTCTCTCCAAATCTCTTCAGTACAGTACTCAAAGTCCTATCTAGGGCAATAAGACAACTAAAGGAGATCAAGGGGATACAAATTAATAAGGAAGAAGTCAAAGTATTGCTATTCACATATATGACAGTATATAAAAGTGACCCCAAATATTCTACTTTAGGGAACTCCTAAAGTTGAAAAATACTTTATCAAAGTGGTTGGACATAAAGTTAACTAAAAAAAAATCAGTAGCACTCCTGTATGCAAAAGACGAATGGACTGAGAAAGAATTAGGAGAACAACACCCTTCACAATAGGCAGGGAAAAAAAAAACGTAATGTACCTTGGAGTTATCCTCAACAAGCAAGTGAAAAACCTGCATGAAAAAAAAAACTTTAAGCCTATGAAGAAAGAAATTGAAAAAGATACAAGAAGATAGAAATATCTGTCATGCTGATGGGTCAGAAGGATCAACATAGTAAAAAATGTTATCATACCAAAAACAATCTATAGATTAAATGATATTGCCATCAAAATATCAACACAATTCCTTAAGGAATTTGAAAAAAAATTCTCAGCTTCATATGGAAAAGTAAAAAAGCCAGAATAGCTAAAACAGTCCTGTACTATAGCAGATCTTCAGTAGGTATCACCATCCCTGATCTCAAGCTCTAATATAAATCAATAGTAATAAAAAACTGCACAGTACTGAAATAAAAACAGAATGGTGGATGAACGAAATTGAAGTGAAGACCCATAAATAAACCCACACACCTATGGACACTTGATTTTTGACAAAGAAGCCAAAACCACGCAATGGAAAAAGGACAGCACCTTCAACAAATGTTGCTGGTCTAACTGGAAGTCTACATGTAGAAAAATGAAAATAGATCCATATTTATCACCCTGCATCAAACTACAGTCCAAGTTGTTCAAAGACCTCAACATAAAACCAGATACATAAAACCAGAAAAAGTGGGAAAGAGTCTTGATCTCATTGGCATAAAAGGTAACTTCCTCAACAGAACACCAAGAACATTGGCTCTAAGATCAAGAATTAATGAATAGGATCTCATGAAACAAAAAGCTTCTATGAAGCAAAGAACTCTGTCAATAGAACAAAATGACTGCCTACCGACTGACAAAAGATCTTCACCAACCCTTCATACAACTGAAAGAGCTAATAAACAATATATATAAAGAGCTCAAGAAATTAAACTCCAACAATCCAAATAATCCAATTTAAAACTGGGGTACAGAACTAAACAGAGATTTCTCCACAGAGGAATATCAAATGGTGGACATTAAATGCTCAATATCTGTAGTTATCATGGAAATGCAAATGACATTCCATCTTAAACCCATCATGGCTAAGATCAAAACCTGAAGTGACAGCAAGCTAGTGAGAATGTGAAGAAAGAGGAACACTCCTCCATTGCTGTGGGAGTGCAAACTTATACAACCATTTTAGAAATTAATCTGATGCTTTCTCAGACAATTGAAAATAGTGTTACTTAAAGACACAGCTCTACCATTCCTGGATATATATCAAAAAGATGCTCCACCATTCAACAAAGATATTCAGTCAACTATGTTCATAGCATCTATATTCATAATAGCCAGAATAGGGAAACAAACTACACGTCTCTCAACCAAACCATTGTTTTACAGAAATTGTGGTACATTTACACAATGGAATGCTACTATGGTATTTAAAAAAAAAAAAGGAAACCATGAAATTTTCAGACAAGTGGATGGAACTTGAAATGATCATCCTAAGTGAGTTATTCCAAAACCAGAAAGGCATGCATGGTTCATTAATAAGTGGATAATGGCCATAATATAGGATAAACATACTACAATCCACAGACCTAAAGGAGCTAAATAAAAAGGAGGACCCTATGGAGAATGGTCAATTCTTATTCAAAGGGGCAAATAGAATTGACACCAGAAGTGACTGAGGAGAGGGAACAGGATGAGAGCCTAACATACATATCCTCCAAAAGACTCTATCCAGCGGGGGTTCAAAGCAGATGCTAAGACTCATAGCCAAACTTTGGGTAGAGCACAAAGAATCATAGGAAAGAGTAGAGGGATAGAAAGTAGAAAGACCCAGAGCTGGCAGGACCTCCATAAGAAGACCAACAAGGACAACAAATATGGGCCCATGGGGACTTGCAGAGATTGATGCCCCCACCAAAGACCATTCATGAAGAGGAACCAGACCCCTGCTCAGATGTAACTGATAGGCATCTCAGTCTCATGTGGGATCCATATTAAGAAGAGTAGGGGCTGGCTCTGACATGGACTCTGTTGCCTGATCTTTGATCAGTTCCCCCTGGTAGAGGGGGCATTGCCACACCACAAAGGAAGAGAATGCACGCAGTCCTAGTGAGCCTTGATAGGCTGGAGTCAGATGGTAGGAGAGGAGGGCTCCCCCTATCTGAGAATTGGAAATGGGCTAAGGGTGAAAGAGGAACAGAGGAGTGAAACCAGGAAGAGACAAGGGAGGGGGCTAAAATTGGGATCTTAAGTGGATAAATTATTTTTAAATTTTATTTATTTATTTATTACAATTTATTCACTTTGTATACCCACTGTAGCCCCCTCCATAATCTCCTCCCAGTCTCACCCACTCTCCTTCTTTTCCCCCTATGCCTTTTCCATATTCTCCTGATAGGGGAGGAACTCGTTTCCTTCTATCTGAACCTGGCTTATTAGGTCTCATCAAGAATGGCTACACCATATTCCTCTGTGGCCTCAAAAGGGTGCACCCCCCAGGAGGAGGTGTTCAAAGAGCTGAGTTCATGTCAGAAAATAAGTTATAGAAAAACAAATTTAAATTAAAACAAGTTAAGTGTGAATAAAATAAATAAATAAATAAATAAATGAAGTAAAAAAAACCAAACACAACAGGTAGAAAGAATGTCACACACCTGCAATTCAATAATTCAGAAAGCTCAAACACTGTTAGTGTCATGAGTACATGCCATTCTAAGAAATTAAATATACTCTCTGCCAAATTTCAAGTGTAAGATGTGGATGAAGATCAGCACAACATATTCTTGCATATACAAAACAAAACAAAATTTAAAAAACCAAAATTAAAAAAAAATTAAAATTAAAATTAAAAAAAAACAAAATTAAAAAAAAAATTAAAATTAAATAAAACAAGGCTCAGCAGCCAATGTTGATATTGATGTTGATGCCAGGTGTGTTGGACTAAATTTAAGCCCAACACTAGACTGGAGTTACATCTGTAAGTTGAAAACCTTTTTGGTCTACATACCAACTTTCAGGACAGCCAAGGCTACAAAGAAACTTTTTCTTCAGTGTCAAAAACAGAAACATTATCTTCTCTGGGAGCTTTTTTGATTCAATCAAATAAGTTCTGACCAAATTCACTATAGGCTTATTGTCATTCCATATGAAAATGTAGTCTAACTTCAATGATCCTAAAATTCTGCCATAGCTCATATACTGTTCAAATGTTCACAGTCTCTTCTGATATACAAGAGAATCTCTTGGGTGCCACATCTTGTAACATCAGAAGTAAGTTACATCATTCCAACATAGATGCACAGAATACCCCTTCCCATTCTAGTATTGAGAATGCATATATAGTGAGGGAAGACTGGACCAAGAAAAGAAGTTCAGCAAGGAAAACAACAAATCCTGTTGCTGTTTCAAAAGGCTTAGATGGTCCTATCCCTGCAACATCTCATACATCTCTCAGTTTGGTTACTTCCACTACCTATAGGCAGCACTCTATGGGAGGTGTCTCCTAACTTAGGTATCTCAACAACTTGTAGTGTCAAGATGCAACTCAGGCTTCACCCTCACCACTTCATGCAATGAACCTTTATATTATCTTCACTGGGGATCTGACTCTGCCAAACGCAGATGGCTGGCACTGTGCTCAATTGAAGCTACAAAGAAAGAATCTATTACTTTAGATTTTGCTTTTTTTTTTTTTGTTTTTAGAACCAGCACAACATGGGTGAGCCTGTCAAGTTGGATTCTACATTGGGTTGGACAAATTGGGATGGACCATACCACACTTGGACCACTTTTGGAGCAGGTTTTATATGAAGTTCCTTCCTGACACTAGGAATCACTCTGCCTACTCTTTCCATTAACAGAAGAATTAACAGTGAGGAGTATTACTGTATGGACACCATATTTCAAATCCAGACCTATGACCTTTTCTTTGATGTTGATAATCTCCTTGAAAATTACTGTCTCTTTTTCAGCATGTGACTGCCATCTGAACCTACCTAGTGATGCTTTTCTCAACAAACCAAAAACTTTACATTTATTTCTGCTCCACTTGTCTTTTTCTTTCACCGTGGTCCTGAATGTCTCACTAAAAATAACCATTCAACAGATTTAGTATTCCAAGTAAGAAATCCAACCTATTATTTTTTAATTCTGCCTTACTCAATTTCTCAAGGCATACATAGAGTAAGTATGATTTGCAGTTTAAATATCACACAAATGACCTCTAGCTTAATTTTCCATGGAGTCTGTTGTCCTATGATATGGACTTCCTCTGTCTGCATTATTCTCAACACTCTGATTTTCTAGGTCTTACAAGAACAGCTGATGAAGCTCTGTATACAGTTTTCTAATGCTTTTGATATCTTAAATCATGATGTTTTCCATAAAAAGAGAACATTCCAAGGTTCTGTCCAGCAGTGAAATTAGTCTTTGCATGTAATTTTTTGTTCCAATTTGCCACTTTGTTGCTGTGACTAAATCCCCTAACCAAAAGCATGTCAGCTCATGAATGGGTTTATTCATTTAGTTTGGTCCTGTCAGATCACAGTCCATCATTTTGGGAGCTTAGCATAGGCAAAGCCTATAAAAAGCAAACCTGTCTGAAAAGAAAATAAAATAATAGAAAATAAAAAACAGAAAGAAAAATGAAATAGCTACATGTGTCAAAGAAAATGTTAAATCTAAAAGTTCCCTACCACAAAACATCCAGGAACTCTGGGACATTATGAAAAGACAAAACATGCTAATGATCAGATTAGCAGAAGAAGGATGAGATCAAAGGTCCACATGATATTTTCAACAAAATCATACAAGAAAAATTTCTTAACCTAAATGTCTATCAAGGCAAAAGAAGCATACTAAACACCAAAGAGACTGGACCAGAAAAGAAATTACTCTTACCAGAGATTAATCAAAACTCTATACATATAGCACAAGGAAAGGATTGGAAAAGTTTCAACAGAAAAAAAATAAAATAAAATAAAACAGACCACACTAACCAACCAATCAAATAGACAAACAAAAAACAACCAAGAAATAAATAAAGGCAGACCTTTGAAATTAATCTTGTATTCTCAGTAAAGATGCTGGAAGTTGAAGGGCTTAGACAGTGTGCTTCTGACTCTTAATAAACTACAGAAGCCAACACAAATTATTAAGCATGCCCAGAGACTTTCAATCAGCAAATGGAGAAAATAAGATGCTTCATGATTAGGTCAAATTTAAACATATGTATCTATAAATGTAGCCCAACACAGGGTGCTAAATCAACTAACACCACTACCAAAATACCGGGATTTACAATCACTGTTTGTTGATATCTCTTAATACCTTTAACCAAAATTCACCAATAAGAAGACACAGGTTCACAAAATGGATAATAAAACAGAATTCATCCTTCTGCTAAATACAACCAAAACAGCTTCACATCAATCATAGACAGTATCTCAAGGTAAAGGGTTGGAAAAAGATATTCCAAATTAATGGACTGAAGTATCAAGCTGGTATAACAATTTTAATATCTAACAAAACAGACTTCAAACAAAAACTAATCAAAAGATGGCAAAGTACAATACATATTCAAAGATATCCAGCAAGATAACATTTCAATACTTAACATCTATGCCCCAAACATAAGAGCACCCAATTTATAAAAGAAAAACTTCTGCAGCTTGCATCACATCCTGGCCCTGATAAACGGATAGGGGAAGACTTTAGTACACCACTCACACCAAAGACAGGTCCTCCAGCCCAAACTGAACAGAGAAATATTCCAGCTAACTAACATCAAAAACTAAATATACCCAAATAATGTTTACAGAACATTCCACCCAAACAAAAAGATTATTCCCTCTTCTCAGAAAACTCATATACTGTTCTCCAAAATTGATGAAATACTTGAACAGTGGAAGTATCAAAAGACATAAGAAACTAGAAATAACCTCCTGCATCCTATCAGACCACTATGTTTTAAAGCAGCACATCATCGATAATAAAAACACTAGAAAGCTTACAAACTCATGGGAATTGAACAACTCTCTACTGAATAAAAAAATAGATCAAGACTGATATAAAGAAATTAAAGACTTTCTAGAAGTCAATGAAATGAATACACAACATATCAAAACTCACAGTACACAATGGAAGTGTTGACCAGAAGACAGGCCATAGCACTATTTTTTACATTCTGAAAAAAAAATCAGAGAGATCTCTTACTAGCAACTTAACACCACACATAAATACTCTAGAACAAAGAAAGTAAGCATAACCAGAAGGAGTAGACACTGAAAAACTATTGAACGGTGTCTTCACTGGTAAAACCAAATGTTTCCACAGGAAAAAAAATGGTGGATCCTATCAAAATTGATAATGATTAGATTTGAATAGTAGAGATCTCCTGAATAAGCAAGGTAACTGTTCATCACACAGCTTGGTCATTCAGTCCAAACTAACTTAATAAAGACTAAAGTTTTCTTCTTAAGTAAAAAAGGATACTTTTGTTATTTCATATTAAAAATAGTTAAAGAGGTTTAAAATGTTTTAAGTAAATTCAATAGTATAAACTTGTTTCAGTTGGAATAATTTTGAGTGAATATAACATATTTGAGCAGCGTGGTGTTAGACCATGCATGTAATCCCAGCAGAGACAAGCAGTTCTATATTACTTAGTTGTTTTCTAAATTCAGGAGTTACAATGACAGGGTGTTAGTGGTTCATAGCCTTAATCCCAGCATTTGGGAGGCACATGCCTTTTATATACCACCTGGGAGGCAGAGGCAGGCACATAGGATTTACAGTGATTTTATTTAAAAGCTGCTTGTAAAAGGCAGGCTGAAAATCAAAGTGAATGCCCTTTATTATCTAGAAACAAATACACTTTAAGGTATATTTGTAAACTTTCAAAGATTTTTTAACTTTGAGATATTATACTTTTCCTATTTCCAAAAAAACATTTTACCCGATAAAAGATATAACATTCCTAAAAAGGTACAACCCTCATCCCAGAATTAGGGATGGGGCAGGGTTTTGATTTAATAATTTCAGGAAAATAAAATCATCCAACTAAAGAATATGGAGACCACTGGACACATGAAAATTCTGAAGAAAATGACAGATTACCAAAAGAAAATGTCAAAAGAGAAGGAGTAAACTGGCCAACTGGTATCACTCACCTTCATGTTGTCTCTTCTGCCTTCTACAGACATAAGTGCAAATTGTCTTTATGTGATTGTTAAAGAACAATCCAGAATCTCTATATCATATCAGAAAAGCCACCTTGTAAGAAACAGAGGAAAACAGAAAAATAAGGGATGATTCTATTGTCATGAATCTCATAATTTTCTGGCATGATGTGACTTCTGTACTTAACACAAACTTCAATAATCAAGAATGTGCCAAAAAAAAAAGCCTAAAATATCGTCAAGTTTACATGAAAAGTTGTAAGGAAACTTTAGCATGAAAAATATGCACTGGACCAGAGATACCTTTGATTTTCTAATTAATACAAATTAAATAAACACAGATTTCACAACTGCTACAAGACAAACACAAAGTGACACCTAAACTGTTATATTTCTGACCCTCCATCTACTATTAACCTCCTTTCCAGAGAGCCCTTTTGCTATGGAAGTGGAAAATGGAGGTGATCATAATGATAAGCTATGGCTTGCAGTCCCTCATGCCCCTTGTGGGTTCAGGCACATCCCAGCACTTGCCAACACTCACAAACAAAACAATGTTGGAGAATAGTTTAATATGTTTCCTGATGCATGGATTATGTCACAAGATGCGAAATCTGCCCTATCCACTTACCTAAAACCAGGCTCACCTGACAAAATTCTTCATCTCAGAAATTCATTTTGTACCCTGGAATTGAATTTTTCTAAAGCATGCTATTGTGCCTAGTGGTAGACGCAAAGTACAAAAAAAAAAATCAAAAACAAATAATCAATTATTGCTGAAGGATGATCACCGCCAACTCTTTTCTGCCAGTTTCAAAACTATTTGTAAAATTTGTTACAAATAACCGTGTGTGGAACACAACATTCATCATTTCTAGAAATGAGACCTTCAGTTTTCCAATCTGTCCACTGCAAAACCAATGCCTGTGTGATATTATAGTGATATTATAAGCACCACGACTTTCTACTGCCCAGGCCGCAAAGTCTTCACTTCTCCGGACAATCAAAATTCAGGAAGGATCAGAGGCCAAGGGTCTGCCAAGATCACCACAGAACCACAGCCTGAACTACAGTCAGTCTCATTCAAAGCAATTCAGGCTGAGCTATCTCAGCAGCCTGCTCTTCTTGGCCTGGGGACAATGTCCCCACACTCAGCATGACATGACCTCTGGTCTCTCTCACAGTTCTTTAGAGCTACATCAGAGGAAAATCCCAGAACAAACCCATAAACTACTTCCCACTGTTGCTCCTGACTGCTGGGCCTGCCCAGACTCCCTCATTAGCTTGAACAATGGAGCTGAGTCTCAGGATAGTAGCAGTTACTCTACCAGTGGATCAGATATCAAATAGTGCAGATAGCAGAGGCATTCTAGCTTTGCCCTAACCCCTATGGGCACACAGAACACTAGTGTTTTTATAAAAGAATGAAAATCCCAATTATTTGATTTTAAAACCTGCTATCGTAGAGAGGCAGAGAAAGCACCCATCTGACCCTGTTACTCACCAAGAGGAAAAAGCCCCAAAAGCTCACCAGCTCAGATGACAGCTCAGGGGGGATAGACCAAAGGAACCCAAGGCCAAAGGCTTTCTAGATCAAAGCTCAAAAAGCTACCAAGCTAAACCTCCTTCCACTTTTAAACTCTCTCTTAAATACATTTCAGCTGAAAGTTCCTCTTACTCCTTAATCCATGTCAGGTGGTTTCTTGCTTTGCCTCTTGACCTAGGGTTAACATTATTAAATCCTATGCACAGAGAACTTTTGAATTAAAGGTGTGTTCTAGGGATGAGGGAACCATACCATAATCACCTGTTTACAATAAACAGAAAGTTCTTGGAATTAAGGTTTGTGTTAGTGCTCAACCACACCAAACAGAGCAATGGTGTTTACAGTTCACAATCTGAGGGATCACACTGGGATCAAATATCCTGCAACATCCTCATCTTGGAAATGTTTTAAAATACAGTCTTCCACTGTACCAGGGCACCTGCTCATTTTCCCAGATACAAGCCATTTATGTTGCACATTCCATTACATGATCAGTGTCCAGTGCAGTCACCTCTACCTCATAGTTGGGAAGTCCTTCAGACAAAGTTCAGTCAAAGCCAAACAGTAACAACCATTAAAGAAACAAATGGCCATGAATTTGAAAGCAAGGAGTAGTTAATGAGAGCTCAATGAAAATGAGAAATAAAACAAAAAGATATGGCTGTACCTCAGAATGTTGGAGTAGAAAGTTTATTATAGATAGACGAGAGAACATAGTCAGACACAGGGAAATCTGGAATAGTCTACAGTTGGCATGACTGTGAGAAATGTGAAACAAGAGGAGAGAGGGAAGTGGAGAGCCAGAACAAAGAGCCAGGAGGATAAATGATAAATGAAAAAGACCAGGTAACCAAAAAGGTTAGAATACATAAGGAAGGACAGCTGGGTGAAGGGCAGCTCAACTCCGAGGCTAGAGAACTGTGTTTGACACCCATACCTTGTAACAGTTAAGGGCTGAGGGATACTGGGAGAACCTGACAGCCACGTCTGCTCTGATTGTTAAGCAGCCACCTTAATGGTTCATCCCAGCATTTGAGACATAAGAGTAGAGAGGAATGAGAAGGCTGAAACAATTTCATTATAATCTCAAAAATTATTTTTAAAAGTTGAAAATGGCTTCATGGTCTAATATTCTTCAGGTACTTCAAGTATATATTAGAACACACAAAGTATTACTCACACCTCTTCTCTCAGGTTGTACATTTTCAATTGGGGTGTTGGGGAAGGAACCATGCCTGTTAGTCACTACCACAGCAGTTTATCCAGAATTTCTGTGTTGTTTGAACTCGTGCAACTATAGAAATTTGCTGTTTCCAGAAACAAGTTCAGCAACTAATCCACAAGAGATTCCCTTTGTGTATGACTCCCCCAAATGTACAGTTTTCACTTTTATTGACCATCTAAAATTGATTACCTGACTCATTGCCATCTTCCCTCCTCCCCCTCCCTTTCTGTGTTGTGAATACACCAGATTCAAAGTAGGTCAGTGAACTCTATTCTTACACAGGTCCCTCTTTATTTGTAATTGCCCACCTCCCCCAAAAAATCAGGGTGTTCAGTGGACATTCATTCACTGGTCTCTCTCACTTGGCATTCACCAGTCAGGGCCCACCTAAAAAGATCTGCAGGATTATGTTATAGGCACTGGGCAGTAGGGGCAACATTCAATGCTCAAATAAAGTATAAACTACATAAAATGTGAAAGGCTGATATACAGGAGACATTGCTTTAAACAAAAACAAATATCAAAGCACTAGGGAAAAAGGAATGAAATTCTTAATGACTGGGGATTATCTGAGAATATTAACTAATAGGAGACTAGAGCAATGCTGCATCAACAAAATAAAATATAATAATACCAAGAACTGACTTTTTTGAAGATTTATTTATTTAGTATGTATACAATTTTCTGCATGCATATACACTTGCACATCAGAAGATCTCATTATAGATGTTGTAAGCCACCATGTGGTTGCTGGGAATTAAACTCATGACCTCCGGAAAAGCAGCCAGTGCTCTTAAACTCTTACTTGAAAAAAACACATAGGCATACTGACTTTGATAAACACAGGCCATTCTGTGGTAGAGGAAAAGCCATTAATAAGATACTCTTTGATGTTGCCCCTGTGTTCAACATTAGCTGCTGAGAACTGTAACCTGACAAACACAGCTTTAGCCAATAGCCTGTGTTCAAATTTGAACTGAAAAACTGTGTCCATGAGGATTGTACATACAGGCATAGGACAGTCCCTTAATTTGAAATTCAATATTCACTGGATCAAGCTACCTGACCCAAATTGTACACCCACCAATCTGGTCTGTTTTCATTGCCATTCGTGAATTAAGAAACACATGTTAGGAAATTACAAATTAAAAAAAACCTCACCTTGCCACATTTCTAGATAATCCAAGATCCTAAACTCTAACAGGCCTGGTTAGCATACTACTTATCTGTGGAGTATTTTACAGACAGTCTTCCTTCAGCTAAATTCTAACTGGGACCACTACTTTCTCAGCGATAGTAAATTCTTTTTATATCATCAGTTCTACACTTCTATATCACAGCTTAATATTGGATTGCTCTCTGACACAAGACATACCATTTACAACTCCCACAAAATCCAAATGGATCTTTTAATACTGAGAGAACCTACCTGACACCCCCAAAGGTCACCAGGAAATAAGCTTAAAAAGGTCACCTAAAGGTCACCAGATTACTGATTCTACCATAAGGTCACCAGGAATTGGGCCATGTCGTAAGATTCGCTACCCAAGGAACAGCCTGAGGATAACCACAAGGATGGGAAGATATCTCATCTCAAAGTGGAGCATTTGTGCTGAGCAGCCTACCAACCTTGTAGTAGAACATTGAATGACACAGAAAATACCTAACATTCCTAGAGATAGCTCTTTCAATGTTAGTTATGTTAGCTAGCCAATCATTTTCTAAAAAGCTTGCCCTTGCTCAATGCCACCCAATCCTGTAACAGTTAAACTGGAACTTCATGGTCCTTCCTAAAACCATAATTAAAACCCTGCCGTGCAACTGCTCAGGGTTCACCTCTCTGATCCACTGTGTTGGTGATGTTGGAGAGACTCAGCTTAAGCCCAAACAAAACTCTTTGCTCTTGCATATGTGGTCCAGCTCCTGGTGATCTTTGGTGACCCTAAAATCTGGTCATAACATACGGGTTCTCATATTAAATTCCCAAGTCTCCCAAGCACCCCTGGCACATGGGGCTGAACAATAGCCAGTAAGGGAGCACTCTGTCTGTGTCTGTCTCTGTGTTTCTCTAGTTTCCTTTTTAGGGCCTTGGGGCAAAATTTGCAATCTATGTGGGCAGAAAGGTTAGAGCTGATGCTTTGGACAGCTGTGGGCCAGAGGGGGCCTGGATCACTTTCCAGACCCCCCTCGAAGGGGCACGTCTGTAAAGAGTTGAGCACCGAGTTTTCTGTGATCTCTGGACCTCAGAGAGGAGGAATGTGCCCCTATCTGTAAAGGGTGGTAGAGTACCCAGTTTTCTGTGATCTCTGGATCTTTGGACAAGGACAATGCAGGTAGCTCCTGCATCGGGGATTCACTGATATCCTACTTTCATTTTTTTCCACTGCAGGAGTGGTGGGATCTGCTGTCTGGCTCTGTGTATTTTTCTGCTGCACAAGCAATGGGATCTAGCTGTTTGTGTCTTGTTTAACTGTTTTGTCCCTCGCTGCCAATATTTTGTCTCTGGGACTGACTGAGGACATAGGACAGAATCCTTCTATCCCTCTAGAATTGATTCTTTCCCATTTCAGGGAAGCTTGAGCCATGCTCCACAGGCAATGGTGAGAGTGGTGAGGAGGTGCCAAGGAATGGATACAGTATGTGGAGCCCCAGGCTTAGCACCTCTGCCAAAGTTCTCTGGTTTCTGGTCTGGCAGAGCTTAGCCACTACTCTGGTCTCAAGTCTGACAGAGCTTGGCCACTGCTCTGGAGTCTAATCTGACAGAGAGTAGCTGCTGCTTTAGTCTCTGGTCAGGCAGAATTTGCCTGGTGCTTTGGCCTCTGGTCTGGCAGACATCAACAGATACGTTGTTGCTCCATTCTATGGTCTGGTTGAATGCAGGTCACCATTCTTAACTCTGGTGTAATTGGATTGATCCTGATTTCGGGGTAGGCCACCACTAATGGAACAGATAGAGGGTCCACAGTGAGACAGGCCCCTGTTCCAAGTTTTGATATTTCCTTCTTCTTCCATTCTCTTTGTGTGAATTGTACCCAGTATATTTTTTATTGTGTTGTTCTTTTGTGGTTTTGTTTGCTTGTGTTAGTCTCAGTGGGTAGTGACCAAACAGCTGTGCTCCATGGTGACTTTGCCTGCCCCATGCTCCCAGCGCTACAAGCTGGGGCACCTCTGGTTGCCAGTAGGAACACACATTTCCATATTGTTGGCTGGAAAGGCTCAGTTGGAGAGGGGTCTGTGTGCAGAAAATCCTGCTGGGCTGGACCTTGTTGCCTCCTTGCTTCCTCTCTGGGGAAAGTTGATGACCTGAGATTAGCTCTAGCTTGGAACAATGATCGTCAAATATGCTCCTAGCCGAAATGTATTGTGGTTATTACTATTATTATTATTTGGTTACAGTCCTCTGTAGCCCAGCCTGGCCAGAAACTAAATAGCTATAAGATGACCCTGAATTTCTAATCCTTCTGCTCTACCACTAATCAACTGAGCTACATCCTTATCCCTCAAACTTCTTTTTGAGCCATAGGTGGCTTCAACTAGGAAGTGGACTGATCACAAAAGGAGAAGGCTTGGTTCTACTGACGTCCTGGTTTTGTGCCAGTGTACTGGCACTGTGCCATGATTACTCACCTGAGCACCTTGGCACATGACTTATTAGCCTGGCTTCACTTATGAGATTGTCACCTGAGAACCAAGCCAATTCTTTTTTAGGCGAAGTCTCTGACTGGAAAGTAGAATTTTTTTAGAAAATCTCAGAAAGTACATGTATGATTGTGGTTTGCATGGGTGGGGAACCTCTGTGAAACTGCTCCCTAAAGTGCAAAAGAACATAAGCGGGGTGGTAGATGAGGAATTCACCATGTCTGGGTATCTACCCATCCCCCCCAGAAAATGAGTTGCCTTACTTCATCACCAGTGCAAGAAAAAAAAATAGCTAGAATGCATTTTGGGTTCAATGTCTAGAAGTGAGGCAGCAGAGGTCCTTTTGTCAATGCTTTCACAGAATTGTATCCATTCAAGAGCAATGTTTAGAAATTCACAGTGAGCAAGGAAATAAATGAAGGGGAGGGGAAGGGAAGGAAGGGAAGGAACATGTTCAGAATCTCCCTGGCAGGAAAACAGAAAGGAAAAATATCTTACTTAATGAAGTTCCAACTTTCGTGTGTGTGCCCAAGAATTCTTAAGTTGTGTTTATGTGTACATCCTTTCATCATATTTACACATATATTTACATACATATAACTTTTATTTACATATATATTTATTTACACATATTTACATATATTTGTATATGTATTTACATACATATTTGCATATATGTGCAAATATATGTAAATATGTATGTAAATATATATATACTCTAAAAGCTTGCTGAATAATGGTGGTTCAATTTCTTCCTCACATTTCAACTGAAATAATTTGGGGCCCTAAATCTAAACCTAATTCTTATCAATATTTGGAGGTTTTGCTTGTTTTGAATGTGTGGTTTTATTTTCTTAGTTAATACTGTGTCCACAGTCCATTACACCAGGGTCATCATACCTGTGTCTCTAGAAAAGTAATGAAAAACAATAAACAGTACTAATAATGTTAGTGACTAAAATGAAAGTAACTGAGTGAGTACAATGATCTCAGATGATCTTTTCAGACAGGTCATTTTATGATGAAATCTTTTTTTCATGAGGAACAAAATGCCTGTTAAGCTTAGGGCTTGTTTACAGCATGCTCTTGAAAACAAGGTCCAAGATGCATCCTGAAGTCATAACATCAAATGATGTACAGAGAGGACACAATCAGCTTTGCAGATACAGTCTCCTAGGGATAAGTATGGCAGGATGCAAAACCTAGGTCATTTTCTGAGGACCTGACCTCTCAAAAAACCTAATGAAAATATAGATTCTTCTTAGAAAATGAACATGTACATAAAAACAACTATGTATAAAGCATGTATACAGCAAATGTCAGGAGAAGGACTAGGATAAAAACCAACACCAAATAAGTAGTACTGTTGCTGTATCTGAAATTTCTATCTTTTTTGGAACTCAGAGACCGGAAGATTGTTAACCCCTGTATTTAAGGCAGAGCATCTGTATAAAGAAAAGCAATGCTTTGCTTCTCCTGTTCCTCTTTTTCTCCTCCCCTTCCTCTTCCTTCCTTACCTCCTATATGTGAAGCAAATGTTTTACCTCTGAGTTGTATTCCTAGCTTCTGTACAAAATAGGTAGATACAGATAGTCTTTGGATATAATAAAGCCAGATGCTAAACCTCACTAAAGCTTAAAGGAAGTAACTTGTTATGGGATAAATTAAAGAGAACACAGAGAAGGCAACAGGCATAAAGGAAGCAGTCCTAGTAACAGCAGTAATAGAACAAGATAAAAAGACTTCAGGAAATATTTTTTACAGATGGCACATTGGCTGGCATTAACAAATGAAATGCTATGTGCTCCCATCCTCTAGGTGGGAGTCTGTACTACTATCATATTATGAAAACTTTGTTAATAGAATTTACTGTTTAAAACATTATTTGTCCTTCCACAGATAGATACTGTTTGTGATTTAGGTACCCAGTACTGTGCTAAGTCCTGAATACAGAAAATGATTCATGCAAACACCATTCTTTCTCTATAAACTTACAGTCTTGTGGGGTAATCCACCAAAAACAAACCTATAGAGCATGCATAGAAATGCGTACATCACTATAAATTACACTATGAAACCTAAAGAAAAGCAAGAGGTACTTAACACCCCAGAAGGGATAAAAATATACATATTCAAATGCCTAAAGGTGAGAACATTTTAATTCAGTAGGGGAAATGAAAGAAGGTGAATTTGTTTGGCATATACAAGGCAAGAAGAAAATAATAATAATAATAATAATAATAATAATAAGAAGAAGAAGAAGAAGAAGAAGAAGAAGAAGAAGAATTAAAGAGGAAGCCATATGGGCTGAAAAGATGGCTTAGTGATGAAAAACACTTTCTGTGGGGCTGGAGAGATTGCTCAGAGGTTAAGAACACTGGCTGTTCTTCCAGAGGTCATGAGTTCAATTGCCAACAACCACATGTGGCCCATAACCATCTATAATGAAATCTGGTGTCCTCTTCTGGTGTGTAGGTATACATGCAAACACAATATTGTATTCATAATAAATAAGAAATCTTAAAAAATATTCTCTCTCTCTCTCTTTCTCTCTCTCTCTCTCTCTCTCTCTTCTCCAGACTTCCTAGCATATCCATGGTAGTTGACAATTTTCTGTAGCTCCTGTTTCAGGGAATTTGATGCCATATGACCTCCTGAAATATAAGGCACTCATGTGGCACATTTATATACATTCAAGTAAAATACTCTTATCATTCATCTACGCAAAAGATAAAAATACCTCCCTCAAAAAAAAAAAAAAAAGAAGAAGAAGAAGAGGTCAGAGGGTGTGATGGACACACCGGATCTCTGTAAGTTCGAGGCCATCCTGGTCTACAGAGCCAAAGCTACACAGGGAAGCCCTGTCTTGAAAAGCAGAACAAAACAAACAAACAAGATCATAAATCAAGTGTGGTGACACATGATTGTAAATGGAGCATTAAGAAAGTCAGGAATGAAGGTCAACCTGGACTATAAGAAACTCTGTCTCAAAAACAAAAATAAGCAGCAACAACAAAACCCCACAAGAATCTGAGTGCCTGGGATGCTTTTGGACATTGAAATTTTTTATCTTAATTCCTGGCTACATAGGACGCTATTGAGAAGTGTAGTTGTTTGAATGAAAATGACCCCTACAGTCTCATATGTTTGAAAATATGGTCCCCCATTGGTGGAAAAATTAGGAGGTGTGATCTTGTTGAAGAGGTGTGTCACTGTGGGTGGGCCTTGAGTTTTTAAAATCCCACACAATCCTCAGTTAGCTCTTTGCCTCATACTGGTAGATCAGGATGTAAGCTCTCACCCACTGCTCTCTCTGGTGCTCTGCCTGCCATTCCTGTCTGCCAACATGGTCCCTTCCGTGATAGGCATGGACTGAACCTCTGAAACTCTAGGTATCCAACCAAATGTTTCTTCTATAAGCAGCCTTGGTCATGATTATCTTAGCACAGTGATAGAAAAGTAACTAAGACAAGGGGTTTGAAAACAGGAGAGAAATGCTTTGATGTACACTTATCTCAAAGATCCTTTTGTCCTGTAAAATTAATAGTAAAATTCTGGCCTCACAGCAACCGGACCCAGAAGGCAGAACCTATTCGGATGGGGCGGGGAGGGGCTAGCACGAGGAGCAGCGCAGGCGCAGTGCATGCCTCCATTGTCAAGCGTGATGTAAGCGCCATTGCTATGGCTACAGACGCTGAAGGGAAAACGGTGAGCTCCTCCTGGGCCTGGTGGGCGACGGCGGCGAGGGTTGGCGACAGGAACCCTCTTCCTTGGTGCAGTGGCGGGGGTCATGGCACACCTACTGGAGTACTGAGTGGTAGGCTGAGTCCAGGAGAAGCCAGGTAAGGCTGTGGGGCAGGCGCCGCCTGGGATGCGTCTCCGCCCCCAGGCTCCGCCTCCGCCCACGCAGGCTCCGCCTCCATCCCTGGCTTTGTTTCCGCCCACCCAAGCTCCGCCTCCGCCCCGGGCTCCTCCCCCGTCTCCGCCCCGGGCTATGCCTCCGTTCTCGGGCTCCTCCCCCACCTCTGCCTCTGCGCTCTGCCTCCGCACCCAGCAGCCATCCAGTGGGCTGGGCCTGTCATGGCAGCTGGGAGGCGGAGAGGAGAGAGGGTTGGGTCCGGTGGTGGAGGAGTTGCAGGTCCACAGGAGTTGGCCATCCTGGAGCAGCTGAGCCTGGCTGGCTGTGGGCATGTGTGAGGGACCCGCTGGATGGGGGTCGCTGGGCGAGGCCAGGGCGGTACAACCGTGGGTTGGCGGGCTGGGCGGGTCGTGAGAGCCTGCCGGCGTTCAAACAAGAGCTTCTGTGGAGGCTTCTGGTACCCAGGAATGCGCCTTCTGGCTGCAGGGGTTGGGAGGGCTGGAACACACTGTGTGTAGTTCCTAGGGATACACTTGTGCCTTGCATCCTGAGGAAGAGTGATGCTAGGGCCAATCCTCCCGTAAAGGAAGTACAGAGAGTCGGGGGCTACCACCTCCCTGCCCTGGGGCTTCTTGGGGTGGGGGAGCTTGGACATGCGGGTCGAAAGAAAGCAGGGTACTTGGAATGGCTACAGGATTCGTGCACATTACTAGGAACATTTTTTTTTTTCAGGACGTATATGCCGGCATTCCAGAATGAAATGATTCTTCTTAAGTAAAGACAGCCAGCCTCTTGGGTAAAGAGAGCCAGTGGTCTCTCTCACTCACCTTTCACGAGTTTTGATTGTTCCCTTTATTTGTCCGAGAATTCTTCATAAGGAACAGTTTGGCAGATACATTGCTGTTTATACTTTGATGGACTTGCACAAACAGGAGTATACAGGGTTCACGCAGGCTTATTTTCTTATTTTTATTTCTTTGTGTTTTTATGGATAGATAAACAGGATGTAATAACAAGGTTATTGTTGTGCTTGGAAAGCTCTTTTATTTCAGGATTATTCCAGTTTAACACTTGCAGGGAATTTTAGCTACCAGCCCAGCAGCCCCTTGTCTCAGGAGGTGCTTAGGTTGTGTTTGGATGATAGTTAGTCATTGGTAGCACTAGTGTACTAATGCTCTACTCATCTCTTTTTTATTATTTATTCATCCCTAAGAAAATGTTTAAGAGAAGGAACCCTTCACATTTTTTTTCTCACTATTGTCTAATTGAGGTCATTTAAGAGGATCGCTTGCAGGTCGGTAGGATGGCTTCGCAGATAAAGGCTCTTGCTGGGCAAGCCTGGAAACCTGAGTTTGATCCCTGAATTCCTGAAAAGGTGGAAGGCAAAAATGATTGCACAGTTGTCTTCTAACCTTCCCATGTGTTCACTAGTATTCATCCTTTACCTGCATCATGAACTCCCCCCCCACACACATACACAATAAAAAAAGAACACTGTGGGCTGTATTTAGAGAATCTTCTTGCTGCTCCAAAATGTCATGTCATTTCATTTTTCAGTCTCTTACAGACATAATCTTACCCAGACTGCCAGTGTGGAGAATCAGCTTTGTTTTTAATCTTGTTCAGTTTTCAGTTACATTGTTCTCCTTACAATTTTATTTAGCTGGTTTTTTGACACAAATTCTCTCTACAGATATCTGGTTGTCCTGGGCTTCCCTATGTAGACCAGGCTGGCCTTGAACTTACAGAGATCTGCCTTTCTCTTCCTCCCAAGTGCTGGAGTTAAAGACCACGTGCAGCTTCCCCATAACGATTTTGAAACAATAACAAACTTGAAGATAGTTCCAAGTATGTACAGTTAATTGCACTTTTACTTTGGACATTTTGAGAGGAAGCTGCTGCTCTTATGCCCTGTCACTCAGAATGGTTTAGTGTTGATTTTATACAAACAAGAACTTTGTCTTACATAATGACAGTGCAGTTATCAAAGTTTATAATTCATGCTGACACAGTATTGCATTTAATTTGTGTTGTGTTGACAATTTTATCACTCACATAATTGTCCAGGAAGTTGGTACATTTAAGTGTTGTATTGTTTCCTTATCTCTTTAGTCTCTTTCAATATGGAATAGTTCCATCATCTTTTTCATGATCCTGTCACTTTTGATGACTGTGGGTCAGTTGGATTTTGTCTTCATTAATTTATTTATTTGTTCATTTTACATCCCACTCACAACCCCACTCCCTCCTCTCCTCCCAGTCCCACCCTAATCCCACTCACCCATTTTCCCCAGATAGCCCCCAACCAACCCACCTTGGCACATCAAGTTACATCAGTATTAAGTACCTCCTCTTTCACTGAGGCAAGACAAGGCAGCCCTGCTAGGAAAATGGGATCCAGAGGTAGGAACAGAGGTAGGAGCCCAAGACAGAGAGAGCCTCTGATCTAGTTGTTAGGGGACCCACTTGAGGACAAACAGCCCATCAATTTCATATGAGAAGGGGTCCTAGGACTAGTCCAGGCATGTTCTTTTATTGGTGGTTCAGTCTCTATGAGGCCCCATGGTCCCAGGTAAGCTGACTATGTAAGTCTTGTGGTGTACTACCCCCTCCCAGCTCCCTAAATCTTTCCTCTAACTCTTCCACAAGACTCTCCAAATTCTGCCTGTTTCTTTGGCTGTGGGTCTCTGCAACTCTTTCCATTATCTGTTGGATGAAGCCTCTCAGATGATAGTTACGCTAGTCCCCTCTCTACAAGCATAGCAGAGTATTATTAATAGTGTCAGAAGTTGAGTCTTTCCCATGGGTTGGGTCTCAAGTTGTGCCAGTCATTGGTTGGCCATTTCCTCAATCTCTGTTCCATCTTTTATTCCTGCATGTCTTGTAGGTGACAAATTTGGGTTGAGGGTTTTGTGAGTTGGTTGGTATCCCCCTCCCTCCACTGGCTACAAGATGTGTCTACTTCAGTCTCAATATCCCTGCTGCTAGGCATCTCAGCCAGGCTCATACCCCCATATTTTCCCAGGTACCTCCAGAATTCCAGGTCTTCATCTTATCTCAGACATGTGGCAACACCAATTTCCCTTCTTTCCTAGCCCTCTCACCCCCATGTGCACTTTCCCATACCTGATCTCCTGTTCTGTTCCTCTCTTCACCCCCTCTCCCACCCAACTCCTCTCTTCCTCCACTTCCCATGTCTGTCCCCTTCTTAGTGGGATTCAAGTATCCTGTCTTCTACCCTCCATGTTACTTAGTTTATTTAGGTCTGTGTGTTGTACCATGGTTATCCTGTATGATATGGCTAATATCCCATGTTAGTTATTTTAATAGACTCTCTCTGAGCTCTCTGTGTTCTCATGGATCGATGCATAAACATGGACAAGGTTATCACAAAAGTGTAATACACTGTGTCCTGTCAGGTGGTACATACTTTCACTCTGATTACTTGTAATCAGTGTTTTCCAGGCTTTTCTACTACACAGTTAATATGCTGCACCCCCATGAGTACCTTGACACTATGTCTTGGTCCTCATCAGAATGTTAATGCATTTGCCATACACTTACATCAATATGTATTCATGATTTATGTGCCGTCTGTAGTGGACTGGACTGTTACTGTTTGTTTTAGTCTGCTGGGGCTAAGTGACAAATGATTTATAAATAAAGGCTTTACTTTTCACAATTGTGAACTCTGGAAAGTCTAAAGTTAAATTATAAGGTCTAGTTGGGGGCATGCTTGTCTACAGCCTTGTTCGCACTTTAAACTCAGTGTTCTAAAGGACCACATGATTTTATAAGGTCTCTTCAATAAGGTTATGAACCTATTTATAAGGGCTTCACCTCCCAGACCTGAGTACCTCTCCCAAATATCTCCTGCAGTTCTGATACTTTGGGTCTCAGGACTTCAACATAGGAATTTTGGGAGGACATAGATATGCAGAACATTTTGATGTTCAAATTGTTTTGTCATTTGACCAATGAGAGCTTATATATTCGGCTTCTGTGTCTTTTTTTTTCTTTCCATTTTTTATATTAATTTTGTTAATTACACTTTATTCACTTTGAATCCCTCTGTGCCCCCTCTCTCTTCCTCTCCCAATCCCATCCTCTCTTGTCCTTCACACATGTGCCTCCCCAAGTCCACTGATAGGGGAGGTCCTCCTCTCCCTCCCTATGATCATTGTCTATCAGGGCTCATCCCAGATAGCTTCACTGTCTTCCTCTTTGGCCTGGTAATGTTGCTACCCCCTCAGGGGGAGGTGATCAAAGAGTAGGCTAATCAGTTCATGTCAGAGACAGTCCCTGTTCCCATTACAATGGAACCCACTTGGACGCTGAACTGCTGTGGGCAACATCTGTGCATGGTTCTAGTTTATCTCCATCAATGGTCCTTGGTTGGAGAATCAGTCTCAGAAAATACCCCTGTGTCCAGATTTTTTTGGTTCTGTTGCTCTCCTTGTGGAGCACCTGTCCTCTCCAGGTCATATTATTTCCTACTTCTTTCATGAAGTTCTTTGCACTCTGCCCAAAATTTGACTACAAGTCTCAGCATCTTCTCTGATACTCTGCAGGGTAGAGCCTTTCAGATTCCCTCTTTGGTAGGCTCCTGTCCTGTTCCCTGTTTTCTCCCTCTTCTGATGTCCACCATCTTTGCCTTTCTGAATGAGGATTCAGCATCTTTGCCAGAGTGATCCTCATTCATAAATTTCTTTAGTTGTCTAGATTTTAGTATGTTTATCCTATATTTTATGTCTATTATCCACTTATGAGTAGTATATACCCTGTGTGTCTTTCTGCTTCTGGGATACCTCACTCAGGATGATCTTTTCCAGTTCCCACCATTTGCCTGCAATTTTCATGATTTCCTTTTTTTTATTGCTGAGCAATATTCCATTATGTAGATATACCACAATTTCTGTATCCATTCCTCAGTTGAGGGGCACCTGGGTTGTTTCCAACTTCTATTACAAATAGAGCGGTTACAAACAGCTATTTGGACAAATGTCCTTGTTGTATACTTGAACATCTTTTGGATATATGCTTAGGAGTGGAATATTGAGGAAGCAGTATTCCTAATTGTCTGAGAAAGTGCCAGATTGATTTCCAAAGTGATTGTACAAGTTTATATTCCCACCAGGAGTGGAGAAGGGTTCCTCTTTCGCAACATCCTCTTCAGCATGTTTTGTCCCTTGGGCTTTAGATCTTAGCTATTCTGATTGCTGTAAGGTGAAATCTCGCAGTTGTTTTGATTTGCATTTCCCTGATGACTAAGGGTGTTGAGCATTTCTTTAAGTGTTTCTCTGTCATTCCTGTATTGAGAATTCTGTTTAGCTCTGTATCCCATTTTTTTAATTGGATTACTTGAGTTGTTGCTGTTTAACTTCTTGAGTTTTCTATATATTCTGGATATTAGCCCTCTTGTCAGATATAGGGTTAGTGAACATTCTTTCCCAATCTGTAGACAGGGTTCTTTGCTTTACAGAAACTTTTCAGTTTCATGAGGTCCCATTTATTGATTGTTGTTTAGAGCCTGTGTTGTTGGTGTTTTGTTACACCAGCTAAGACACAGGACCTGAGAAAGAGATTTTCCTGGCACAGGCAAGAAGAGCATAAGAGTCCTTTCCAAAGCAATGGTTTTCGTTAACAAAGCAATCACCGGAATTTACTTAGGGCATATAGATAAGTTCAAATGTGGATTCACCTACTCAGAGCCATTCTAAATTAAGTCCTATTCTCAATAATGTAAAAATAAGAGATAAAAAGCACTCTTGGCTCAAAGTCATGCAGAAATAAATGTAAAAAATTTAAAATTATGGACAGAAATGCCTCTGGAATGTTTTGACCATAAATTCTTATCTCAAAATGAAGTAAAGGAGGCCATGAAAGTAGATTGCTCAGGGAGCAATGCCATCTGGTAATAATGTCTTATCTATGAGGGGGATGTTACAATACTACAGTTTTCACTTACAGAAAGGACAAAGCACAATTTCAGAAAACTTCTAACGTCCCTGTGTACACTATCCCTCAGGAAAAAAATCTATACCTTGAAAGATAGTTTGCATTTTGAAATCATTTTGTAGCCATGCCTGTTTTAGAAGTGTCCGTGGAGATGTGCATGGTGGCACACAGCTGTAATCCCAGCACTCAAGGAAGATGAGGCAAACAGATTTATGTGATTTTGAGGATGGCTGGGTCTACAAAGTGAGTCCAGAACAGCTAAAGATACACAAGAAAATTGTGTCTCAAAAACAACCAAACAAACAAACAAACTGAAAACACACTCTGTGGAACAATCTGGCCTCAGTCTGAAAGATTAGCCTGCACTGAATAATAGATTAAGGATGACAGGGATGCATTTCTGAGCTAAGCTATGATTTTTAAGTGGTCTATCCTTGAATCAAGGAATTAAAGAATAAAATAAGATGTACGAAGGAACCATTTTCCTTTTAATGAACAGCAATAAGTCTTCATATTCTACAAATAATTTCTGTTATCTATAAATGGCTGCACTGCTTTGTTAACTTCATCATTTATAACCAGATACTAGACATATAAATATAGGGTAATCATACTAAAATCTGTAGGGCTAAAGAAGCTAATCAAGAAAGAGGACCCTGGGTAAGATGCTCAGTCTCCATTCAGAAATAGAAACAGGATGGACACCAGAAGAGGGAAAAAGCAGGGAACTGGACAGGAGCCTACCAGAGAGGGCCTCTGAAAGACTCTATGCAGCAGAGTGTCAAAACAGATATTGAGACTCATAACCAACCTTTGGGCAGAGTGCAGGTAATCTTATGAAAGAAGGAGGAGAAAGAAAGACCTGGAAGGGACAGGAGCTCCACAAGGAGAGCAATAGAACCAGAAAAATCTGGGTACAGGGATTTTTGGAGACTCATACTCCAAACAAGCACAAAGAATGGATATAATGTAGTACCCCTGACAGATTTAGCACATTGCAGCTCAGTGTCCAAGAGGGTTCCCTAGTAATGGGAACAAGGACTGTCTGTGACATGAACTCAGGGCCTGGCTCTTTGGTCACCTCTGCCTGCATGGGGAACAGTCTTACCATTCCACAGAGGAAGACAATGAAGACAGTCCCTGTGAAACCTGATAGATTAGGTTTAGATGGATGGAGAGAAGTACCTTCCCTATCAGTGGAGTGGGGGGGGGATAGGAGAAGAAGAGGGAGAGAGGGTAGGATTGGGAGGGGATGAGGAGGGGTCTATAGCAGGGATACAAAGTGAATAAACTATAATCAATAAAAATAAAAATAAATTAAAAAATGCTGGAGTGTGTTTGTGTATACATACATGTTATTGTGTATATGTGCTAGTGAGAGTACAACTTATTGCTGTTTATTATCTACATCCCATATATAAGTTCTTGACATGGAACACAATGAGTCTTTTGGCCAGTGATGACACTGGCCCTTATTTAGCCTGAAAATATATTTACATATCTGCTAGTGTGTGAATTTGCATATACAGCAGCCCAACTATAGAAACATTAGAAAAATCCGTAGCAGTGATATGGACTACTCAGGGATTGAGCTCAAATCATCAGGCTTAGCAATAACTAAATTTACCCACTGAGACAATTCTCTGACATTCACTTGCAGTTTTGAGAAAGTCTTATGAGTAAGTCTTTACTCCTAAGAACCAACACGTTCCAAAATGAGACAGGAGTGTATAATTTTCATTTGCAAGTAGCATTTATTATTCAAATCATTTTATATTATTCCATTCTCTGATGACAATATATTCATAATCTGAATAAAATACAATATTGTACTGATGTAATGTTTCAACTAATTTTGTGCATGTCAGTGAGCTCAGTGCGAAGACTGTTATGCAAAACTGACAACATAAACTTGAAGATCATATAAGCATGACTAAAATAAACCCCACAAAGTGTCAGACAGTCTTCATATATCTGTCATAGCCTAAGAATGAATAGTCCACTAAACACACAACATGTTTTGAAATAAATCTCATTGCTGTTACATTAACTAGTACCTCTAGATAAATCTCTAAGAAGGCTAGATAATCTCTAAGAAAGCTAGATAAATCTCTAGGAAGATGATGTGCCATATAGTAAATGTGGGAAAATGCAGAAACATGGAACTTCAAACAACATATACATATATATACACACACACATACTATTGAGCATTTATTAATTATTGATATCCAAGCAAGGCTTAAAAACAAACATTTTAAATGAATTTGTGAAAACATAAAAAAAAAAATACCACACGTCCTCAGAGACCCTTCCTTGAAAACTATGATCACAGACTGCCTGATATAAATAAGCAATGGACCACATAGATGATGGGGATCCCATTCTATACATTGCACAGAAAAATACCTTTCACCAAGTGGAAATGCATTAGAATACGAACAGCCACCACAGAAGGAATATCAGAACAACCTCATAAACTTCTGTGAATGGATTTGCTACACATACAGCAAATTCAATCCCTACTCCAATGTTCAAAATTCAGACCACAATCATAAATGGTGTTCTGCTCCATTACATTTAAGGGAACATGGTAAATAATTTACTTCCTCCAAGGCTATGATAAAAACAGATACAAAAAAGGTTCTTTTCTTGAAAATGGATACATTTATTATGTACAAAGTAATCAACTCCTTTGTACAAATAGGGTTGCTCTCCTATGAATTCTTTTCTACTTCCTGACATCACGATAATATAAGATATTTACAGTACTAGAGACATGGCTTTGCAGTTAAGACAAGTTCATTCCCAGGACCTAGGTAAGGTTTTTGACAACTTTCTAGAATTCCTGGTATGAGAAGATCTGGTCTCAGAAAGACCAGACGATAAGGTCTGGTCTTCATGGAAACTAGAAAGGACAGGCACATCAAAAACACAAAGACAAACTGTTATCACATAATGGAAATTAAAACTAATTCTTAAATATGTTTACTCATGAATGTTTTACTTATATAAGCATTCATTACTGAACTCAGGTGTTGAGGCAACTACAGGCTTATCTATAAATGTTTTCTTCATCATGAATTCTTTCATGTAACAGAAATCAAACACGTACATTTGAAGTCAGAGAAATGAATCCTTCTCAGTTGGTGGTATCATTTGGGAATGTTTATGAAATGTATCCCTGCTGGAGAAAGTATGTTACCACATAGGTTACATTAATAAGGTTTCTCTCGAGTGTGAGCTCTTTTATGTATAAGGAGATGACTGTTACATGCAAAGCCTTTCCACATTGCTTACATTCATATGGTTTCTCTCCAGTATGTCTTTTTTATGTCATAGGAGATTACTATTATGTCAAAATGCTCTATCACATTGGTTACATTTGTAATGTTTCTCTCCAGTGTGCATTCTTCTATGTAGATGGAGATTATTATGGCATGAAAAGTTTTTCACACGTTGTTTACATTTATAGGGTTTCACTCCAATAAGTGTTCTTGTTCAAGATGACTCTTACATGAAAAGACTTTATTATGAGACTGTTGTAAAAAGCTGATTCCACATGGCTTACATTCATAAGGTTTTTCTCCAGGATGTGTTCTTTTTGTCTTCAGAGACTACTCTGAAATGCATAGACTTTATAGACTACTCTGAAATGCATAGACTTTATCACTTTGGGTACATTCATAAGATTTCTCTCCAGTGTGAATTTTTTTATGTACTACCAGATGACTGTTCTGTGCAAAGGCTTTACGACATTCATTGCATTCATAAGGTTTCTCTCCAGTGTGAGTTCTTTTATGTCTTAGGAGAACACTGTTATATGCAAAGGCTTTACCACATTGGTTACATTCATAAGGTTTCTCTCCAGTGTGAGTTCTTTTATGTCTTAGGAGAACACTGTTACATGCAAAGGCTTTACTACATTCGTTGCATTCAGAAGGTTTCTCTCCCGTGTGAGTTCTTTTATGTATTTGGAGACTACTGTTCTGTGCAAATGCTTTATCACATTGGTTACATTCATAGGGTTTTTCTCCAGTGTGAGTTCTGTTATGTACTAGGAGAGTATACCTCTGTGCAAAGGTTTTACCACATTGGATGCATTCATAAGGTTTTTCTCCAGTGTGAGTTCCTTTATGTCTTATGAAATCACTGTTACATGCAAAGGCTTTACCACATTGGTTACATTCATAGGGTTTTTCTTCAGTGTGATTTCTTTTATGTCTTAAGAGATTACTGTTACATGCAAAGGCTTTATCACATTGGTTACATTCATAACGTTTTTCTCCCGTGTGAGTTCTTTTATGTATTAGGAGTTCAGTGTTAGATGTAAAGGCTTTATCACATTGGTTACAGTCATAAGGTTTTTCTCCAGTGTGAGTTCTTTTATGTCTTAGGAGATGACTGTTCTGCGAAAAGGCTTTACCACATTGGTTACATTGATAACGTTTCTCTCCTGTGTGAACTCTTTTATGTATTAGGAGAACGTAGTTGGATGCAAAGGTTTTACCACACTGGTTACATTCATAGGGTTTCTCTCCAGTGTGAATTCTTTTATGTAGTAGGAGCTTTTGTTTAGATGAAAAGGCTTTAACACACTGGTTACATTTATAAGGTTTTTCACCAGTGTGAGTTCTGTTATGTACTAGGAGAATATACCTGTTTGCAAAGGCTTTACCACACTGGTTACATTTACAGGGTTTCTCTCCCGTGTGAGTTCTGTTATGTAATAGGAGAGTACTCCTCTGTACAAAGGCTTTACCACATTGGTTACATTCATAAGGTTTTTCTCCAGTGTGAGTTCTTTTATGTATTAGGAGACCATTGTTGTATGCAAAGGCTTTACCACACTGGTTACATTCATAGGGTTTTTCTCCACTGTGAATTCTTTTATGTCTTAGGAGATCACGGTTACATGCAAAGGCTTTACCACACTGGTTACATTCACAAGGTTTTTCTCCACTGTGAGTTCTTCTATGTCTTAGGAGATAACCATTATTTGCCAAGGCTTTACCACATTGGTTACTTTCATAACGTTTCTCCCCAGTGTGAGCTTTTTTATGTATTATAAGAGTACTGTTACCTGCAAAGGCTTTGCCACATTGGTTACATTCATCAGATATCTCTGCTATATGTGTCCTTTTATGTCTTAGGAGATGACTGTTATGTGCAAAAGCGTTACCATATTGGTTTGATTCATAGCGGTCCTCACGAATATGCTTACTTTCATATGTGTGGGGACTCCTGTGATGTGTAAAGACTTCACCATATTGAGTATCTTCAGGGGGTTTGTCTCCACTATGAGTATTTTCATACCTGCAAAGATAATTGATACATATGAAAACTTTACCACATTCATTACACTGATGAATCTAATTGTCCATGTCACTTAATTTTACAATTTGGTGTAAAGATAAATAGGAATTACATCTTAGTTTTCATCATTATTTTCACATTCACGGTTTTCTCCTTCTCTAGGGGGTGTTTTGCATATTTGAAAATACCTGTGATGGTGAAAATATTTGTCACCTTGCTCACATTTATACTATACTTTCTTACTTTATTCTTTAAGATGTTTTACCACATATTTGTACAAAACTGCAATACCTCAGAGTTTTAACTCACTGATTGGGTTAATAAATTTCCCTATACTGCACACCACGGTAAATTGGCAAAGTTAACTGTGAGAAACAGAATAATTTATATATTCCTAAAACTACATTTTCTGAAGTGTGATTTTTGTGAAAATTCCTAATGAAGTTGAATAACCAGTTAATTGATGTTGTCGTAATATTATGTGAAAGTGTGTCTGTGTATTGGAATGCTGATTGCTGAGACAGCAGAAAGCTAAGTGCTGAGCAGATTGCATAATTCTCTTTTTATGGTCCATCACCTGCCCTATATTTTGTAAACATTTGTCCTTCCTTACATTGGAAATAATAAAGAGCTGACAACTGATAGCAGGGCACAAAATGGAGGGCAGAACTTCTGAGTGAGAGAGGTTTGCTGGAAAGAAGAAAGCAAATGACAGGCGATTCACCAGCAGGACAGAGGGGTTAAGAGATAGACATGAAGATGAACAAAGAGGTAGTGCTGCCCATGCAGCAGGACACTGTATTAGGTTTGTGTTAGGGAAAAAGAGGTTTCAGAATCCAACCAGTTAAATTGCCTAAGCTTTAAAATATAAAATAGTCTCTGTGTCATTATTTATACTGCTTGCATCTCTGAATAGTCCATATAAAGCATAATAGGTATCCCCATTTAAATATCTACTCATAATGGGGACTACTATTTATTTTAGTTGTTTTGAGTGGTATATTGTTTCTTTCAATATATCTATGACTTGTATTCATTGTGATATATGATATCCCTATTAAAAGAAGAATAATAAATGACATGGTTTCACGTTGCATTCACACATTTGATTTTTGTTCATTATAGATATGTGCTACAGGGATTATGGTTTTTCCACAACAACATTCCTGACTCTAAAAATCTGTCCTTCTCACAAAGCTTAGCAACATTATTACAAGTGTATGAGTAACCCCAGCTTTACTATGGACTACTTTAGTATAATGTTTTCTACATACTTTCAGCAACTATTTACTGTGAATACCTTTAGCAATATCTGAGTTGTAGGAAACTAAAGAAATGCAGCTCCACCTCATAGCGCTAACAAGGCTATGATTTAAATGTTGATCTTGCATGAGGTATGGTTTCCTTGCATTCTTAGAGGAGTGCCTTGCAAACACACATCAAATACCTAACATGGAGGTAAATAGTTTAGTAACAAGTTAGTAATCATCAGTAAATATACTTAAAACATTCCATTTACACTGTCCCTTTTCTTTCAAATTTCCAAGACACATTAACATTTTCTCAGAACCATATTCATATCAGCTTACATATGAAAATTACCTTATATGTCTTCTAGAACTCTGACAATGCTTTTCAATATTATGATCTTCCCAACTGTAGCCTAAAATACAATACCAGAAAATGTATGTTTTATTATTGGAAATAAGGCAAAATTTAGGTCATAATCTATGATCAATCAAAGAACCATTCACTTTAGTCTTCCCCATGGGCAAGTGAAATTACAGAAGTACATCAATAATAAATAAAGAGTTCCTCCCTCATTTTAAAAAGTAAAGATTATTCACTCTCATACCTATAGCAGTGAGATTCCTGTAGGTCTCCAGCATCACATCTTGGTAAAGATTCCTCTGGGAAGGATCCAGCAAAGCCCACTCTTCTCGAGTGAAGTTCACATGCACATCATTGTAGGTCAATGCATTCTAAAATATTCACACATGTGTGCAACAGAAAGCATGAAACGGACAAAGTATACTGGAAATGTATACTTCGTTTACAATATTTTCATTGAATTCTGGCGTTTCTTCTACTTATTTTCTGATACACAGGTTCTAATGTAATCATGAAATCTTTTTAGGAGGAAACTGAATAGTGAGGTTCACCTCTCTAATTTCTGCATCCTTTCAGGAGGATATAGCCTTGCAAGAGAAATGCCAATTCACAGACATAAAGAGAGAGAGAGAGTAAACACTAACAGTAATGAGCACATATCAGATAAATAGTATGAACAATCCCTAACTAAAATAACAATGGACAAGCTGGGTGTATTTTCTCAAGTCTTTTATTCCAAGAACACTCAGGAGACAGGCCCAGGAGTATTTCATAGAGCTGGATGCTAGCCTGATCTATCCAGTAAGTTCCAGGACAGTCAGGGGTATGTAATAAAAACCTGTATATTCTGTAAAAATTAATCAATCAAATAAAAAACAGAGACACCTCTGTGAACACTACACCAACAGCTCAGACAATAAGATCAACAATTAACAAAGGGACACATGAAGATGAAAATCACCTGGAAGGTAAACAACTCCATCAATAGAACAAATGATAGCATATGGACTGGGAGAGGACCTTCACCAACCCTATCTCTGACTGAAGGATAATATCTAAAATAAAGAATTGAAGAAATTAGACACCAACAAACCAAATAACCCAATTAAATCATGGCATAAAGAACTAAACAGACAACCCTCAACAGAGGCAGTGCTAATGGCTGAGACCCACTTAAAGATATGTTCGTTGTCCTTAGTCATCAAGGAAATGCAAATCAAAAGGACTCTGCATTTTGAGCTTACATTTGTCAGAATGGCTCAGATCATGAACTCAAGGGATAGCACATGGTGGTGAGGATGTGGAGTAAGGAAAACACACCTTCAGTGCTGGTGAGAATGAAAACTTAAACAACCACTTTGGAAATGCATCTAGACATTTCTCAAAAACTTTACAACAGTCCAACATCAATACCTATATACCTGAAGAGCTATACTACTCCGGGGAATATACCCAAAAGGTGTTCTACCATAACACACGGACACTTGCTCAACTATGTTCATAGCAGATTTATTTGTAATAAACAGAAACTGGAAAAAAACTAGATGTCTTCTGTTGAAGAATGGATAAATAAAATGTGATACAGTTATACAACCGAATACCAATTAGCTATTAATAACAAAGACTTCATGCAATCAGCCAGAGAATGGATGGAGCTAGGAAAGATTTTTCTGAGTGAGGTAACCCAGACCCTGAAAGACCCACATGGTACCTACTCACTCATAAGTGGAAATTAACCATAAAGTACAGGATAACCATGGAACAATCCACAAACCCAGAGTGTCAAGGAGAGCAAAGGGAGGATGTAGGAAACTCACTCAGAAGAGAAAATAATATAGGTATCTGAATTAAATGGAGGGAAGGAATAGGGTGGGAGAGGGAGTGAGGAGGATAATGGGGATGGACATCAGCTTTGGGGAAAGTAGAGGCAAGGAAGGAATCAAAAGAGAGAATAGAAATCAGGGTGGGTGAATTTGGAGGTCATGGGAGGCCCCTGGCAGGATACAGGTGTGGCCCTAGATGAGAAACCAGAGCAGCATGGGTTATGGACCATGAAGTTACCAAATGAGAAATATAATATGCTCTGTTAAATCTCAAAATTCAACATGTGGATGAAGATCAATTGAAGAACAGATTTGATATGTACAAATACCTACATTTCAGGTCATCAGCCAGTAATATAAAAACAAAACAAAATTACAAAGCTAGCACTCTAGTTTAAGATTCAGATGAATCTCTATGTCTGAGGCTTCTGATTTACAAACCTACTTACAGGACACACAAGATGGGAGAAATTTTTTCTTCAAAAACAAAACCAATAAAATTAATAATATAAAACAATAGATCAATAGTCCCTTAGAAAATGGAAGCAGTAATTAAAAGTCTGCCAAACACACACACACACACACACACACACACACACACATGCCCTGGGCTAGATGGTTTTAGCATTGACTCATACCCGATTTTCAAACAAAAGTTCATACCAATATTCATCAAAGTATTCCACAAAATACAAACAGAAGGAACATTGCCAAACTCATTGTGATGGCAGTCACCCTAATACACAAACCAAACAAAGTCTCAACAAAGAAAGAAAATTTCAGAGCAATCTCACTCTAGAACATAGAAAAAAACATATTCAATAAAATACTCACAAACCAAATCCAAAAACACATCAAATATATACACGATGAACGAATAGGCATCATCTCAGGGATACCAGGATGGTTCAAAATCCATCAGTGTAATCCACCATATAAAAAAACAAACAACAAAATCACATGATCATCTCATTAGATGAGAAAAAGCCTTTCACAAAATCCAACACCCCTTCATGTTAACAGACTTAGAGAAATCAGACATACAAGGAATTGGGCGCACATTTAACATAATAAAGGCAGTAAAAGGCAAGCTGAGAGCCAGCATTAAATTATTTGGAGAGAAACTTAAATTCCACTAATATGAGGTACAGGACAAGGATGCCTACCCTCTCCATATCTTTTCAATATACTACTTAAGTCCTAGCCAGAGTAATACCACAACTGAAGATGATCAAAGAGATACAACTTGGAAAGGAAGAAGTCAAAGTATCACTATTCACACATGATATGCTAGTATACATAAAGATCCAAGAAATTCTACCAGAGAATCCCTACAATTGATATATACTTTCGACAAATAGGCTAGGAACACATTTAATGAAAAAGATCATTAGGCCTTCTGCTTACAAATGAAAAATGGGCTGAGAATGGAATTTGGGAAACAACACCCTAAACAGTAGCCACAAACAATATGAAATATTTTGTAGTAACTCTAACCAAATGAAAGACCTCTATGACTAGAATTTCAAGTCTTTAAAGAAAGAAACTGAGGAAGATATCAGAAGATGGAAAGATCTCCCAAAATCATGGGCATGTAGGGTTAACATAGTAAAACAGCATTCTTAACAAATGCAATGTACAGATTCAGTCCATTTCCCACCAACATTCAAACGTAATTCTTTAAAGACCTGGAAAGAGCAAACAAATTTCATATGGAAGTTTGAAGTTTGAAGTTTGAAGTTTTCATATGGAAAAATAAAACACCCTTTTGAGCAGACCAATCCTGTACAACTAGAATAAGGACATAGAAATAAACCCACACTCCTACTGAAACTTTACTTTCAACAAAGACAAAACCATACAATGGGAAAATAACAGCATCTTCAACAAATAGTTGTGGTCTAACTGGATGTCTGCCTGTAGAAAAATGCAAATAGACCCCTTTGTATCCCCTGAAGAAACTCAAGTCCAAGTGGATCAAAGACCTTGACATAAAACTAGAGCCTCTAAATCATTTAGAAGACAAGGTAGAGAAAAGTCTGGAACTCATTAACATAGGAGACAATAGAACAAATCAGCACAGGCTCTGAGATCAACAATTAATAAATGGGATCTCAAGAAACTGAAAAGCTTCTGTAAGTCAAAGGACATTATCAAAAGAAAAAATGGCAGCCAACAGATTGGGAAAATAACAACACAACCCTACATCAGACAGAGCGGTAAAATCCAAAAAGAAATCAAGAAATTAAACACCAACAAATCAACTAATCCAATTAACAAATGGGGTTCAGAGCTAAACTGAGAATTCACCACAGAGGAATCTCGAATGGCTGAGAAGCACTAAAGGAAATCATCAAAGTCCTTAGTCATCAGAGAAACAGAAATCAAAATGACTCCAGGATTTCATCTTACACTCGAATGGCTAAGATCAAAAACTCAAGTGACAACACACGCTGGTGAGGATGTAGTAAAAAGGGAACATTCCTCCACTGCTGATGGAAATGCAAACTTGTACAACTTCTCTGGAAATCAATCAATCTGGTGCATTCTCAGAAAATTGGGACTAGTTCTACCTCCAGACCCAGCTATACCACTCCAGGGAATATATCCAATAGTTGTTCCCTTACATTATATAACAAGGACATTTGTTCTACTGTGTTCATAGCTGTTTATTCATAACAGCTAGAAACTGGAAACAACCTAGGTGTCCCTCAAATCTAGAAGAATGGATAAAGTACTTCTGGTACATTTACACAATGGAATACTAACCAGTTATTAAAAATAAGAAATCATGGAAACTGCAGGCAAATGGATTGAACTAGAAAACATCATCCTGAGTGAGGTAACACAGACACAGATAAAAACACATAGTATGTACACATTTATGAGTGGATATTAGACCTATAATACAGGATAATCATACTACAATCCACAGACCCAAAGAAGCTAAATAACAAGGAGGGTCCACAGGAGGGTGCCAGAATATCACTCAGAACAGAAAACAGAATAGACAGCAGAAGTGGATGAAGAGAGGGAACTGAGCAGAAATTTTTTTTTCTATCTGTGAAGAATAAGAATAATATACTTTTTATTGCATTTGTATTGAATTTGTGAATAGCTTTCAGTTGAATGGTCATTTTCAAGATTTTATCTTTATCAATCCAGGAACATGGGATGTCTTCTCATTTTCCAGTGTCTTTCTTGATTCCTTAAGGTGTTTGAAGTTCTCATTGTAGGTATATTTTTTCTTTCATCTGTTTATTACTAGATATTTTACTTTCCTTCAGACATTTCTGAATGTATGTTCAAGATCTCCTTTGAATGTTTGATGTTGGTATATACAAAAGTAAATAGATTTGTGTACGCAGATTCTGTATCCTGTCACATAGGTATACTTTTTAATCATTTCAAAAATTTTTCTGATAGAATTTTGGGGAATTTTAATGCATGTTATTACATCATCTGCAAAGAGTGATAGTTTGAATTCTAATTTTCCTATTTATATTTCTTTACTTATCTTTCTTTATTGCTTAAACTAATACTTTGAGCAAAATATTGAAAAGGACTGGGGGTGGTGGACATAGATGACAAACTTCTGACCTGAGTAAACTTGCCTGGACCTTTTCTCCATTAGGGATGATTCTGGATGCAGGTTTCTCACCTATAGCTTTTATTATGTTCAGAGGTGTTGCCTCTAGCCTTACAACTTTTGAAACTTTTATGATAAAGGCATGTTGGATTTTTTTCAAAGATTTTTGTTGTTTTCTGTTTAAAATCTTGAGGTGTTCATGTGATTTTTGTTTATACATCATTTATGTGATTTTTATATTTATTGATGTATGTTGTGCCATATCAGGGATAAGAAATTTGTTCAGAGTGGATAGTAGTTTTGATGTATGTCTGTATTCTCTTTACAAGAATTTCTTTAGAATTGAGTCTATTTTTATTAATTTATTTTTCAATAAATTTGTTTATTCACTTTGTATCCCCACTGTATCCCACTCCATCATCCCCTCCCAATCCTACCCTCCCTCCCTTATGTCCTCCCTTTTCCCACAAGACAACTAATAGCGGAGGTCTTCCTCTGATCCCTAGCTGACCCTAGCCTATCAGCTCTCATCATGACTGGCTGCATTGTCTTCCTGTGTGGCCTGTTAAGACTACAGTCCCATTAGGAGGAGGTGATCAAAGAGCCAGTCACTGAGTTAATGTCAGTCACTATTCCCCTTTCTAGAGAACTAACTTGGAGACTGAGCTGTCATGGGCTACACCTGTGTAGGGGTACTAGGGATTCTAGGTTATCTTCATACATGGTCCTTGGTTGGAGTAGAAGTCTCAGAAAAGACCCATATGCCAAGGTTTCTTGGATCTGTCATTCTCCTTGTGGAGATGTTGTCCCCTCCAGGTCTTCCTACCTCCCCCTTCTTTTGTAAGATTACCTCCTCTGTGCCCAAAGTTTGGCTATTAGTATCAGCACCTGCTTTGATATCCTGTCGGGTATAGTCTTCAGAGGCCCTCTGTGGTAGGGTCCTGTCCTATAGCCTGGTATCTCTCACTTCCAATGTCCATCCCATTTGCCATTCTGAGTGAGGATTGATCATCTAAACAAGGGTCCTCCTTCTTGTTTAGCTTCTTAAGCTGTACACATTTCAGTATGTTTACCATGTAGTATATGTCTAAAATCCACTTATAAGTGAGGATATGCCATGTGTTTCTTTCAGTTTCTAGGATACCTCCCTCAGTCAAGATGAGTATTTCTAGGTCCCACCATTTGCTTGCAAATTTTGTAATTTTTATAATACCTGAGCAGTATTCCATTGTGTAAATGTAACACAATTTCTGTGTCCATTCTTTAGTTGAGGGTCATCTGGATTGTTTCCAGATTCTGATTATTACAAATAAAGCTACAATAAACATGTTTGAACAAATACCCCTGTTGTATACTTGAGCATGTTTTGGATACATGCCTAGGAGTGCTATAGCTGGATCTTGAATTAAGAGCATTCCTTTTTCTCTGAGAACATGCCAGATTGATATCCAAAGCAGTTGTTCAAGATTACATTCCTGCCAGAAGTGGAGGAGGGTGCCCCTTTTCTCCACATCCTCTCCAGCATGTGCTGTCACTTGAGTTATTTATCTTAGCCATTCTAATGGCTATAAGGTGAAATCTCAGGGTTGTTTTGATTTGCATTTCCCTGATGATTAAGGAAGTTGAACATTGCTTTAAGTGTTTCTCTGCCATTCAATATTCCTCTATTGAGAATTCTGTTTAGCTCCATTCTGTTTACTATATTTTTAATTTGATTATTTTTGTTTAATTTCTTGAGTTCTTTATATATTCTGGATTAGCCCTCTGTCAGCTATCGGGTTGGCGAAGATCCTTTCCTAATCTGTAGGCTGTTGTTTAAGTCTGATGACAGTGTCTTTTGTTTACAAAAACTTTTCAGTGTCATGAGGTCCCATTAATTAATTGTTGCTCTTAGAGCTTGAGCTGTTGGTGTTCTGTTTAGGAAGTACTCTCTTATGCCAATGAGTTCAAGGCTCTTCCATGTATATGTAGGCTTTTTGTTATTTCTGTTGTTATTGAAGTCTAGTTTTAGACCATGTGGTCTGATAGGATACAAGGGATTATTTCGATCT